>NC_064775.1:10560076-10870701 GCF_011397635.1 Epinephelus fuscoguttatus
GATCTAAAGCATGGACCTTGATCCATGACATGGGTAACAACTCTAAATTTTGCTTTTACTTTCTGCAGACACCGTCTGGTCGACCACAGACACATTGCTCTGAGCAAGCAAGATGGGACCAAAGAAAGCTTTTCCGATTACGAAATGATGGAAGAGTAATTTGGGGACAGATTGCTGAACTTTGTGATAAGAGAGTACTTAAGTTTTTTGTTCTGTCATGTTGGACTGAAGGCAAACTGGATGCTACAGTGAGTGACTTTCGCCTCTCAAGGTACATTTGGCATTACGAGACAAGATGGGCCAGGACTTGCTGGTTAGCATGCTCGAGCACAATACCTAGATGTCTTAAACATAACTTTAAACCTGTACCATCTGTCATATTCTGTTGCTGTTGGTTGGTTTAATTTGTGAATGTAAGAAACTAAGATTCTTGCCATATCCTTCTGCACCTTTATCTACTAACCTGTCTCCCAAAGGTGTGTAGATGTTCTAAAAAAGTAGGTTTATCTTTGTCATATTTCATGAATTTCCTGTTTAAGGTTTTTGCTAAATTCATACTCTTTTAAGCAGAGTTTTGACACAGACTTTAGAATAAACAATCCAGTAAATTCAGTCACTGGATGTATTAGTATATCACTTAATACATCATGTAAGATTAAATAATAGACAGTTACAAGAATAATAGCCTGAGGTCAGTGAAACAAGGCCAGCTCATCTGCTCTAACCTCATACTCACACCCACCCCTGGGTGTGTCACCACTCTTTTGTTTTTGTTATTCAGTAAGGTCACCTCTCATTGGTACGACTTGTTGCAAGTCAGACTGCCATGTTAGCAATCAGACCTAGCCTGCCAGCTTGACAGCGTCTGACGACCCAGCCAGGGTCAAGCCATTCAGCGCGTCGCTGTGGGCCAAATGTAAAACTGTGACCCCGTGGAGGGATGTGAATGGAGGGCAATATGTACCACATTTTACGTGATATGGGGAAAGTGACCAGTATGAAAGGCCAAACAAGAGCTTGAGGGTTACTTTTAGCTGTCTGTGACTGGACATAAGTGTTATTCGTTACTTGGACACAAAATTAAACATTTGGATCTTTAGAGTTAAATTCAGCAATTGAATTCAATTGTTTTCCAGTGCAGTTTGTCACTGAAGGATAACAACACCTTTATTTTGGCAGGGAACAGGCCCTGGAATTTTTATTTCATGTCCCTCGGATGCCACAAAATGGGGAGAATGTGAGACTTGAAATATGTATCGCACCATCCCCTGTGCTTGTAGTGTGTTTGTGCACTTGCTGGTCAAACCATGCAGAGCTTGCTTATCAAAACATTGCACTACACCGCCACTAGTGACAGAAAACTCCACAGGAATACCTTGTGATTTGCAATTATTAAAGTTGTATTTAATTTCTTTAAAATAGCAAAAACGAAGCATCCCTGTCTTGTGTAAATCTACCCACCTGCCACACCAGCAGGTACACATGCAAATGAATAAATGATCTGAAAGTATTTCACTCACGGACACACATGAGGTCTGCAGCAATCACTGCTGAGCCGACTGCATGCAGTTTCAACTTTCAGTCTTACATAATCTTCAATCATACCCTTTTGGAGAGGAAATGAACACCCCAGAGGCTCCTGTCAGGTTCTAAAGACATACAATAACAATTTGACAAGGTACTGTAGCATAAGTGGCTACAACAAAGGGATGGTATGTATACTGTAATGCATTTTATCCTTTCTTGTATGGGAGTATCTTAAACCAAATTTTGAACAAGCTCTGAGAGTTGCCTGCAGCTCTTGTGTGTGAATGCGAAGAAGGCTGTAGATTGGCTTTAAATTATAATCAATAGGATTTATGGTCACATAGGAGGCCCCGTTTCTCTTTACTCTCAATGACATACTGTAGCCGGTAAGTAGGAGATCAGCAGGCAAATCGAAAAGGCATCCCTGATAAAAAGTCTTGCCAGAGGACTTAAATCTCTCTGTCTCACTCATCCCTGTCCTTTCAAAAGTTGAAAAGGAGCTGTAGCAGCACAAAGGGAGGCTAGACAGAAAAATAGATCCAGCTCTTAGCAGTAGGTCTCTGATGTCTTGAAAGTCTTCTCTTGGATGTTCTCACAGTAACTCCTTTCCTTTGTGGCTAAACAGATTTGTTGATTACCCCCAGAGACACGAGTGTGCACCATGCAGGAGAAATTTCCCTCTTTCATATCGCACATGTCAGCTACTTTTTATTGCTAGGAAATTTTTCACATCTGGTTTGTGTGCTTCTTCGGGGAAAATGGGTGTCAATTATCGTGAATGGAAAAGCAGAGTCTTTTCATCAAGTCATCTGTGTAGACAGCAGCTCAATATACGATTTAGTAGCATAGATACTTTTGCAAAATTTGCTTTTGTGCAGATTTAAATTTTAAATAGGTTTATTTATTCATGAATATAGACATAAAATCACAATGTATTCAATATGATGTTTTTGTTTGTATTTCATAATTAAATGAATGGCGTAATGGTTGTGGTTTGTCCGTCCATCCCGTTCTCATAAATGTGAAAATGCTTAGAGCGATTTCTTTTTTTTTTTAATTCAGATTTCCACTTGGACCTAATGATGAACTGGTAAGATTTTGGTGGTCAAAGGTCAAGGTCACTGTGACTTTGTCCGTCTCATTCTTGTAAATATGATATCTCAAGAATGACTTCAGGGACTTTTTTTGTTGTCTGTCTTATTCTTGTGAACACAATATCTCAAGAAGGCTTTAAAGAAATTTGCTTGAATTTGGCACAAATGTTCAATTGGACTCGGCGATGACCTTATTTGATTTTGGTGGTCAGGGGTCAATGTCACTGTGACCTTGCGCATGTCATGATATCTCAAGAGGGCCATGAGGGAGTTTCCTCAAATTTGGCTCAAACGTCCACTTGGACTCTAGAATGAACTGATTAGAAATTGGTGGTCAAAGGTCAAGGTCACTGTGACCTCATAAAACATGTTTTTGAACATCACTCAAGAATTCATACACTTATTATGACAAACTTTCACACAAATGTCTAATAGGATAAATGTAGTGACAATCTAAAAGGTCAAAGACCATCCTCTCTGACATTATTCAACATCACAACACAGAAACAGAAGGGAAGACATTTGGCCAGACGCTGAATTGGTGACACCAATCTTTGGTGTCCACCTTGAAACTGTGCTGATTGTACAGATCTTCTCTGCCGCACGGGGGAAGGTTTGTGAAGCATCCGTGTTTTCCTTGACTGGTTCACGGATGCATACAAAGGCGGGGTGGTAATTCCAGTATAAATTTCGAGCAATATATTATTTCTCCATGGCTTTGTGGCCACAAACATTAAAGGATCTTTGGGGGCAGATCATAGGTTAATGAGTCCTTCTTCTCAATTAAGACAATTAATGGTGGTGCTTGGTGAAGAAATGAATACTCAGCCTAAGTAGGAGCCGTTCTGAACTACATATTATTAGTCAGGTTTGATTTTATTTTCTAATCTTCCCCAGTTAAGAGCTGAGAAGGCCGTGAATTTCATTTAGTGATTAGGCTGAAATTTTATAGTCTTTGTGACTGAACTCCTGGTTCAGAGGAACAGCTTGTTATCATTTAGCAGCTCTCATCTGATACACAATATAGTTTCAAATAGGATTTCATTGACTTAATCAGAACAGACAGGGCCCCTTTCCATCTTCATCTACCAACAAAAAAAATCTGTATCGCCTCACGTCCACTCAGCAAGCCTAAGAGGGGTCAGCTTGAATCTAATGAAACCGCAATTTCATATGACAAATTGAGTCTTGATACCAAAAATTCAATTTAAGTGTGAGAAGGCTACAATAGCAGAATGTCTACAGATGATTATGCCATTTCCCTGCTAACCCATAAGACCCAGCTGATGTGATTAGATTTAAACGTAGATATGCAGGCTGGTAGAGGCACTATGTTATTCACTCATATATAACTTGAGAGAATTCTTATTGGACTTTATTGGGTGCTTTCCAAATTATATTGTCTGTACATGTGTGTTAGTGTACGTGCATGTGGAGGCATTATTATACTTTGGAAAATTGCCTGAAAGCAAGTTGACTTAAGACTTATTGCACAATAATCCCTGTGATTAAATCAAAAGCCACTGAAATGAGGCACTTGACTTGATAAGACGCTGTAGAAGGATCCTACAAACTCAAGGGATGCAGAAAAATAATGTAAAATGAATATGCAAGCTGTTTGTTTCCCAATCAGTAATCCAAATAACCTGTGTGGAGTATTCTGATGAAGAAGAATACATAAACGTACATTTATAACCATGCAATACAAACCCACCGCAGTTGGAAATGCCACCTATTTTCCATTTCTCATCTGGAAGACCTATTGACTATTTTTTAGTTTTGATAGATGAGTTTTATTTGCAGTCTCAAGTGATGTTTTTCTTTCTGGCCACCACCAGTTAAGAAAATAAAAACTTTCAGTCATTGTTAGGTGTATGTGTAAGTGCAATGTATCACTTTCCTGATAGCAAGAGTAAAAGCTCAAGTAGGGTTCAGTGTTAATAACAATCAAGACTAAAGTTGATTGTCATGAAATGGACCCAGTTTTAACTGGCTAACTCTCAAACTCTCTAACAAAATGCGATAACACTTTACTTGATGTATCTACATAAGAGTGACATGACATTGTTATAACTATGATATAACATGGTCATGAACCTGTCACGAACATTATGTACATGTCATAAATGCTTATGACTGCTGTCATTAAGTGTCATTCGGTTTTTGTAATGACAAATTGACATTGTTTGGGTTGTCCTTATTATGACAACTTGACATTAATTAAAGTGACATTACCAGAAGTTGTCTTTGTCATGACAATTTGACATTAAAGGGAAATTTCGGTTTATTTCAACACGTCTCCTATCGTCCTAAATTTGGTTCAAGTCACTAGCGACATAGAAATAATAGTTAGCATGTTAGCCGTTAGCCTAGATACAGCCATAGCGTCAGACCTGTTAAAACGTAAGTGAACGGGCAACCTTCAAGTGCAAAGTTAGTCCACTAAACAAGCTTTTTTTCCACAAAGACCGCCTCATATCGTTAGGATAAATGTCAGAGAACATATAGAAAACGACATGTAAACGTGTTGTCTTACCTTACCGGTGTGGTGCCATGTTTGTTTACGATCTAGCTCTGCTTTCCCAAGTGCGGCCTAGGGCTAACGGCTAACATGCTAACTATTATCTGTATGTCACTAGTCACTTGAACCAAATTTAGGACGATAGGAGACAGGTTGAAATAAACCGAAATTTCCCTTTAAATTTGTTTGGCATGTCCTTATTCTGAGAGGTGCATGTCTTGTTAATGTCATCTTGTCATGACAAAGACATCTTCTGGTAATGTCATCCTGGTTAATGTCAAGTTGGCATAATCAAGACAACCCAAACAATGTCAACTTGTCATTACAAAAACAGAATGACACTTAATTACAGCAGTCATAAACGTTTATGACATGTACATAATGTTCATGACAGGTTCATGACAGTGTCATGTCATAGTTATGACAGTGTCATGTCACTCTTATATAGATCCCTTCAAGTAAAGTGTTACCCAAAATGCTTGCTTACGCTTCAACTCATGATCTTTGTCTTCATCTACAGCCATTTTTCTTTGTGAGTGCCTATTGGTACTGTGCAACTTTTCACAGGGATGAAAAGGAAGGGGGACAGCTCACCCCTTAGCTACTTCCACAATCAGGCCACAAACAGTAAAACAATGTAGTGTTGTCAAAAATGTAAATTTATCACTACCAATTCTGGATATGTAAACTGTTTTCAGTACTCACTTTCCACAGTATTGATGCACTGGTACCTGCTCTGTCTTGCTCTCTCGAAAATGGTATCGAAGTGATAATATTCTTGGTATTGAATCGGAGTTCGAACTTCCAGTATTGTGACAACACTAAAATGATATACAGTACGACGCACACATGGAAAAAATAAGGTCCTCTGCTGCCCCAGAGTTTTCCTAAACAATATCTTTGTGTCTCTAGTGCTGTTTTTCTTGTCCCCAGGTCAATGGGAAGTTCTTAATTTTGAACACCACAAGATGCACTGTTGTTGTGTTACTCAGACTCCGGGCTATTCATGTGTAATATGTTTTAATTTGATGCAGTATTAATAATACAGTATAGCTGAACTGACCACCGTAGCTGTGTGTGGACACAGCTGTACTATTTGATGCTTTATTGCAGAGGTCACACTTCAGGAGCTCCTCCTGACAGCCAATGTCTTGCTTAGGGACACTTTTTCAGTATAAATCCCTGCTGAAACAGGGCCTTGAGTCTGCTCCAGCATACATTAAGAGGAAGTCATCCTAGACACTCACATTTGTCCCCACAGTTTCCAATCAATCTGACTTTGAAATGTAGAAAGGAGTCCAGGGAGAGCAATCAAAATCCCCACAGAAAGCACCACGAATGGGCCCAGCTCCTGTGAGGTGACAGCGCTAACCACTGAGCCACCACCTGCTGTAAAAGAGTCAAATAACTTCTAAATCATTTTGGCTTCAACTCCTGAAGACTTCTACCATCCTTTTTATTTTTTACTGACACAGCAGATAGGCAATCAAACAGTCACTCGGTACATTGTGTTTTTGGAGGGGTCTCCCCGCTGCACAGAAAGCTCACTGCACATTTTAAAGCACTTTAAAGGATAGGTGAACCGCCCGACCTCCACCTCCACAATTAGTTTTGCCTGATGCAGCTCTCCCTTGTATTGATCCAGACTCTCCAGTGCAGGCGGAGAGGGAGTGGATGAATGGCTTCGCCCTGCTTACTCGTTCTGATCTCTGTAACCATGTTTGGCCCAGTGGCCCAGTGCTTTTCTACAATCACATCTAGAATTTGTCAGTGTAAATAACTTAAGCATATCTTTCTTTTCCCATTTAAAACCACGTATTTCACACACTATACAGACTACATCATACTGAGTGGCCTTGGGCTACTCCATTGTCTCACACCTATTCTACATTTTTCACACTTTTCTGCTTCCAGCACTTCAAATCCTGCAAAGTACAAAACACTTCCTCTCTCACGGTTGTTTTTCCAGTCTGTTTAATTGCATATTTTATTCAAGGATTGTCCTCATGCAAGCACAGCACATTATGTGTTGACTGGTGGATTTTTCTTTCTTTTTTTTTTTTTTTTTTTTTTACTTCACCCTTCCAACCCTGCACCTATAAAGTACTAATGCTCTTGTTGTAATGTGGCCAAGCAAACAGTGCATTACGTCGGAGTAATTTTGGTGGAATTTTCTTGGCTACAACAGCTTATAGATAAACAACAATGTCCAGAGATACATAAAAGTAAAACTGCATACATTTAATTTGTCAGTCCGACTTTTATTTTTGGCAGTCACTCAATTAATAGAGAAAATATAATTCTGTGCATGCAATTATTCAAAAGTGTCGGGTGAATAGACTTTCTACTTTAAATGGAGTACTTTCAAAATTACTGGTGCCATTAGATGGTGCAATTCAATGGACACGTTAAACGATAATTACCATTCTGAATGTTGACTTTCTTAAAAAGAAGACGTGAATGCTTTAGCCTCTTGTCTAATCAATATCAAGTGACAGGAGATGATTGCCCTACAATTAGAAGAATGAACATTTTCTCCCCTATACAATACATTTCAGAAAATGTATTTTCAGACATGCATGCTTAGAGGAATTCTGAATCTTTATTCTTCTCATTTCTTTCACTGAGGACTGGTGTTAGTCTGCTTCAAGTCTGAGATAGTGTCAGAAAATTTGGGGCAAAGCAATGAGTTGTGTTTTCCCAGTCTGACAACATTAAATGAGTCGCTCTTGATGCAGTGATGTAACGTCAGTAGTCATTTGATTGAATGACTTACAATATTTAGACTTGGGCCACTAATTAGGAAAGCACTGGGATGATGACTGGCGCCGTGCCGTAATCACCTATGATGAGAAGGCCTCTTCAGATGGCCTGAGAGGATTATGGCTTCTCTTTATGGAGTCATTGACAGCGAATGGCAGTTGGAACATGAGACAGCAATCAAGAGGGCACTTGAGATTAAGTGTGGATTTTGATTTGACATGTTCTGCCTGTAAATGTTGCGGCACAAGAGATGATCATAAACAGAAAATATTTAGTCGTTTAGCAGCTAGATGAAGTTGAGATGGTCTTTGCCCTTCACATTTTCTGCATCTAATTGACATTCTTAGCTTGAAGTCGTATTTATTTTTAAATGCTCCGTAATAGTCCTTTCAACAAGAGAACCGGGGCCGTAATCACAAAATATCTAATCTTACTGCGAGAAGTTCTCCTAAATGGCACTAAAGGTTCCGAGCTAAGAGTTTTCTTTTAAGATCAATTAATGAAGCTGCTGTGAGCAACTTTCCCTTAATGGAAGTTGTCGAAAGCTCAGACAAAAGGGCAGGGTCGACTTCTTTGCTGCTGCATGCTTCATGAATGCACTCCTCCATTTGATAGATGGAGGTGTCTCAAAAGCAAGACATGCAGAACCTCATTAATCAAGCGACCAAATAAGTAACATTTGTTGAGATCATTTTGTAGTTGCACTGATTTATTTAGTAATTTTACGAAGGGGCTGGTTAACCAGAACTTGAATATTTAGACCTTTACGTAAGTACTAATTAATTAATCTATCTTGCCGCCTTCTCCAGGATATTGAAATGAAAGCTATCAAACAAATTAAAATTTAACAGCCACTCCAATTTTCAATTATCTGTTGTGCATCAGAATATCTCAGGGTGGTGTTTAGAGTCATTTTAGTCAGTCCACAAGCTCTTTTGGCTGGTTTTTAATTGTGCTCCAGGTGATTACCATTGCACCATGTGATGAAGCTCTCTATCCGTCCTCTGCACTCCTCTGTTAACATAGTGTCTGCATGAGGACAGAAAGTTTCTCACTGGAAATTATTCAATGGAATTTTACATGTCAGTGTACTGATGATTTCCATTTCTCCAAGTTCCTTTAAGGTCTTCATTAAGTCTGTAAAGACATGGATGTAAACTGCCTGACTGGGTTTGCAGAGGCATACAACCACGAGGCAGTGATTCTAGCTCCTAAATGACATAGCTCACACATTGTGTTTCCTCCTGCAAATTTTTAACTGTCCTGTCTTAATAGCCAGAGAGAGAATGCTAGTCTTAAGCTATGTAACTCAATATCTGTGGCTTTTACATGACGTAGAAATAACGTGATTCAGGGCCATACTTTTGTTTGATATGCCCTTAATTTAATTTTTTTTTTTTTTTTTTTATTGGTGTTTTCAAGTTGTAGGGAAGAGAAGAAGAAGAAAAAAGGAAAACAAAAACACAGGGTTGGTAGGAGCTACACAATGGTACAGAACAGGGTTTTTCAACTAAACAGTCAATAGGTTACATCCCTTTGTATATATGGACCATTTTTTCCAGTATTTTATATATTGGTCAAAACGCAGTCTTAAAGAAAAGGTAAGTCTCTCCATCCAGTGAATTTTGTTAATAATTGCAATCCAATAATCCTTTGAAGGGGGGCTTTCCTATGATGACTTTCTTGCTTGCGGCCAAAAGTACTTTGTAAAGGTATTTTTCCTGGGTCATGAGATTGTCTGGAGTTTTGCCCAAGTACAATATGACAAAAGAATATTGTCACTACTCCAAAGATGTTCCTCATTTCTTTGGCAATCCCTTACCAATTTGGAGAAATCTGTGGGCATCCCCAAAAAATGTGAAAGTGATCCGCCACTGATTGACCACATAGCCTCCAGCATTCATCTCGCCCCTGAGACCCCTGTTGTGGAAATTTCAATTTTGGAGTCACAAAATATCGTCTTATGTTTTTTCAGCAGAACTCCCGCCAGGATCTTGAATTGGTGGTCCTAGTTTGTCTCTCTCAAACATCATTCCAATCATCATCATCCTGATTCCCTCTCCCATTTCTGTTTGACCTGGGTAGTGGAATAATTTGTGGAATTTTGTAATCTATTATACAGTCGTGATATAAGATGTCTGTTCCTTAATTTAAGTTTTGACAAGATTCCTCTAATTGGGGAGAACATGTTGCCTTTGTTGGTTGGATTGGTTAGATTTAGGCAAGAGGAGTGAGACTGGTTTGGGTAAGGGTAAGAATGTCACGATAAGCCAATTGGAGGCTGAGTTAGGCAGAGCAGGGTGGGTCATGTCTTCGTATTTCTAACTTGCATGAAGAAGAACTGTACTGTTGAATTATATGGCTGCATTTTCCTATTGGTGAGCAGAAGATCTTTTTAAATCTCAATCAGCAACCGCTTTTACAACTTCTTTGCAATTCAGTCATAGTAGGTCTTTTAAACACACCAAACTTTCCAATGGGTTTGGAGCTTTCTCAAAAATACTCTCACCTGCAGGTCTATTTTGCCTAAAGTACAAAATTTGGCAACACAAAGAAGCTGAACTAAATAACAGTTTGCATAATGTTTCAACGCTCTGGCTTCCTCCCTGCTGCCTTTAATGCCTTTAATGTACGCTGACAGGCCCCAACCAATGTGGAGAGAGAAACACAAATGCTCAGCTAATTGCATCTCCTCATCTTGGATATAAAACTCAGCAACATCCAGGAATTGCTGCTTTAGGTGGTAATTTTCTGATGGAAAGTTGATGGGTAGGGAGGAAATGTTTTTAGGTAGTTATTACAGCACATCATAACCCGTGGCATCAAGTCGAAAGTCTGTTAAGTCAAGTGGGTATCATCTGAAGTCTGAGTGTTCTGCAGTTGAAGTTGAGGTTAATAGCTGCAGTTGCCAGAGCTCAAGAAACACCTTTGCAGGGAGTCTTTGCAAGTCAAGAGTAAAAGCTCGTTGTGTGTTTCTCTGATTGATCTCCTTTATTTGAAACATGCAAACTGTAGCAGAATGTGTCCCAATTCTGCTGTTGAATCTTTGCTTTGTAGTCATTTCGGAATAAAATTCATATTTGGCATTGCTGCTATGAAAGCAAATAAAACTCAGATTATTCACCCGAGACAGTTGTCATAATTTTGGTGCTTCCTCGGCTCTGTGGTGCAGCCATTAGCACACAGCACACACAGGCAACAATGGAAATAAAAAGCTGACTTGATTGGCATTCAGGGAGATTCCTCAATTTAGTCATGACAAGTGTGTTGCAAACAAGTGGGAGAAGTGCAGCCACCAAAATGGATGTGACATTTTTTTGTTGTTGTTACTGTGTGCACACATGCGTCTTTTCAGCTTGGCTGTCAGCTCGTGTTGGTGTCAGGTACGGGTGACATCCGAAAACAAATACGAACAGTCAACCAGACAATGAGATGTGTTTGGAGCCGAGCCTCTGGTGTGAACACAGCATATGTGATGTTTTCTTCATGGCAGTATTTATTTGCATGCGGTGTAATTTGGCCAGCATAATGCTGAGAAGCCTAATGGCACCTGCTGCTCTGTAATCAGTGCTCACCGGACAAGATTAAAACTAATTTAATCGTGTGCAGTTTATTTACTGGTGGAGGTGTAATCAGATTGCAAATACTGTGCCTGGTCAGTGAAAACAGGCAGAATTGAAATATATAGTTTTCAGTCCTGCATGACACCAAAGAAGCAGCCTCAGCCTCTGATTGCTGAAATAGCGGGCTGTAATTAAGGTGCTCTACCCTCTTAAAATTCATCATTTTATTCTAAGATATTACAGCTTTTTTTGATTACATAATTAACAACTTTGAAGATTTTTTTCAAGTGAAAGTTGTGTTCTTTCCCTTCGCCGGAAGACACATTGATTTTACATTGGATCTGCCTGTATTGACGGTTGATACATCACAGGACTGTGTGTGCCGAGTTAAAAACGCTCCAGGCTACTTTTCCAATTCCTGGAGAAAAGCCAAGGTTCCCCAGCTGTGTCAGGACCTCAACTAAGTGCAGGGAGAAACCCAGCAAGGGTGAGAGAGGACAGTGAGGGAGTATGGAGATCGGAGGTGAGGTGGAAAATCGATATAATTATGCTTTGGTATTAAATTTCCATGTATAATTAAAATATAGTTAGCACCAGAAATCCTCCCCATTAATAGCAGCTCTATTGCTCAGTCCTGTTGCGTAACCTGCTAGTTACTATACTGTAAGGAGTTAGAAGTCAAGTTATCATTACGAAACCCATCTACTCATCACTTTCTATTATTAGATCCAGGCTTCAACATGCTTTTCATTTCAGCCTAGTACTTAATGCTTTCTGTGTGCACTTATGTGCAGCAAATAATTTAGTTAACACAAGATCTAATTTGCAGTGTTGTGAGTTAGACTCAACTGAAATTGACTTTATTAATTGATTGTAATCGAGACAAAAGTTGCATTAAAGCAGTGGAGAATGGTCCCACAGCATTATCTACAGTAGCAGGAGTGTATGATATATCAAATTTTGCGATGTCGTGATAAAAATTGTCTCAGATTTTACAGTAGCTGCATTCTTCTATATCTCCTTGTCAAAAATTGTCAGGGCTCTGCGCAGACTTTCTTGTTTGATTATCATCCATTTTCCTATTTTCAAAACATCTTGTCATTGTTAGTGGTTTGCTAGCTGTCCATGATGCCTGTTGACCAATCGGAGGCTGTGTTCCTGACTGCAACAGAATGTCAGGAAAAACAGGTCATGACACTATTGGCGTTTCTCAATACCTTGGGAGTTCGGACTTGGCAAGTTCGACTCGGGAGTACAAACTCCCAAGGACGGCTGCCATTGCCGCTGGTCTGTGAGAAATGCATTCTGGGATACCTGGCTGTCAAAAGTCCACACGAGTCACCTCCTGATGCATCCCCGATTTGAACAGGACGCAAGTCCGCAAGAACACAAGAACAGGCAAGAACGCAGATTGATTGTCTAATGTTTAAGTCCTACTCCTCCCAGTCATGTAATTGTTATGCTGCTTCATGTCAAGCCCTGATTGTAGTGTTTTTGTTTGAACAGCAGAGGGCACAGTCATACCAGTTAAAAAGACAACCAGAAAATGCTGAAAACACATTCATTATTTAATTAAGCTCATTTTTTCCAAGTCTTTTTTTTTTCTTTTTCTTAAGTTGGCTAACATTGTAACCAAAAGTCACCGATCATTCCAGATCAACTGCAGGAGCAAAATGCTCCCGATGGCTGTTCCATCGGTGTGTGAGTGTGTGTGGATGGTTACTAGGTAGCAGGTGGCATCATGAAAAGTAGCCTTGGCAAATCACACAAAAGTGTGTTTAATTTAGTAGGAATTCAAGTTTTTGAATATCTTACTTCCATTTTTTTTGCCATGCTTTAAACCGGAGATATTGTATTTTTAACTCTACCATTTGTATTCAATTAGTTCTCTATACTTTTCTTTCTCTCATGAAGTTTCTTTGTAGATTAAAAGTTGACACGAGATCAGCTTTCTAAAACATTTAATTGTTCATGCAGGGATAAAGATCTCAATATGTTTTCCACCAGTGGTTATGAATACCAGAAATAGTAAAAGACAGTAAGCATGTCAAAAAAAACCTTTTAATACATGTTACAATAATGCCACAAGCCAAAGATGGACATAAGAGATGAAATCTGCATGCATGTATAATTATATAATTTGTTTGCTCAATAATATACTAATTTAAATCATAGTTACGGCCATGAAGGAAAGTGAAATGCTTACATTAACAAGTTTAGCTCAAACCTTTAAGAATCTAGGTGGCTATAGCCTGAATTTATGTAGCCAGATAGTGGCTTTAAATTAGAAGCAATCTGGAGGGGATAATTTCACACAAAAAGGAAAATGCTTGCATGCTGTAAAAATTGTGCCGATGGCCATAAAGCACAGCACAGTGTCTGTAATATACAGTGTGCAGCTGGTCAGGCAGCCTCTGTAAATGACTCCTGCACAGCACAGTACAGATTGTGAATGTTATCATTTGCACCACAATGGTGTGGATGTATGTTTTATAAGAAAATTGAAAGATATGTTTTGTTGTACATCAAATGGCCGAAAGTAGTGCACACAGGATAAACATTTACAGTAATTCATCATGAAGGCCGACACCCACACACTGCGAGAGATGTAAGATCAGTCAGGGGAAGTGACTTTATCTCGGCTGTGGATGACCTGCTGTCCTGTTGGCTGACCGTGTTTGCCAGCAGAGAAATCTAACATGAAAATTTCATTGCACCAAGCACAGTACAGGCTGTATTTATTTTCTGAATTATATACATTTTAAAGCTAGCCTTGAGCCAAGAGAATACTTAACAAATTGCAAGTCTGATTTTGCTGATACCATGTATTTTTCAATTAATACATGAGTTCAAAAAAAGGCATTACGCATCTGCAATATGTGCATTTTTTAACAGTATACATTACTGGTAAGCATATATTATCATCAGAGGTATGTTCCTCTAAATATTAATAGTCGCAAAGTGTCATAGTGCATGGAGGATTAGCTATTAATTCATTGTATGGCTTCATATCGTATTAAGACAAATCTATGTGACTGGAATACAAGCACATCAGTGATTTATTCATCAGAATAGACACGGCGTTACTTGTAAGATTAAAGTGCATGAAGTTATACAGATGCAGTTCATGAGGCTGTCAGCGTCACTAACTGGAAAGCATTGTGCAGTGGACACACTGTACTCACTGTATGTTCCATGGTCAACATGCGCTTGACATCTAGGTTACTATGACTGACATGTGGGCTGATTGCTGGAGACGTGCACATGTGTTCATGCATCAGTTGGCAGACTTGTTTTGCTCCTAAAATATCCTCTGTTGTGACAGATAATCCTTACTGTTGAATGGGCTCACATGTAGCTGGTTACAACATTAGCCAATGGTGTCTGGCACCAGCAAGAGCTTTTTTTTTTTTTTTTTTTGGTTTGTTTTTTTTAGTCCTCTAGATTAAATTCTACCTCGGAAACTTAAGTATTGATTATTTGGCCAAAAGTTGAGCAGCTTGGCTGTGTTGGTGTGGGCATGTGGCTCAGGGTACCAGTAAGAAGATTTAATAAGATCTGGGAAGTCCAGTTTGTTGAGATAAATGAAGCTTACCAGCTTCCAAAACACTTTAAGTGATTTACAGTATTATGAGGTGGGATTTTACAACTATGGCATGGTATCACAGCAGCAATCATTTTTCCCTGCATCTTTATTTTTTCATATAGTTCGGAACGTTTTAATAAAGGAAAAGCTTGACATTTTTTGAATATAATTGTTTGCTTTCTTAACAAGACGAAATCTACAGAGTGCAACTGGATAACTTAGCTCAGCTTAAAGACTGGAAACGGGCGGAAAATCAAGCCTTATGTTGTCCTCGAATCATCAGTCGAAGACCCCCTCAAATGAGTGAGGTTCCTTAAGTCAAGGGTCTTTTCTTTTTTTGTTTTTTTTCCTTTGGTTCATCAGTCAGTTCACAGTGTACTAGGGACATTTCAGTCCCCCAGAAGTAGCTGTGAAATCAGTGCTTCTCACTTTCACACTGTTCTCTGGGGTAAAATTATTAGGGCAAAATCCCAGGCAGCTTTGGTCCAAGAACCATGATGAATCTGAACAAGACAGAGGCAGCCATGTGGTCAGGCTACAAGATAAAATCATCCTCTGCCTTCTGTCTAGAGGTGTTGAATTTGCATCTCACAACAATTATTACGACACGGTCTCTGCCTTTTGTTTGATATCTAATATTGGCAAAAAATGCAACCCCTTGTTAGTATAGTTTGCATGCTTAAGTTTGAAGGGCTAACTTGGCTTGTTTACCATATTGTTAGTATGTCGCTGTCATCCTAAACATCCCACCAAACCCTGTTCAGTAATCTGGCAGTTCAGTAGAGTAGTCAAATATTTGTACTAAACTGCCAAATCTGATTTGACTGACAGAATTCTGAGTCTGGTACAGACATATTGCTGTGTGCAACATTTAGAGCATATTTCACATTCAGTGTACATGGCTCTAGACATGTAGGTGGTTGAGCTGGTGGCTGGCAGCTAACAGTGCTAACAGTGCAAACAGTGCCAACAACAGAAAAAGTGCTGACAGAGCTACCTGCTAACCAGTGGGATAGACCATAGACATTGTATAAAGATGGGCGACATAACAGCTCCCCAACTGTGAGACCAACACCTCTGTTGCCCCCTAGTGGCTGGCTACAGTAGGTCAGAAACCTTGCGTCCTCCATGGCAGTGGATGGGACATGGGCCAAACTAAAACTTGTTCTTATCACACTGATGTATGTTCAAGTGTCCATTTTTCTGATTTAGCAATGACTAGTAGTTTGTTGTGCTTGCCATCAACAGCGCTGCTTTGGATTGGTCAGATGGGTGCATGGGCGGGAACTACCTGCACAGATTGGTACCGCGCAGACTCTGCCTCTAAATGACGTCACCAGTGCTGTGTCTGGGATAATTCGGCTTCAGTCTTGTACTATAGTCTATGTCTATATACAGTATATGGGATAGATTCACAAGGACTCATATGCACTCCCATGCATGCGTGGCTGGAACAGCTACCAAAACAAAGAACAGAGAAGCTCGCTTACAGTACCTACAGACGAAGTGACTTCATTCACTGCTCAGGACACAAATTTCCAAGGATTGTGAAGGCATGACTTGACCTGCCCTTTCTATGATTGGCTAGAACTGGTTAACTTCATTGGTTAGGTTGTTTAGGTTTAGGCAAGAGGAGTGGGACTGGTATTGATTAGGGTATGAATGTAAGGGTAAGCCAATACAGAGTAGGCAGAGTATAGGGCGAGTCATGCCTTTGCTATCCTAGGAAATGAAGATACATGCTCAGGACTCCATTTTTTCTTTACATAGCAAATAGCTGCTCTGTGTTGCATACAGCTCCTTTCAGTTGTCATTTGTAAGGGGAAGAGTATGTTATCTTGTTTTAAAAAGTTAGAGTGTCACTTTAAAAGAACAATGAAAGAGAACGGTATTCTGCACCAAATATTTGACTGCATCATCACTATAAACTGCCTTGGTTTCAGTTGTATTCCATCACTGAGGCTTCTTTCTGGTCAACCAGACAGCGAAACCGTGACCCCAGACACTGAAAATAATAACTGTTTACATGATCTCGTTAAACTGATTGCTCATGGAGAGTATAAATAACAAAATAAAGTCAATATTTGCCACGCTATAGATTGCATACATACAGAATAATTTTTTCTAACCTTCCCACCGGAGGGAAAACAACTTCAATCATACGCCGCCTCTGTTGACAGACGGATTGACAAGCCACGGTGGCAATCATGTCTGCAGGTGATGCTGTACACATGAAAAAAAAAAAAAGAAAAAGAAAAACAACAAATTAGCATTTGTCAGAGGTTGTCAGACAGAGTGTCACAACACTAGGTCAACAGCTGCTGGGGATTTGATTAAAGTGGCTGCCAAGTTAACGAAAAGCCTCGGAAAATAGACTGCGACTTAATTAGAAATGCATTACCAGCAGATCCCTCCTATCCTGGATGGTGACAAAACTGTTTGTAGACAATTGATGGAATTATCCTTGATTCTGTTTGAGCTACAGTATTTATTACAATTGCTCCAAATCTGAATAACAAAAGCAGCGTTCTTCTGGCTTTGAAATGCACATAATCACCAGTTTTACTTCAGAAATGTGACATTTTGGAATATTCTTTTGTTGTGTTTGGAAGCTGGCTTCATCTTGACTTACAAGATGAACCCCGTTTTTGGAGTTAAACCAAAGTTGTTCAGGCAACAGAGAGTCTTCTTCATAGGCTGTTATGATCCTGTTAGTACTGCACAGAAGTGACTGACAGGCAGAAAAGGTACCCACCTTAATGTACCTCCTTGTCACCTACCCAAATCCATACATACCCATTCAGATGGAGTTCAGACGCCGTGACTTATCAGTGTCCCCGCTGAAGGCGATGCTTATGGTGACTGATGTTAGAGGCCCACGCCTGGCTGGTCACTCTGAGAGCCTTCTGTCTCCCCGTCACTGTGTATCCATTCACCCATTCCCTCCTGTGCTCAGGTTTTTTTGAGATCTGAGGTCATCACTGGAACTGTCAGCATGCAATTTCATACAGAAAAATTGCCATCCGCAGACAAGCAAATGGAGTGTCCTGCCACTAAGTCGAGCAGTCAATGAGACAGTTTGAACAAAAACATATGTCTTGATATTCTTGTATCAGTTATTTATTAAATGTTATGCATCTTCAGGTGTTGTGGGCTGTTTTCTGAGATGATCTCCTCAGATATTAAGTTGCGTTTCGAGCCCTGACAAATTTGTGATCGATAACATGGTG
Source organism: Epinephelus fuscoguttatus (assembly GCF_011397635.1). Taxonomy (NCBI): domain Eukaryota; kingdom Metazoa; phylum Chordata; class Actinopteri; order Perciformes; family Serranidae; genus Epinephelus; species Epinephelus fuscoguttatus. The sequence goes on from NC_064775.1 coordinate 10,578,361, forward strand.
GGCTGCATTTTAAGAATCCGTGTTATGAGATATGTAACTATTGATCGGTTTATAGCATAGACAAATTGAGCTACTTGTCTAGTTCTTGCAGTGATCCTTCATGGTCAAATGTTATTTTCTCTACAGATTGGCTGCTTGGTAATATTGAGTGACAGCTTGGAAATCTTGTTTTCTGCTGCCTCCCACCACAGTGAGGTCAAAAGGTCATTGGTCAGCTACAGGGCAGCCACCCTGGAGCTGTCAGTAAGTCAATTTAATGTCTTGCTCAATTTCAATTTCCTTTTTTTTCTTTTTTTTGAACACTTGAAGCTGGGCAGAAATCTCGGAAAAGGAGAAACAAAAATAAGAAAACACATTCTGAAAATACACTCTCTTCCTGTAGCTCTCCCTTCTCTGTTATAAGCCCCTCTCATCAGACGACCACAGGCATATGCATGCATTTCTCACAGTAATCCAGTGTTTCCCATACATTTATTTAATCTTGTGTCATTCTGGAGTTGTCCTTGACCCCCTCTCTGTTTATCAGACCACAAATGAAACAAGAATTAGCTAGCTAGCAACCCCACGGTCCCTCCATCTTACTTCCTGCTTCTGTGGACTGCCTCACCTGGAGGGGAGCGGGCAGCAGCTGGAGATGGACCTTTAGTTGGCAGCTGTAGTGGCTCCAATTTGGTCAGCTCATAACCTCCAGTACCTGGTGACTTGGTGGCTAGCAGCAGCGCCAGGTCTAACTTGTGTAACAGCAGCAACAGAAAGTTCGTAGATTGGTGGAGCCTTGGGACTGTTTGATCTCTGGGAGCTGGGGTTTGCAGTAGCTCTGGCATAAAGAATGTGCGAAATGAATTTAAAGCTGCTGCTGTGCGGCTTTGGTTAACACAAGGCTTATTGATAAACATTTTCTGTCCATCTTGGAAACACTTCACTGATATAAACATTTTTTATTTTGTTTATTGTCAGACTCTTTTTTTTCTACGCTGTTTTACCAAGTCTGTCTTCCATTTTTGGGTTGACTTGCGGTTGTTACCCATTCAGAATAGCAACTTTCTATGCAGGATTCTCCACCAATAAATTATGCTTTCTTTGAGAGACATGCACCTACGTCTTTGTTTGTAGAACAACCGATAGGAACACCCTAAATTACCTGTGATTGGCCTAAGTCTCCTCTAATGGGCTGGAGTTTCTAAACTCTCATAAGAGAATAAAGGTGCAGAAGTCTAAAGTTCTCTCAGTCCTCTTAATTATAATATGCTCAGTTTATTATGGGATTTTTGCTAATGATGCCAAAATAAAACTGCTTACAGCTTTAATATATTCATTTATCCCAATTCAACGGGAGTATTACCAGTACAAAGAATACCAAAGAAAAGAAAATAGACCTTTCCAATACAGTTATACATTTGCAGGCTCTCCATGTTTAGTGTGTTAATTTGTGGAGCTAACAATGATCAAGTGCTTTAGTTTTTTCTGGTATGAAGCAAAGGAAAATATGACCAAAGACCATATATTGTCATAAGCAGATTTGAGTGTATTGTTTTGTCACAGAACTATGAGAGCACTTCAAATATTGAGTTCCAAAAAATGTTTAATAAGATGCATTGCCATAACATATGGCCAATTGTCGCTGGCGACATCTTGGGACCTGGCATCAGAACTGGAATAAGTTTCAGCCAATTTTTCTCTGGTTAAAAAGAGATGATGAGCCACTTGCCAATGCTCTTTTCTCCCGTCTCAGTGAAGCAGCCCTGCTCCGTTTGCAACTCGTGCAAAACACTGCAGCCAGACTTTTAACTAAATCCAACCGCGGATCCCACATCACACTGATCCTTGCTTCCCTTCTTTGGCTCTCTGTAAAGCACAGAATAGACTTCAGAATACTTTGTATCACATACAAGGCCCTACATGGCATTGTGCCATAGATTCACATACTCTTCCATCCCTTGACGACCTCTAGGCTACTCAGATGTCTCCAAAGTCTCTTAGTCTCTGCAAACCCAAGGGTGATCTCGCTTTTGCATTAGGGTCCTGCCCCTCTGGAACTGCTCCCTCAGCTGAGCCAGTTCGAAAGACATCTCAATACCCAACTCTGTCTAACTGCCTTCACTGTATAGGGGCTGTCATTTATTTGTGACCTCTGTATATGTTTCCTTTCTATGTATGTGTATGCCTGACTTGTCTGTTTCTGTATCCTCAGAAGGACTTTGTAAGCTTTAGCATGGATAATGACAACCCAAGCGATGTCAGGGATAGTCACATGGAGGTCTTATTTACAGGCGTTTGTGTCGGTCGGCATCTGAGGACTGCCGTGTTGAATAGTGGCATGTAACACTAAGATATGACCTTCAAGGATTGTTACAGGAATCCAAAGCACGAAAAGATAATTCAGTATTTTGAGGCTGAAGTTAAGTGCTTGCTTTTTGTCAAAATTACAAAATAAATTGAAACCTGAATCTCACAGTAGTCGGAACCATTGGATTTATTAGGTGAATATTAAAGTTCAAGGATAAGAGTGAGCATTGGACTGAAGCAAAATTGAGTGTTGTCCTTAAGAGGACACAGTTACAGTATTTGTGGTCAAGAAATAGTGTAAAAAAAATAGGTTTAAGGTCCCGTGTGTAAGATTTAGGGGGATTTAATGGCAGTTAGCAGTGAGGCTTACAGATTGCAACCAGCTGAAATTTCTCCTGGTTAGAATTCATTCAGTGTTCATTGTTCAGGCTCAGTTTTTAATCAGCAGCTGAATTATAAGCAAAGGTTTCTTATTCTCCAAAACAAATGGACAAACCAGTAAAAACATTGAACAAAGCAGTTTCACGTTAACAACCGACACTATTCGGCACATTGCAGATGGCCATCTTGCTCAGCACCTGCAAATGTGTGCTTGCCTTATTTCAGATCCAGATGTTCAAGAGGTTTTGACCATGAGCCAAATTATCCACAGAGGCCTTCTCCTCTCCAAAACAGTTTACATTTAAACTGGTTAAAGCTGCAAGACGAGCTGCAAGCCTAGCACCTGCTAATCTGTGTTCACCTTTTTTCTGTGTGGTAGACTTCAGGTCTAGATGTTCAGAAGGTTTTTACCAGGAGCTGAAATGTCCTTCCCCCCCTGTAGGTCTTTTCCTCTCTAAAACAAACATACTTGGTGATTCAGACCAGTAGACACACCAACAAAGCAGTTTTAGGTTTTAAAAAGTCAGTGTTTTTCTGATGCTCTTGTCAGGATGGGCTGCTAACTTCGGCAGCCAGTGTCATGACCCAGTGACCCTGTCTACAACCACTGTTTGGTTTGTCCAATCTGGGCTACTGTCGCAACACGGTGATCTTTGTAGATGGTTATCCACTCCCCAAGGAGGTTAAAAAGAGGAGAAGTCACGACACACAGTCTGCACTTTCCAAAAGGCTCAATAGCTGGCGCACTATCATAGGACACAGGGAACGATTGATTCATTTCACTGTGGCATCTGCAGTCTGAAATATATTTAGAGAGATATGGATGAGAATAGCAATTCTGCAATTAGGAAAAATATCCTTCACAAAAGATCAAAATCATATGCTTTCATATGAAAACCTTCGACTGTATTTTGGCCACCATCCATTTGACTGCATCCAAAAAAGGTCTGTCAGGCCGAGTGCACCCAAGAGGGCTACTTTTACAAGTCGCAGACACCGTCCCTTTATTTCTACAAGGTCCGCTTTAACCCTCCAACATCGCAGCTCCAGTTCCATTGCACATTTGTCATACCCCATAGCTCCCATGGGGTCAAAGAGTGTGTCGCAGCCTCTTTTAAAAAGCCTTGCTTCTCCCTGTGTAGACATAAATACCTCCATTTAAGGTATCTAAAACACAACGACTCTTATATTCAGGTGATTATACACTAAAGAAAACATACTTATTATATTATGCATCCCCCTTAATTCTAAACACTGAACCTTTGAGCTCAACACTGTCACGATTTTAAACTTTTGAGGTACATTTTGTGAAGTCGTGCACCTTCAATGTTCCAGAAATCAATTTTAATTTCAGGGACAGAACAAGTTGTGGATAATAGACAAGTCAGGTAATTTGCAACCCCAGGCTTTTTATACCCTTATCATGATGACAGAAAAAATCTTTTTATTCACTGTTCATATGTCATTTAATATGTGGGGGAAAGTCAAGTGTAAGAGCTTATTTTACTGCATTGTGTACAGTGCTCCCTGCAGACCTGATATAAGAATGAAAAATGAGGGCAAATCTAGGAAAGTAGCCAGACAGATCATTTAAGATAAATTGAATCAGATATTCAGATGATATATCAGAGCCACTAAAACGATAACACAATTTTGGACATGGCAAAGCCCCTGTTGGAGGTAGACATACAATAAATAAAGACATTACTTACTTTGCTGTCGCCCCCTCCACCTCCACTTTTGGTTTTATCTCCAGACTTTATTTATGAGAAAATATGCATACGATGTGCTAGGAATATATGCGTCGCTTTGCTGTGATTCATAACAGCAGAGCGTTTTTAATCCTTTGTGGTGAATTAACAAAAAAAAGTGCATTAGCAGGCATTCATTATTCAAGGCAATGACTCAGAAGTAATGTGCAAAATTACCAGGACTTTGCAATCTATTATTGTGACTGATTTTCACACTGGGTGAATAGAAAAGAGTAGAATGGAATAGAATTTGGTTTAAGACAGACAAGACGAACCTGTGTTTAGCAGCAGTGTGGAAAGACACAACTTCAAGCTTTCTTTCTATGGATGTTTTTTGGAGACACATTTCAGATCTGCTTGGTGTGTGTGTGTGCATCTACTGTAGGTGAGATTGCATGCGATTGATTCAGCGTTCACATTTGTTCTCTGTCATTTATTAGCAGAACTAGACTGCAGCTTCAACCTGCTGGAGGCAACGCGAGCTATTTAAGGAAATCAGAGCCACACCAAGTCTCTAAATGAAGAAGAGGGCGAATGAGGGCAACGCTGGGAAGAGAGGGGGAGGGGGACATGGGGAACAGAAACAGAGGCGCAGAGGGAGCGAAAATGACAAGGCGGGCAAAGAAAAAAAGGGGAGGAAATTAGGGGAAGTCAGGGGAGAATGAGGAGAGAGACGCTGAGAGAAGATGGGAGGGGTGGAGTGTGTGAGCTGCAGAGTGCTGCTAAGACAAGAAAGGTGTGTGGTGGTCATAGGAGGGGGAGCGGTGGTAATTTGGAAAGATGGGGAGGCAAGGCAGACTAGCGGAGTGAGCAAGCATGATATGAAGGGAGAAAGGAAGTAAACAAGCCTTACTTTGAACTTAAAGGAAGGGAGATGTGAGGGAGGAATGGATCGAGATGGAAGCATATGAAATGCAGAAAAAAAGGCGGAATGGAGCCAAGAAGGAGCTACTTAAAGTCAAGAAAGATGTTCAGTTCAAGCTTACCAACTATGAAAAGCTAGAGATTGTTTGCAGATCCTGTCCAAATAAAGGCCACTATATCTTTATGCCACAAACATAGTGTGTGTAAAAGTGATATTAAAGCTATATTTAGTAGATGCATGCAGGATTTGAATATGTCTTGGGAGTTATTTCATACCATCCTGACATCAGGGTCGGTGGTATATGAAAGTATTTTTGTTAAAATCAACCAAACAAAAAAAGAGCTGAGCTGCTGGTGATAGAAGTCATTGTGGTATGTATGACATTGTCCAGCCTACAATGTTGTGTCTAATATGCAGTTAACGTACTGACGTACTGTGTGTAAGTCACAAGCAAGTCTCAAGTCAAGACCCAGGTTACTGTAGTGAGAACCAAGTCAAGTGGCGTCATCGCTCTGGTCAAGTAAGTCACAAGTCAACTCATGAAATTCTGAGGCCCAATTTCCACATTTATTAACAGTCAGAAGCTGAAGATCATATTTGGAATTGGGCATTTCACTTTTTAGGTTTAATAGCTGTGAATTGGCGGTTTTGAAATGCACTGAAATTTCCACGTGAAAACAAATTGTGTTTATATGTAATGGCAGCTGGCAGCATATGAAACAAAGGTCACAATTCGTCACAACATTCCTCTGTGATATTTCTGTTTCTAAATGTATTCAAAGCCAGTTCTAACTTAACATTAAATTTCAAGCTAACGTTTGACCAGCAACTGAGCTAATAAGTTAGACTTTGTGAATGTGTCTGTTTGGCTAAGTCAGGTCTCAAGTCATACATACTGAGTCAGAAGCCCTTTTTAAATAGGAATTGTGCAAATTTGCAGGAAAGCCCAATCAGTCTTTTTTCAGCACTGGCAGTATAAAAACAAAATCGGCAAAATGCCGCCTGCCTAATTTTGTTTTTACAGAATGTGCCTTTTTCGGGGCAATACGGGGCGTGAACAAGTAACAAAATGTGTAGCTCAGCGTGTGACGTAAACTGACATGAGAGGGAAGCCGCGGCTGGTCAGTCCTTCAGCGATTCTCTCATAAGTCGGCCCGTTCTTCACCGTCCCTGTCATCTGACAGTTAATGGCCTCTTGGTTTGCGAGGGCAAGGAGGGCGCGCAATTCCTTGTCTCCCCAGTTGCTCATCTTTACAGTGTCTGTCAGGTTTGTGTTTCCCTCTTGCTACTAGCTGTTTGCGAATTCCTGCTATCAGCTGTTTCCTGTTTATCCACCGCCAGTGGGTCGCACGTGCGGCGTCATCAACAGCTCCTCCCACAAGTCTTCAACAGCTCCTCCCGTTGCGGAAGGCCGCTTCAGTCTGTTTAAACTCAAAGGGTTTCCTCCAATATGACTACCCTACGAGGCGGATAATTGGGCACCACGGATCAACTCGCCAATCTGGCTCTGTGTGTCTAAACGCTTGCAGCTTGCCGGCAAAAGGGCCCAACATTCGCCGAAAATCTGGCAGTGTAAAAGGGGCTAGAGTCAAGTTGGCTATTTTGTTATGTTAATCAAGCAAGTCTCAAGTCTTTAAATTTGTGACTTGAGTGTGACTTGAGTTATGTGACTGAGTTTGCCTTATCCTGATGGTGGTGCTAAAGGAGAATCCACCCAAAGTCATTAGGATTTATTCTCTGAGGACTGTGAATATCTGTATAGAATTTCATCGTAATCCATTCAGTTGTCAAGATGTTTCAGTCTGGCCCAAAGTGGTGGACCAGCTGAGAGGCCGACATTTCCCTCCCCTGCAAAAAGGCTTTCACCGTTTTGAAGCATTTAGTGAAAAAGCTCACCTCAGAGTGGTTCAAAGCATTCAAGCTCGCTGCAGATAGTACCTTTGAACCATCACCCAAAGCATAATATGAAATGCAGTGAATCTGGCTTATTTTGCTCCACGGCAACACTTTTCTGTTTGTTTGCTATTGTCAAAATGCTGCTTCAAAACTAATGCAGCCTTTGTCAGCAACAAACGAGACCTCGAGCCACAGAAGAAATGGGGTCTCTTTTTTTCCGTCTGAACTAAAGCTGCAATTAAGCCACGTCTGCTTGTTTTTAAAGGGGATTCAAATGATGGTGTGCCTCACTGCCCCCAGATATAATGCGATTTAACTGGCTTCATTTTACCGGCATGATGAGAAATTGCCGCTACTAGCAGTGTTCCACTGAAAGTTGGAAAGAAGTATTGAGTTCTGTGAATTATCATGGAGGAGGGAGTATTATTGGAGACACTGATACTCTTTAAATTTCTTATATGTAAAGGCATATAATTCCTGTGCTCTTCTATCAATCTTCTAATTCCCACATTATTTAATTTTTTCGGTAGAGAATTAATGATAAATTTGTTTACCCCTCTCACACCGCTCGCTCTGGCAGAGAAGAGCAAAGAGACAGAGTACCTGCAAATATTTTTCCAAGCTGATCTGGTGCCCACATACTTTTGTGAAATGACAGTTTTCAATGTATTGTTGATGTAGTTTCAAACTCTGCCTTTGTCTGCAGGAGCGTTGTTAGCACAATCTGCAACTACAGCACGAACTAATTAAGCAGTCATTAAGATAACAAGCCAATACACTGTGATATAATGAGAGAAGAGTTTCGGTACTCTGCAGCTGAGTGGCTCAGGGTAGCAACTGGGAGAAACTAATATTTATCAAGCATACTAGTTTGATAAAGCGGGACAATAAATTGTAGGTCAAATCAACATTTGTTTAAAGGTTATTAAGTTATTTAAAACTGTGCCCACGTTCAACCTACTCGTTATTAATTTAAAAAGAGGCACACAGTCTCTTTCAGTGTTACCTAACTGTTAAATCCAACATTCCTCCAATGTGTGGGCAGCTAGCCTTTTTAGCCACGCAACATCAAGGTCAACCTCACCAAGCCAACCTGCAAAATAAATAGTAAAACAGCATGAAAATGGCAAATTTACAGCTTCCAAGCAAAGTTATTGTACTCAACTCAAACTAAGTGTACTTCCAAAACCATCTATAATAGCATTTACAAAAAAAGGCAGGACTTGTCTAGACTAGTTTTAGCCTTCGTCAATTTGGTCAAATTCATCAACACAATAAGCACGAGGATGCACTGGTGCATATGTTTACTCAGACTGGGATGTTGACATCACATATTGTAAATAAAAAATCCTACATCTTGAAGTTGCATTACAGACAGCCAGTATCGATCCTCCTGAGATTCAAGCCAGATTTTCCGCGAATGTTGGACCGTTTTGCCGGCAAGCTGTGAGCGTTTAGACACACAGAGCCGGATTGGCGAGTTGATCCAAGGCGCCCAGTGTTCGTAGGGTAGACATATTGGCGGAACCCTTATGAAGTGAATCCTGCTGTTTACTTAGCCCTCACTGACGCTGGATTTCCACTGGATGCGTGTCCGTTGCGGAATGGCAGCGCTGGTTGTCCGCTGCGTGCTCCGCCATCTGTCAATACCCACCGGCTGTGTTTGCTGTGGGGAGCAGTGCAGCTTCGCCGGAAGACATCTCGGTGCACTGCCATGATTAATATCTCCTCGTCCATGGTGTCAGTGGGGTGAAATGACGTCTGAAAACCTCTGACCTGTTGACTTCAGGCCTGCCTCTGCCCATTATGTAGTTTTTAAGGTGTAGTGCAGGGAAATATGATCCACTGTGAACACTGTGCATTTGATTTTGAAAATTAACCGGATGTTTTATTTTTTTTTCTGTGCACGACTTCCTGCCCCGCACGATCTGCTCTGTGCTGAATTGCTGCGGCTTTTCTGTTGGTAGTAGCATGCTTTGCTCCTCCCCTGTAACCAGGTCTGTTACAGTGAGGAAATCACAATGGTGGACAGCGACTTAGAGTCAGCAGGTACTCTTTGGGCAGGGTCGGTCATCCACCTGGAGAAGGTAGAGGTGGTTTTATGCTCATTGAATTTGGTTTTCCCGGGCACATATCTTTAGCCAAATTTAATGTGGTTTAATTGGGGTTTTCGGAGCTAACTAACTAAATGTCTTTGACGCTGGACAAGGACAAAGATTCAGTCCGGTAACGTTGGTGATGTTATTCTTCATGCATTCATCACACTGCAGTTTGTGGTGTGTTTTCAGATGGTTGAACAACTTTGTTGTGTTGCTTTGCAGGGCAGACACAAGTCTCATGCACTCTAAATCCAAAACATTTTCAAACAACAGATGACGATCCATGTAGAAAGACTAGCTGTTTGCCTTCTGCTCCAGACATTTGACTTTTGTTTTGCCTGTCTGACTCTTCCACACTGGACTGCAGCCACAACATTCAGGCTACCAATGTGTGCATCACAGCTGCTGTAGCTGTTAGTTTTCCAATTCTTTTTATTGGATATGCAGGAGTTTTCTGTGAGCGGAGGGCAGTTTTAAACATCCATATCACACTTGATCATGTTCATTTAATTGTGGAAGCCATAATTAACCAGAGTATGATGTCATATCCTCCATTAAATCTAAACTGCTTGTTTTTAACACACAATTTGCAGAAAGGACAGTGTGTTCTTAAACAGTGGGCGTTTCTAGACACACCGGGGACACATTTATGTTTAAAAACCACAACAAAATACATTTTGCATAACATGCCACTTCAGCGTAAGCCATGACATTAATTCTAACCAGCTCTTTATCTGTTATCTTTATTATACCAGTTGTAGTTGTTGCAGGCTCTTTCAGATTTAAATAAATGCAATGATAATGAACTGTAATTAACTTTACGTGCTCTATTAGATTACACACAATACAATTATGTCACATTCAATAGTAGTCCAGGGGAAGATAGAGGAAGCGGGAAAAAAAGAGACAGTGTGCTTTTAGAATAAGAGAAAAAGTACAAATAAACAAAGGCAGGGAGAGTATCCCGGTTAAGACTCTGAGCCAGGGAAAATCAATATTCCAGAGGAGGGTCAAGGGATTAGTAAAGGGCCACTGACACAGTCCTGGGAGGAAACCTTTAAATGATTAAGAAAATGAGAGCCAAGTCGCAAAAAAAATGTGGACACACAGAAGCTTTGCCAAGCTGGGGCTCCGCTGACAAAGGAGGGCATGCAGAGGGTGGCGATCGAGTACATCCGGCTGGATTCTGATGATTGTTTCTCACTTTATTGCAAGTGCTTTGGGACGACAAGAACAAGTGCAAAATGTGTAACATTTTGGGGTGTGTCTTGAGCAGACAAGGCAACAGCCTATATATGTTCCAAATGTGAACTGACCTCATGTGGCGCCCAGTGTTGTGACATTGATTGCTCCGCTACTAATTGAAAGGCTCAAATGTTATTGTCAGTCATTTCACTGCACTTGAAGGCACACAAAGCCTTGTTATAACATAATTAATACACGTTGGAGGCATCATTAAGAGTCTAATTTAATCCATCTGTCTGCTGGTGATTACACAGAGCCGGCTTTGGCATAATGAACATTTTCTGTGATATAGATACGTAACACTTTGATAATATTGTCCCCTCCATATTTAGATATTAGCATATCTTGAGTCGCCGTTAAACACATTTTAAGATACAGCGGAAGTCAAGTTTCTGAGTTCTCCTCAAATTGATGTGAAGCACTTAAGGGTTGGATACAGAGGACACAAAACAAACTTCAACAAACCAACAATCCCCCAAACAAGCTGCAGTAATAGGACAGGATACGAGGATTAGAGGGACAATCTTGAAAGGGGTTTTTAAATGGTACTCATGGGGCCGACCAGCTGAGAGTTAGGAAAGGATTAAAGGAGTCAACTGGATTTGTCCAAAATGGATGACTTACATGGAGGGTTACAATTGGGCTGTTCACTAAAGCTTATGCTTCGTTATTTGTTCCTTTGAATATTTCTAAATCCAAATCTGTCTGTTTTATAGATGCCTTTTAATAATCAGCGTCAAATCCATATTAATACGCAAAATCTGGAAGTGATGATTGTGATATAAACGCTGCAGTGAGTTCTCACTGCCCCTGCATTTCTCTGATCCCTTACTCATATTTATGTCATATGTTCTTTCAGTACTTAAACTATACCCTCCAGTCATTGGCTCATTTCCTGCCTCATCCCAGCTGCTGGTTGCCTGACACCTGGCATCACCAGGTGTTTTGTACCCACATTGCAAAAAGATCTGAGGATGTTATTTCAACCTGTCTTTTAAATGTCTCTTCATGCATACATACACTAAAATCCAATTTCTCCTTCTTTCACCAGTCTGTCATTAATATCACAACCTCTTATGATATTCACACCTTTTGCAATTGATAGTGAGCACCTCGGGTAATGCCTTTTCCTGACACCTCCGTGCATTTGTATCTTCCATCAAAGTTTTTTTTCTCTTATATTTACAGAATATGTTTTCATTTTCTTTCTCCTCTGGAGGAAATAGATGCACATAGTTTTCCAGAGGTGACTCAGGCAATGAGATGCTGCGTTTTCATTTGAATCAGTGCTATTCAGTGCTGCAGTCTGAAAACGTCCAAAAGAACAGGTTAGGACTTTTGTCTTGTTGTTGTGAGTCTGATTTGCAGTAACCAAATACAAATAGCATACTGTGGAAAGAGAACAGTGAGGCTGCTAGGAATATGCTGGATATACGTGCATGGTGTCTTGTGAATCCCTTGAGTGTGTGAAGACTGTATACACTCCGGGTGGGTCTGTCACATCAACTTCTTTTGTTGGACGATCAATAAAATGTATATTGTCATTTTAAGACTGTTTAATGCCACTGGTAAAATGATAACACAGAGGCATGATAATACAGGAACACCCATTTAAAGAGCAATAAACTTTTAATTCTTAAGAATATTCAGACAGGCATAAGTACATAACTGAGCTTCTCACCGTACCGTCCAAACAGGCCCCTCAGGTCTCCTAGTCTGGGTCTTTTAACTGTTCCAGAGTCCAGGTTATAAACAAAGGGTGATCAAGCCTTTCTCAGTTCTTGCTTATTGGCTTTGGAACACCGACCCACTGAACATCAGACCAGCTGACTCCGTTCTCGGAGAGGTCATCTCAGAACTTATACAGAATGGCCTATCCTGACAGTTAAACTTTAAGCTCAAAAAGTTCTCTATAAATTAAGTTATTATGTATTATAAAAGATTAAACTATCATTATAAGGGTAGCCCAAAATTACTCAGTTTCAGACTTCATACAGAATTTGGCCTACAAAAACAAAATCAAGTGATGCCTTTTGCAACTACAAGACAAGCTTTGTGCATCTTCGGGAACACCATAGTTACCTTCATAATCGACTTCCCCAGATGGGAGCTGGGTGGTTCGCTAGTGGATTTACAGCATGGAGGTTGGACTTGTTGGAGGGCAAAACTACAAACTATGCACTATTTGGCTTGTTGCTACAGTGGCCGAGAGAGGTCACAACACCCACAAATCCACACAACACACGCGCAATTCGAAAACACCCCCAAATTCAAAAAACACATTCACTGATTTCCTGACACATACGCTGCAAATCCTCACAACACAAGCAAATGATATGCTAACGCTATGCAAATGCTCACAACACAAGCAAGAAGCTAAATGCTCTGCAAAAACAAAAACACACGCCAAATTGAAGAACATTTCTATTTGTTTCCAGGGGGACCGTAATCACTCACGGACCTGCTTTTGGCCGCCAAAAACAACTTAGATCCTCGGACCAGAATCGACGACATGTTGATGTGCTCCAACAGGTAAGAGTTTATTAATGCTAACATTATAGAGGATCAGGTTATCTGCACTTACTTGTCTTACACCTAAAACAAATGTTAAACTTCCAACCAGCGTCTTGAGGAAAGTCTGGAAATGTCAACAACCAGTAAGTTCGTCATTGATTACGATCCCCCTGGAAACGTTTCCGTTGTCGTCTTCATTTTGGTGTGCGTTTTCGTTTTTGCGGAGCGTTCCGCTTCTTGCCTTTGTTGTGAGAATTTGCAGTGCTTTCTTATTTGCTTGTGCTGTGAGGATTTGCAGCATGTGTTGCGAAATTGATTAATGTGTTTTCTGAATTTGTAAACAAATAGCTATGTTTACACAACAGGTGATATTGAGGTAGGCGAAATGATCAAGGTCATGTCCATATGTCATAGGATTGGGGATTGAAGGTTGATAACGTAATAATTGCGAAAGGTCTAAGCACGGGGAATGGCGCACTCTGCCACAGCCAATATCATGTTCTACATACAGAGATACTTAATCACTGTAGATACATTCAAATGCCATTGCAGAGAAAAAATGCTGAGTGTTAATGGCATGTGTGATTCTGTAATTCATCATGTTTGCCATCAAAACAGCAGCTGGTAATGCAAAAACATGAAAAACAAACAAAACCCAATGCCCCAAAATAGTTAAGACTATGAAAAAGGAACAATTCTGAACAAGCTAAAGTTGACTTAAGGTTAAAACACAAGTGAACATGAATCACAGTGGCTCTAATAGGATGTGACAAAGACATGAATATTTTCCTCAGTGTCCTGAATTGACACGTTGGCTCTGATCTTATCGATATTCCTGAGATGAGAGAAGCCTGACTGAATCAGTTGAGTAATAATTTCTTACTACTGGCATTACATGGATAGATAGGGAGCCCTGGGATTGCTGAGCTGCTTCTGCGATGGGATTGGGACAGATGATTAAAATTTCACTCTTATCAGTGCACAACTGGAGCAAAATATCATCCAGTGGGAGCTGGTGTCAAGGAGAAAAATGTGGATTATAGTGGTTTTTGTCAGCGTGGTGTGGTCAAAGACAGTCCCTCAAATATTATTCACATTTTACATATATATTCAACTCCAGTACTTGTGTTTTTTTTCCTAGACAGTATTAAATGGCAAACTTAACAAGTACCAAGGGGCTAAATTCATTGTTTATTCCCTTCCAAGGACAAGCCCAACTTGATAACATGATACCTCGCAGTCTTTGTTTGATCTGTGCCATATTGAATAAATTGCCTGTAATTGTATGCATATTTTGTTAGTGAAAGTCCTCTATGTGTGTGAGCTCTCTGCTCACTCTCATGAACACACACACGCTTGGGTAATCCCATGAGGGAAATTAGCGTACATGTTGAAACATAAGGGTGAGCGTGCCAAGGACAATGTTTAGCTGTGTTGTTTTACAGTGCATACGGCTAATTTAACTTTAACTGACTTTTTCATAGTTTTTAATTATGTATCTGCAATTCAAATACATATAGTGAGATTGCCTCTAAATGAGGACATTCCTCATTACTAAATTAATGTAACTTCCCTGCCCTTTTTGGCTTATTAATTTTCTTATGCTACGGAGAAAAAGATCATGCTGATTGCATGCTAAAAGATAGATTGTATCACAGTGAATTTTAATCTTACTATTTTTGCTGATATAACAACTAATTAAACACCTTTTTGGACATTTTAGTTGTCTTGGCGCTGTGGCCAAACTGTATGCCCCAGGTTCACTACAGCCTTCATGTCACTGAATAATGCATTACTCTCAATAGGCCCATGTATGATTAATGAATAGTGCATTAGCTGACAACAACCCGTATCTTTTTATTACAGTATATGACCACCTGCAATTAAAATGACAATCGAGGGCAGAGGATCCACTAGTTTCTTAAGTCACGCTCAGCTCCACTGACTGTAATTACAGAACAGCTATGCCATAGTTTAATTAGAGCTGTGCACTGCGAGCGTGTCAGTGGTTACTAAAGCTCATTGGCTGTCTGTAACACCCCTCCCCAACCACATGTTTACTCTGAAGTGAGCATCCAGAGTGCTAACAGATTTTCCAGCATCTTGGGAGCCCTAGACTGTAATAACAGGGTGTGCATCAATCCCACTGATCAAGTGGTATATTTACCATATGGACGAGTGCTAAATAATGTCATCCAATGGATTGCCCTTGTGGAAGGCCTTAGTTGATAGATGAAAAAGATAATGCGCTTGTAGTCTAAGCACAAGCTGCGATATGCATTTTTTTTTTTTTTTTTAGATTTCTTCCTTGTTTATTTCAATTAAAACTATCAAAACATCATTATTATGCATTTGGCCATTATTTAAAGGCCTAAATATGATTTATAATTAGTACAACTCGCAAAGCGCGACATTTGAATTTATAATCTTGCCAGAATGTTGTACAATCTCATCTGGTAACAAGACAAATAAATGCACTTTAGAGAAATTTGTTTTGGACAGTACATCGCACATAAATACACTCAACAAATATGAATGTCTAAACAATTTACAGAATGATATTTCCTCTCTGCTTTGCATGCTGAGCAAATGTTTAACCATGCATTGCAAATACAAGCAAAGCTTGTTTTTACTAATGAAACACTGTTATGAAACATTGTAAAGCCTAGTCGACATTGCAGAAGCAGCTTCTATTCAAATAAGGACGTTTCAGGGCTGGGTGAAGAGCTGTGTGATATCCATTATTCAGGCAGTCAGTTCAGCCATGGTAAGCATAGCAGGCAATATTTCTTTTTTACTCACTCCAACAGGAAAGAATTAATCTTGATTCGGGACTAGGGTCGTAAATTTCATGTGTTTTCCTTTACAGATAGAAGAACATGTTAACAATCAATAATTGACATATGATACTGCATCTGTTTTATGTAAGCACATTTATAGATCCATACGTGTCTTACCTACAGTAGATGGCAGTCAGCTTTCTCCCAGTTTGGAGAAGCAGACAGGAGTAACGTTACTGGGACAGAGAAGCTGAGCAATGTAGCCTACTCCTGTGGACACAGAGTCAGGTAGCTGTGGACGAGGGCAGCAGCAAAACATATTGAAGCCTCCTAAATAAAGGATCACCTACAAAATCAATATCAGTCCAACTGTAAACTGTATTTAGATGTGTTTAGATTGTTTTACTGCATTACCTTGCCATTAGACAGCCCTTTCCGCAAGGGAACTGACGCTGTTTATCACCCTCGTCAAAGCCACCAGACTCAGTTGACAAAACCTGTAATTTTATCTATGCTTTAGCAGTACACAGGAGTTGCTGGTCTACCGCTGACCTGAATATTTAGTTTGTTTGTGTTATTGTGTGACTTCTGGAACCAAAATAACATGGCGGCCATAGAAGTATGTGGGTTTAGAAGAAACCAATGAGTCTGGCTTTTTATGATTCTTTATTCAGACTGTAGAGTCTACTCTACACAGCCACCTGGTGGAGATTCCAATACACTACAAAGCAGTCAATCAGCTCCTTTTACATATCTAAAAAGACATGATTTTGGCCTTTGTCTTATGAATTTCAGCTCAAAAACAAATTCTATCACATGGCGTTCCTCAGGGCTCAAGTTTAGGCCCATTCTTGTTCAGTTGCTACTTTCTACCTCTGGGCCAACTTATCATGAAATAAAATGTGAGTTACCATGATTAAACTGATGGCACACAAATATTTTTTACAGCAGTAATCAGCAGTGATTGGAGAAAAGACTCACATACAGGAAGTCTCTTTTAAATTGTCACAACTGGAAAGTGTAACACAGGTCAGGAACCTTAGCACCATTCTGGACACTGACCTCACTTTCCAGAGCCACATTAACAGCATAGTTAAAACCAGATATTTATCACTCATTAAAAATCATGTAGGTAAGGAGCTTTTTAACCCAGGAGTACATTGAATAATGTGTCCATGCTTTTATTTCCATCTGACTTGACAACTGTAAGGCTCTGCTCACAGGATTATCCAAAAAGCATCTCAGTTGGCCGCAGCTACTCCAGAACACCGCTGCTAGAGTTTTAAGTAGAAAAGGAAATACAACCATATAACCTGTGCTGTTGTTGCTACACTGGCTTCCAGTAAATTTTAAAAATTGATTTTGAAATTTTAAAACTCTGTTTTAATGCCCCACAAGGTCTGGCACCGAAATATCCCTCTGACATGCTTGTGAGCTATGAACTAGACAGAGCCCTCAGGTCTTCTAACCAGTCCGTCTGGATATTATGGATGTGAAAGGGCTAGTAGCCTGTATTTATGGCCGGTGTTATTCATGCCAAAATAAAGATAATTCAAAACTAGGCATTTATTTATTTATTTTTATATATATTTTTTTCTTCTCTGAAGCAAAAATGTAAATCACCAGACTTCTTAGTATGTAGCTGTAGAATAAACTATGACTCCTAACCGCTGCTGGTGCCCTTTGGTCTAACCTTCTATTTTAATTTAAATGACTTGAGAATAAAATGTCTGTATGCTATGTTGCACTGGCTTTTTAGAGATAATTGGTATTCCGTGTTGACCTCATATTAAACTGTGGATATGAGTCTTGGGTATAAATAGGTATGTATTACCACAGCCACACTTACATGATATGTGTGTTTTTGTGTATGTTTCCAAGACACTGGTAATAATTATGCAACTACAATTATTCATACTGTTTTCTTATCGCCTTAGAATTCTCCTTTTCTCTTGGCCCTAACCATCCCTCCATATTATGTAGAGGACACCACGTGACACACATTGTACCAAAGAGATAAAACGGCTTTACTGTGAAGTGGGGTTGCTGCTGGAAACATGCAACCTTCAGTGGATTTACATTTAGTAGAGAACATAGCTCCAGTCCGATGTCCTGTACATATACTGGTATTCAACAAGAAAAACAACAAAAATGCGCACAGTGAACTCAAGGACATGTAGCTTGGAGAGCTCTCGACCTACATGATGTCTGGGGACCTTTTTTAGACGCGGTAGTTTCCATGATAGAATGATGTGATTCAGGCAGCGCCATTTATGCTCACTTTGGGTGATCTGCCATTATTAGAGACAGCGGCTGGGATGACCTTTTCATTACAGGTGAAAATAGTGAATGTTGGCAGGGATGGCGTACACCAGCCATTAGTCAGCTGCAATGTGTGGCTCCAGAAAAACACAACACAAAGCCATGTTTTTTTTCCTGTAAAACCCTTCTAAAATTGTTATCTGTACACTTCCAGACATAAATGTCAAAGCAGGTTATATATCATGTATGATTGCTGACATAACAGTGCATCAAACCACTTATTAAAGAGAGCTGATCTTTTGCCACCAGCAGGAATAGGTCGTTACCTGTAAAATGCCAACTGCATCATGTCCTTTGGAGCATTTTACCTTTCATATTTAAAGTCCAGTCAGCCTCGGTTCAGTGTGATGACACAACCAGAGGGAGCACTGAAATCGATAAAAATCTCATTTAGATAAACTGACAGGTAAGCCTTCCCTTCCCACCGTCATTGTGGTGTGCATATCGTGCATTACTGCATCTCAGTGCATCTTTACATTCAATATCTGATGAGTGATGATGCACAAAGTAGTGTCTTGTGTGAGCCAGGCAGAGGCAGAGGAAATTGACGACAGGGTTTTCGCCGCTGGAAACTGCAATTCTGCGAGACTGTATTCGAAAGTGCAGAGCAGTATTTTTCCTCCAATGATGCTATTAATACTTTTGCTATTATATTCCCTAATAAATCATTTCACTGTGATGCTAGACTATTTGATTCAGAGCTTTTGAAATGACTTCTGCTGTAAGTCTCAATTGGCAATCACATATCGAGCATCAGTAATTTTGTCACACTCAAGTGCCACAAGTTATTTGCTCAAAATATACTATTATGTTTCCTTTAAAAGTGCCAGGTCTGTCTTTGGCCTCAGTTTACTCATATTTGCCCAGTCCAAAAACTCCCCTGTAATATTTCATACACTTCATTTCATAAAGATTGGATTGCAATTTGTTATTGCTGTTTCAGTATTCACCGCTTATGGTTTATTAGGGTTCCATGGGCTACAAAGCTTTACCACTTGTAATCAAATAAACAAATTATTGCTGCTTGAGGTGATATAAGAACAGCTTACTGCTGTACTATTCTATGGGAAGCCTATTTTCACTCACCATATGTATTAATTTAGCTATATTTTAAACAATGGTTTCGGCTCTGGGTTATATAAATGTTTTGTACACTAGTGGTCGGTCTGTTGTGATTAAAGAATTATAGAATCCAATGGTAATTCAAAGACATGTCATTAATTAGTTCATGCAACAATTAATTTTATTCAACCACATCAAAATTGCCTATAGTAAAGAGCAGTTAATATGCTGACTGTATCAAATTCTGTGTTGGTCCTCCTATAGGATTATTTGTTTGTGTCTTATATAATACAGAAAATCAGGAAGTATACTGTATCGGGATTGCAGTTTCATTATTTTCCCACATCGTTAAGCCCTACCAGTGCCAGTGGCTTTACAAGTTCTTGTTGTTGTGTGGCGAGAACTGGGCTTTGAAACCTTTGACATGGCATCCAGATATATTTAGCATCTTATTGGTATTGGATGTTAAGAATTTAGAACAAGGGTTGCAATTAAGTAATGTTTTTGTTACTGATTAATCAGCCGATTTTTTTCTCAATTGAAAAAATAGTAGGTGGTCCACGCAACATGACAAAACAGTGAAAAATCCCCTTCATATTATTTAAAGGGAATGTCATCAAGTGCATTGTTTTATGTGACAACAGTCTGAAACTCACAGATGTTCATTTCACTGGAATGCAATTAGCAAATTTTCCCATTAGAAAAACTGGAGTATTTCAATGTTTGGCGTTTTTCTTGAAAAAAGACGGAAACTAGCGATGTGCAGGTTGACCCGCAGGTCGGGTGGTTCAAGTAAGCTTGTTAGAAAATATTGCAGGTTTCTGCCGGGTGGGTCATTAAGTGACAAAGCAGCAACTTTTTTTTAACTCACATGTACAGAAACATTGGGTGCAGTTACATGATGGCTTCTCATTCAGAATGAAATAAATCTGAATGAAATCATTCAGAATTAAAGTTTTTCCAGGTAGTTTACATGGGAAATATTTATTCCGAATGAGGGTTTACACGGGACATCAGTTTAATCATCTTTATTCGGGTCCGCGCAAGGTTTGGGGCAGGGAAGGTTTCTGATTGGATAGGGTGCGTGGCGGATGTTACGTGTTTACGTTTACCGGAAGAAAACACTGTAGTCCTCGCTCCAGATAACAAGATGCTTGATGACCGTTCTTAGTGCCTTTTTCGGGCTTGTTTTGCTTATATTCTTGAAGCAGCAGTACGACAACAACCTTGTTCTGCTAATGCTTCGTCTGTAGGTAGAAGGTCAAAGAAGGGAGATAGAAGACCGTGCTTTTGCAAATGGAAACCAGTTAGTGCAACAAGTGGCGTGCGTGCTATATACACGTCATCGCGCCAGAAGGGCAAGGAAACGAGCATGCGCAGAGAGACCGTAATGAACTTAAAGAGGAATGAGTGTATACAAGTGTGATAAATTCTTTCATTAGGAATTAGAAACGGAATATTCCAGCCCCTTACATTGGAATGAATTTTCAATCGCATTGGCCATTTTCATTCCAAATTAGGTGTTTACAAGATCACTTTTAACAGGAATGAACTTTCATTCCGAATGAAAAGGAAATTAAACTGTCCTCATTGTGCAATAATCCAACTTCCACCTATTCCTCCCCTCTTTTTCTGTCTTTCTCTTTGTCTCTCTCACACAAGCTGCTTTATCATCACTGCCACTGCACCCAGGCTTTCTGTTATTCGGCTTTTGACCAGGAAAATTGGTTGAAGTCCAGACATAGGCCTATTTAAATCCCTCTGGTCATAATGTGCATTAAAAATACTTCCCTCTGCAAATATGTAGGCCTAACACCATGTCCTAACAGCAAGCAAGCGTCTCTATGTCCACACTGAATATGCCACTCTATGATGTCGTGTAAATAAACCACTGTCCGCATCAGCTGTGTGCTCATGTGTGGGTGATCAGCTGTTTACTCAAGATCATAGGCTTAAGATTTAACCACTTTAAAGATAGGTTAGTACTCACTGTCTTTCTGTCATTTGTACTTTTTAAAAGAGATAAAACATGTTTTATGTTGTGACGTTTATTGGAAATGACAGCAAGTAGGTCGTTACCAAAACCTTTCAGCTCTGGTCAACAGGTTTTGCGGTTTGGCTTTGGATTATCCAAAAAATGTACCTTAGAATCTTTAAATGCATTCTGCAGTAACATTGTCTTTTCTCTTTGACACTCTCTTGAGTCTCCTAAATAATTTGCAATGTTGTTGATTCTAGAGGATGTTTTTTACCTGGACAGCCAGCAATGAAGGATTCAAAGATTGATCAGGTGAAGTAATCCATTTACTTAGATCTCACAGGTAAACGGTGTTTTGTGCTCAAAGAACAAACAAGTCAAGTTTTGTCAGGTTGATAAATATTCCCTGTTCTCCTGTCGAGTCGACTCCATCCACAGAATTTTGCTGCAGGAAAGAAATAAGACAATTAGAGACCTTCAGTCTCTGTAGAGGTCTTCTCCCCCCCCCCCCCATAACCTCTAGTGACAGAACAATTTGGACTGAAACATTGAACACAACCAAGACCAAATTATAGCAACAGCTCCACAAGCCGATAACCAATTTTCAACTTGTAACGCAGCAGCTTTGTTCTCAAACTCATCAAATGGTAATTAAGCTTTTCCCGCTGGGTTTCACGGTTTAGTTTGAGCAGACTAGACAACAGAGCACACAAGTGCAAGGCGCTCCACGCTGCAGAAAACATACGAACAATGATGAAATTGCCGTTTAAAAAATACATTTATATTCAAAATACATTTTTTTGTTCATACAAGCATGGCTTCTCCACCCCCCAACCCTTGCTGTGAAAGTCGTTTAACTTTCCCCTTGGAAAAAGCTCACTCAGCTGTAACATTAAGTTTCCCAAGTTTCTATTACTCCACCTTAGAAGTGATGCGATCCAGTGACAGACACTGTCAGAGAGTCACAAAGACCTTCAATCTTCAGATATCAGGCTCTGCCAGGGAGTGAGACTTGATAAATGAAAAGAAGTAGAACAAAAGTGAGAAAAGCACTTCAGTGAGTGGCTCCTCCTCTGAGTCCTTTTGACATGTCGACAGCTGATACTCAGACAGTAATGGGGGTTTGACATCGGCTGATGGGCACCCAGCGTAGCACGACTGAGGTGAAAGGCTGTCCCGCATGCCTACTGTGGACATGGCAGGCGGCAGCCACTTCTCCTGAGTGGGGAAATTCTCACTGTAACAAACTGCTGCCAGGAACCTGGTTGAGCACAAAACACACTGGAGACTTTGGGATATCCTTAAAAAAATGCCCAAATGATCTTGTTTCAGTGTTCCAAATGTGAATATTTGCAGTTTTTTGCAATGTATAAACTGAGGTTTTTGGTTTTTTAAACTGATTCTTTGCTATTTTCCTACATGGTGTTGACTTGGTCTTTTTGAAAATAGAATTTCATTGGTTTTATTGAGCTGGACAGGTGCGCAAAGAAAAGTGAGTGTAGAATTAAGTTTTCCAAATCAAAGATGATCACATCAGGGGCCAGATGCATAACGTAGTGTATGCGCAAAAAACATGTGTATGCCTTCCATCCATTCCAGAGAGATGGGATGAATCATGTCCTACCAAAAAAAGAAAAAGACAAGAACTCACAACTTCAGATGATTAAATTCTCTCCTTTTATTGTTTCCAAATGTAGAAATGCTTCTCAAGTACTTGTAAGCTTTATATTTTATGATAAATTCATCAATAATATTGCAGGTATGTCTCAACCATAGCAGGTCAACTCCATAGCCCTTATAAATCAAAACTAAATCAGAAGTATGGATTAAAAAAATTGTGTTTTGATCAACATTAAGAGAACTCTTGGCAACCTTTTGTCAACTCCATGAGAAGTCAACTCCATCAGATCTTACCCCTGACATCCATCCATCATGTATGCTAAGAAAAAAATAAAACACTAAGAGGCTGGCTCATTACAAAATTTAAATATCAAGTCTTTGATCATTTTAAATAAAAAAGCAAAAAGAATCTACACCATTTTACAGTAATGAAGCCCTTCATTGCTCTATCTTTGAATGAGCACAAATTCAGTGATACACATTTATGAGCCAACCTTTAACCTTCCTTCACACGAAAAACAACTGCCAAAAGCCTTTTTTATAAAATATATCTCAGTTCCCTCTCTAATATCTTTTTTATATTGCTGTGAAAACATCAGTCTGTCTCTATTTCAAACTATTGCATTCATGAAAGTTTTGTGCCAAAAACTGCACTTCACAAGATTACATTTAACACATTATGAGAACGTATAATTTACTTTCACCTAATACTCACTTTTACCAAATGGAAGGCATTATAATGCCATTCAGTGCAACTTCTGAGAGCTGTTAGTTGTGGCCCCTGGCTGCTTAGAGCTAATGTTAACTAGCTCTCCTGCCAATTTCAACACAGATTTGTTGTTCACACTGTGGCATTATCGAGAAAACAATAGTGTGCATCCTGTGACATATTGATATTGAGTTTACTGCATCCTTTTGTCACAATGTTCGTCCCAAACACGGGTTCTGTCGTCCCCAGGACCATGGAATACCTGCTGCTACTAACGTTGGCAATCTTGTCACAGAACAGTGAGCCCATTTGTCCAACAATCATTGTATTCTTCTTGTACCTGCTATTAATATAAGTTTTGGCTGTTAGTCTCAAGCTCTGTTTTTTAGCCTGTGCAAAATTGATGCAACGCAACAGAAAAACATCGGCCACCCCCATCAGTTAATGTCATCTTATTTGCCGACGGCAGTCAGCAAGGTGAATATTGGCTGATACCAATGTTCAGACCATAAATCGGTGCATCCGTAATGCAAATAGTAATTTAGGGCATTTCTGCGTCCATTAGTGGATCTGTAAGTGCAAGATGTATGAATCAGAAGCAGGCATACGCACAGCTTTCTGAATCTGATGAAAAGAATGTGTGTGCACCTTTCTGCCTTTGTGCATACGTACAGTTAAGTCATGAATCTACACATCTCTATCTGGCGCCTGGTTTGTGTGCTCCTTTTTCTCTTCTAGTGCATTGACCATCTTTCTTTGGAAAATAGCCAGCATTCAATGAAATTACAATGTGCCAATAACTGAATGCGTCTTTTCTGCTTATCAATATGGTTTATTAATGAGAATTTACCCCAATGACCACCAGGCAGTTAGGTCTGCAATAGAGAGCTTTAATTTGTTTCCTGTTTGGAGGGCATACCTCTTAACCACGGGGGACCAGAGTGAAAGCATCAGTCATAAAACCCCTATTATTGCAGTTGTTGTACTGGTCCTTTAATAAGATCAAAGCAGTCTGACGTTATCCCAAGAAAATCTGTCTGATCCTCTTGGATCAGACGTTTGAGCAGCTCTATGATGAAAAGACTAGAAACTGACAAAGGCTGCTTGTTGATGTGACACAGTTTTTCGTGTTTTGTAGGCTTTTGCACAGTACAGTAGACAGCGTCTGCCTGCTGTTTCAAAACTTAACAAAGCATTGTATCTACGTTTTAACAGGATGAACGGCCAACTTTGCTTTCAACTTGCTACTTCCCCCCCTATGCACATCGTCTTTAGCCAAATGTCTAAAACTTTGAACTACCTCTGGAATCATTTCTTTCGTCTCCCTGCGCTTTGCCCAATGTGCTGAGGTACAATTAGGCAGACATGTACTAATTTATACTCAGTGGTGACAAATGGTCAGTGAATCGTAAAACGATATAATTACCTTTCAAAAAATATGGCGGACCTCATTTAACTGACGTTAATTAGTCAAACTGTTTGAAACTACACTTGAAATCCTTCCAACTGTGAATGGTCATACAAGTCCTACTCATAATTAGGCTCTCTACTTTTGCAGATATTATCTTTAGGCCCAATATGTTGATAGGAGTATTATCTGGGGACCTGTTCCCAGTTTTACAGTATATGCTCAGATCTCTGTGAACAGTACATTTTATCATGTGTGTTCTGCACCGCTGAGCAGGCTGGTCAGGAACAATGATGTCCTTTTACCCTGACTGACAGGCGCTATATTCTGAAAATGAACATGGTAAGGGGAGAAGAAAATCACAAAATGGTACTCAATTTTCTCAATAATGTCGAAACCAGTAGTTTTTTTTAAAATACATTGAATAGGATATGACTTTTTAAAAAGAAAGACACATATAGAATTCTTTTTTTCATCACCATCTTCTCAATGTCAGTCTGGGTAGCTGTGAAATGAACGGCTAATGCCATCCTTATCACCAAATACCTTTTGTCACAGACCAATATCTTATGTCAAAATAAAATCATCTTGGGGCGTCAGTGGCTTAGTGGTAGAGCAGGCGTCCCATGTACAAGGCTGTTGCCGCAGCGGCCCGGGTTCAACTCCAGCCTGTGGCCCCTTGCTGCATGTCACTCCCCCTCTCTCTCCCCCTTTCATGCTTGTCTCTCCTATCAAATAAAGGCTAAAAATGCCCCCCCAAAAAATAAATAAAAAAAAATAAAATCATCTAACTTTTACCTCAGTTGGTGCGTGCTTCCGTGATCTTGATCATTTGGTGTAAGGTGGTTGTAAAACTCAGTCCAAGCCATCAGTCTTTTTCTCATCTGGATGTTCCAATAAAATCAGCATGTTCAAGGTTACTGTAAGTTTTTAGTCTTAGGTCTTGCAAAAAGTGAAATTCAATGATGTTAACATGGTCCACAGCCAATAGGTGTGCATTCTCTATCACCAAACAAGAAAAAACATTAAGTTTGAACGCACATACAGTTTATCTTTATGGCTGATATCGGTGCTGAATTGACAAGAATATTGTTGACGTATGACCCCTTTTATCTTGTGTTTGTTGACTCATATGATTTTGCAGACACAAAAGGAATTGTCAATATATCCTATTTCTTAAAGGGCCAGTGTGTAAAATGGGTTGAAAACAGTGACATCAGTGGTCAAATTCTAGATTGCAGGGCTCACTCGCTCACCCCTCCCGTCAAGTAAATGACGGCGGCCTCGTAGGGACAAAAAGCCTTGCGCACGAGTATTTCAGGAGTAGAGCTATCTAGCGACGAGGTGAATATCTATTTAGAAATCTAAACCGTGTTACGATATTGTAATGAATCCCTCACGAGCAGGAGACCAGAGGAGCGTTCGGGAAGAAGACCAGTTTATTTGAGCACTCCATAAACTCTGGTAACACTTCACATCCCAACCCACTACGTCTTCTAGCGTAACAGACACACTTCATACACACATACTCGTTTACCATACCGAGTGGGGACCCCCCTCCCCTCTCTGCTCCACCAATCTCCAGCCCGCACACTGACTGACAGCGTAGCCGGTAAACAGAGCTCAGCTGTTTATTTAGCCTAGCAATATCTCCGGACTATAGTAGCTGCAATGGACGACTTTGAACGCGATTTTGAAGAGTTTCTTGTAGCGGACACAGACCCAGAGCCATACCTGTTTGAGCCAGAGCATACAGATGAGGAACTCCATGTGTTTGATGCTGAGCGGGCGAGAAGAGAGGCTGAATGTACAGAATGGGATTCGGTGCTACTGCTACCATCGTTGGGGAGATATATCATCAGGAGGAAAAGCGCCGCAGAGAGTGCATCACAAGGAGTGAAGTTGCGTCTTCTTTTCCTCACAGACGACGGTTCGGGTTCATTCTTTCCTGTTGCGTGGTAAATGTGGTCCATTCGCAAACTTTGTAACTAAAAAAACTTTGCACTACTCTCTATCGACGAACTACTAACACTCTCTGCTGTTTCCTCCTCCTTCTTCCTTCCTTCCGCTGTCTTCGTTGGTTCATTTATACACGCGAAACGCGTTCTCTGGCTGGCTGGATTGTCTGCTCGGTCTGCCGTACATACATGGCGGCGCAAGATGGCGACCTCTCTAAAGCAAGGCCCTTGTTATATATATATATAAAAGCATAATTATAAGGCTACGAAAACCAAACAAATTTTATTTTATAGCGATTATACACTTATATAAACATATTAATGGGTAGAATATTCAGATTCAGATTCAGATTGACAATAAACCATGCCAAATATGACACACTGGCCCTTTAAGGGGAGTTTGGCATAATATTTTCCACCAGGAGCAGGACTGATAAAATCTCAAAAGGAATCTAGTTGTAGTCTTGCAAATAGTGACTCTGCAAGATCCCCAGTCTTTGCAAAATCTTTTATTGTGTGACAAAAACCCCCACATTGTCCTTAGATGTGAGAGGGTGTCAAACTTGAATCTTTTCAAAGCCGTTAAGTGTATGTTCAGCATATGGAAAACAGGAAAACATATTTAATCCACACAGAACTATATATATTTTCACTCATCTTTGCTGTTTTTGTTATGGATAACTGCATTATACCTCTTCAGGCCTTTAAACCTTATTTGCATTAAACATGTAGTGGTTGACCTAAACATAACCCATAATATACACAACCCCCAGTTTCTGCCACCATTTGAACTGTTCCATATCCCTCAGGGTGATCTGGTATTTGAAGCAAGCACTGGTGACCATAAAGCATTTCAAAATCTTTCTGTAGTGATGTCGCCATAGTTTGCTTGAATTCCTTTACGTTCTACACACAGTGGTGTTATGAATATTTCATATTATATTGTTCACATTTAAGCTAACATTTGTTCATCATTGCTTTTTGCACCAAATGTCATTAATGTTTCAGTATTTTACCATTTGCCAACATATGCCTGGCTAATATGTGTAGCTAATAGAGGGCAGCATAAACCAGCTAATGCCACGTTTATTCATACTCGTGCTGTAGTGTTTTAATCTTGATGATAGCAGTGTGTGTTAATATTATTTTAGTAGTATTAATTGTGATATATTTACAGATACCGTTATACACGTTCTACTACAATTGGTGCCAAACAATGGTTGGAAAAGGCTTTGGAAATTTAGCTTTCATCATAGTTGGTTGCCTGCACCTTCCAACAATGTGACTGGAATATCAAGTTGCAGCTCACCAGTGATAACCCATATAAAGTGTTCTTACACCTAGTGGCCCAATCCTATGCATAATTTTTACCCCTACCACTCATTTAAAGTGGCATGTTGCCCCTCTGAACGGGGTTACAGGGGGTAGTGGTTGAAATCTTTCCCTATAAAATGGGACAACCTTTAAAGACCCTGATACATCATCAGTAGTCGTCATTGCTGACCCTTGTGTGGGCTCCAGGCAACCTTTATCAATCTAAACACTTAAAGCTATAGTGCATAACTTTTGTCGCCTCCCAGCGGATAATGCGTTATTACAACTAATAAGCCGGCAGCACTTTCATGTACACAGAGTGACACTCGGCAGTCATCACACACACTACACAGAGTAACACTCGCCAGTCGCCACACAACGTACACAGAGTAACACTCGCCACACACCATGTACACAATGCTATACAACGTGGAGAACACCAGGCTGCTAACATTACATTACGTTCATAGCACCATTTCCAAGAAAATAATAAAGTACTAGGTCCAGTACATGTAACAGCAACGCATACTACTCATAATATAATTATAAACCAAGTCACTTAGTTATCCAACAGCAGCAAGGCAACATCCGTGTCTGCCCTCAGTCCAATTTCTTCCTTCAGGGCTCTCCACCGAGGAAAAGCAACGCCAATACAAATCCTTGTTTGCCTTCTCCGTCAGTCACTTTCCTTCTTTGCTAGTAGACCTTCAGCCGAACGTCCAGGCTTTTTCTTTGTGGTAGGATCCACTTCTGAACCATGTCTCGGCCGCTTCTCCACCATGTTGCTTTCTTTTTCTACCTGCGCTCTACCTCCTAATCTTTTTTTTAAATGAAGAAAACAGTTATGGGTGTTTTCTTTTGTTGCCTGTGCAGCCATCTTGCCAATGATTTCTCGTAGCATTCACTTTGTAGTGTGCCTCTGAAAATCCTCCATTTTGAGGGCCATGCAGTCCGAACACTTTGCCCTACCCTTCTGTCCCAACAAGAGTCAGGTCACCCCACCTCTAGCTGTGAACTACTACACTACATTACTACTTGTAAGCTCTTTTTGCTGGTTCCATATGTCTGACAACCTGTTTGATCCCTGAAAAGAGGTAAAAAGGCTGCTTCTCTAAAGGTTATTTGACGTCTTAGATGTTAAGAATGCCAGTACCTTTCTTATGAATGAGTCACCACACCCTTCATCTTCTCTCCGTAATTGGTCCACTGTTAGAGTACGCCCGAGAAAGCCACAGAGGTTATTCATTTGTATTCTAAATGGCAGCCAAGCCGTTTAGATCTGAAAGATTGTTTGAACATGTACAGTAAATTCCTTTTTTTCCCCTCTTTTAAAGCAAACATCATTAGTGGTTTCACATAGTGCCTGGTAGTCCCACATGATAATCTGTCAAAGACCCAGTATTTGATGCTGTTACACTCTGACTATCAGCAAGAGACCCACGTAATTGGCCAAGCTATCTCCTATTTTTTACAGTATGCATCGAGGGTACGGACCGCAAAAAGCAAACAGAAGTGACTCAGGGATGTTTTCCCCTCACATTTTACTTTTGAAGCATTAAGTTCCTCCCTCAGATTGTTAAAGCAGAAGAACTCTTGACTTATTACACAGCAGTTTTCATATTTCATAGTCTCCCAGTACTGATGGGACTAATTTCTGTGTCTGCTATGATTACCCCTCAGTTGGCATCCATTACGGGTGCATGACTCTCATCCTCAGCCAAGTCATCCTTTCCTTACACCCAGCCCCCCATTACAGGGCCACTGAAATCCATTCCCTGCTCACAGTTAAATCACACGCTGCAGGTTTCCAAATGCTTTGCACCCACACGGAGGCAGACCACCATCCATCAGCTCCACCCGCAGCTGTGAATAGCTGATTTTTTTCTATATTTTCATTTTTGCTTGCTCGGTACACAAATGATGTGTGTAAATATGGCAGAGGCAGTTAATGAATTGATGGTCCAGGATATTCAAATGAATGTGTCCTCTTAGTAAGTACGCTCTTAATGTAGAGGTCATTAAACTGTTCAACCAGGCTCTTCTTCTATCTATCAGGGTTGGATTCAGTCAAATTAAAGCACTGGGCTGGCACTAAAAGGCATTTGAAAGAGTTGGTCGAATTTACCAGAGAGACAAGAGAACATGGTGGAGAAATCCGTTTGGGACTGCCGTTGAAGTGCACTTCAGCAAGGCAGCAAACCCAAATGCTCTAAATAAAGCTTATGAGAGTCTAGACAGAAGTGGAAAAAAAAAAAGTTTAATTTCCTTTTGTGTACAGCAAACAGACAAAATGTGTGTGTGAGTGTCACACCAGGGAAGTTACCTCACTTCTTCAACTCTGTCCCTGTTAGTTATTTGTGAACATTGTGGTGGTGAAATGGTCCAAATTTACTCTAATCAATGCCCCGTCACAGAAATGTCTCGCTGGAGCTGTCGTGCTGAGAATAATTTTCCCTTTCTGCTTTACATAAATGTCGTGCCTTTTTAGTGAGAGCTGGCTGAGACCTTGAAGCAATTTAGACAATTTTAGATTACTTTGTTTGCTTCTTTCTCTTGCCTTTGTGTGTGTTTGTGTGCGTGCACAGCCACCAAATGGACCCAAACAACTGAAGATGGAAAGTAAATATTTCGCACAGTTGAAATCTGTTGTCAATTGCATTTTTTGTTATGTTTTGAATGTGCGTTGGTTCTTTAAGAAAAAATGAGGAGTGAGTAGGCTGCCTTCAGGTAAATTCAGTGCAGTTTTTGCAGTTCTTTTGTGCCTGCATAAGTACTTCCTGCTCATAATAAGGGCTGTGCAACATATCAATATTATATCAATACCATAAAATGAGACTACGTATGTTCGTAGATGAATGTAGTGAATAACATTGATCATCTTGTGACAGTACAATGTTCTGCTTGCAAACCTTTGCTCTTGGCATTCATGTGGATGCTACTTGTCGCGTTCCACCCACCCAAACACCGTTGCAGGCCGAGTGAACCCCCTCGTGGCAACAGCACTGGTCAATGGCAGTGGCCCCCCCGGCGGGACAATGCACCGTGCCACATCACAAAAACTACTCAGGAATGACCCCAGGAACAGGACAAAGAGCTCAAGGCATTAACTTGGCCTTCAAATACCCCAGATCCCAACCTGATGAAACATCTAAGGAATGTGCTGGTACCCGAGAGGCACCCCTGATCCATGGTGGATCCTCCTTGGACCGGACTTGGCTCTGACCTGTCAAGGCATGGACACAGGATCTCTGGGGGGTGTCCTTTGGTGTCTGGCATCAGGGCGTTGCCTTCAGATCTTTTGAGTCCTGTGGGTTGTGAGGTGGGGTACCAGCACATCTAACAGATGTTTGATCAGATGGGGATCTGGGGAATTTGGAGGCCAGCTCTTTCTCACACTCCTTGGGCCATTCATGAGCAGTTTTTGTGGTGTGGCATGCACTGTCCTGCTGGGGGGCCACAGCTAATGAGGAATGCTGTTGCCATGGGGAGGGGTACCTGGTCTGCACTGGTGTTCAGGTGGGTGGAGCGTGTCAGGTGGCATCCACACGAATGTCAGAACCAAAGGTTTCCCAGCAGAACATTGCACTGTAACAAGATGATCAATGTTGTTGACCTCAACTGTCAGTGGTTTTAATGTTTTGGCTGATCGGTGTATATCTAGTGAACTGAAAAACCAACTGATTTCAGGCTACCAAAAGTGTAATTTATATGATCAATATTAAGAATTGCGTATTGATACAACACCTAATACCCACAGGCAACAGAATGCCAACAGTTAACCATTAATCTGTTAACCACCAAGAATACTTTTGACCTTTTACGCTTCACAGCACGTCTTCAGATAGGTTAGTTTTGCTGCTCTTTATTTTATGGGTCTGGTAATGCCCTCGTGACCCAAAAGCATTGTCATAGAAACATTGTCACCTCCTTGTTGCCTCAGTGAGTAAGGGACTAAATTTTGAGCTATAACCTCCTTAAGCATTGTTAACTGGCAGCTCTTTTAGCACAGTATAAGTGCACGGCTAGTGGTGATAACCTCGCAAAAAGCCAGTTTCTCCCAGGGTCAAGGTGGGGGGGGATATCAAATGTTTTTGCCGTTACGCACCTGAGCAGTGCTGCTAGATAGCCCCCACCCTGGTGCGCAGTGTAGAATGGCCATGATTAGCTGATGTTAGCTATCCAGAGGAGACCGAAAGGTGGGCAGTGTTCGTGTGCCAACAGAAAATTAAAAAAGACAAAAAACATTTACATCACAAAACATGAACATTTAATCACCTCTAAATAGAAAGAGCTTTGAAATGCAGTGCAAATGCTCACTGAGTAAAAAGGCCTCTTGAATTTTACTTCATTTTGCTTTGGTGTCAGACTAACAAAGCAAAATTAACCAAAACTAAGAATTTTGTTATCAAAATTCACATTGTGTAATTTTTTTTTTCAAAGCACCTGTTGACCCTGCAATATTGTCACAATCCTGAAATTTAGGTGTTTGGTCAGACATATTGAGTTATTTGATTTCTCGCCATGACACACTGCTCTAAAAGAAGCTATTGCAGCAAAACCTTGATTCTTTTCAAATCAAAGAGAAGCCCCCCCCCCCCTTCTCGCCTCCGTAATGGTGTCAAATGTGTCATTTAGCTCTGTGGTGTCCGGGGAACAGACTGCAGGCCTCTGAGGGCATCATTGAATCAATGAAGACGCTGGCGGCATCAAAGCAGAAATATTCCAACTGCCGAGCGGGGACAACACGGCCAAAAATCAAAAGACAATATGCTCCCAAGCTTGTTCATCACATTGAGATAATTGTTGCGCTGCTGTACAGGTTGCAAAACAGATTTATGATATAATTACAGAAATAAAGAGACAAGTGAGCACTCTATCTTGGACTCGCATACATGCTTTCAAAAGGTCCCTTCGGTGGCTTGCAAAATAAAAAAAAAAAAGGAAATCTTCAAGCGTGTCCATGGTAACAGAGCAGTCGAGACCAACCTACAGCCTTTCTCTTGTTTCTCAAGGAAATCTAATCCTTCAGAAAATTGTCTAAATTGCTTTGAGGTCTTGTATTCTCACCATGAGGAAGCGCAGTTATTTGTGAAACAGTTTCTTTTTGTTTCTCACAACACCTGCAATGAAATATTTGTGACAGCCCTGATTGAAGGAGACGAGAAGAGACACAGACAGCTGGGATGGACACTCAAATCAGCCACATATACTGTATGCATGTTCTTCAACCGGCACTTCAGCTGCTCTCTGTTGCCTTGAGTCAGTGTGTGTGGTGATTGTTTAGCAGCCCGTGAAGGGGATTAAAGGACTAGAGCGAGGGGAAGAGGAAGCATAGGAGGGAGATCTTTCCCTTGTTTGCATTTATTTATTATTTGCTCCAGTTTCTCTTTAGTCTCACCTGCCTCCAGTCTCTGAATTGTCAATTTGATACTCTCTGACTGCCACAATGGTCACAAAGTCTCATATATATATGTGTGTGTGTGTGTGTGTGTGTGCATTTTAAGAGCATGTATGCATACCTGCAGGGTAGCATCCTCATATCATGCTTCTAAAAATATGAAAACGCTGTTATTGACCTTTGCTTTTCATTTGATGCTACCCATGTGGAAAGGCTTTGCCACGTCTTTAGGTCATGCATCAAGAGCTCGGCATTAAAGGGTGAATTGTCACAAGGAATGTCATGCATCCTGTGGAGTTATGTATTTGATGCCGGCTTTGATGTTTACTCTCTTTGTAGAGCCGCTGATGTTTGTGCTCATTTCCAGGTGATGCGGCCCAGCATGGACTGGAATACCAACAAAATCAAATCATAAAGTTCAGTTGTACTGTCGCATCTGTGGAGCTGATTCAAAGGAAATAAAATGTTTGGAGTTTCTTTGATTTTTTTTTTTAAAGATAAAATCGATTGTTTTGAACTTTAATAATTCAAAGTGATGGATTAAATATGGGCATCAGTGAAAATCCAAGCTCAAATATTGTCTTGGGGCTCAAGAGCTTATTTTTGCCCTGGGGCTCCTGAGTAGGTGAAGCAGACCAGTGGCAGAGGTACTTGTACTTTATTGAGTGTCTCCATTTTCACTTACATTATACTCCTACTCCTCTTCATTCCAGAGGGAAATAATGTACTTTTTTATCAACCACATTCATCTGATTTAACATATAAAACATTTTATACGCTTATGAAACACAACGCATTGTTACATACATGTTTGAGTGTGTGTTTCTGTCTGTCCCCAGCTAATCTCAAGTACTACTGGACCAGCCTAATATTATTCATAACTAGATGCTCAAGAACCTCTTGTGGTTGTGGCAATAATGGAAAACCTGTTTTATACGGTCATTGACTTCCTCTCAACTGTCCGTTTTAGTCTGTTGCAGGCCACATTTTGGCCTTTGTCATGACTCAAAAACTCACATCCCTAGAAATGTTTGGTTTTCTTTTGAGCTGCAGCATGTGCAAAATAATTTCATCCTCAATATGTTATGATACACTAAAGTTAAGCGCGATACCAGATGAATTATTCCCTGTTTTTGTAATCTCCACCGCCATTTTGACTAAAAAAGGAGCCAGGAGAGACGGTACTTATAGTCGCAGCTCTCCACACTCCGGCTGCCATGGCTGTGACCATATTCTCACTCCCTACTCATCACATATTGCAGCTTGATAAGTGGACTTTCATGTCTACATATGACGCACTACTGTAGGTATCGTGGGTGCATCTGTTGTTGATGTGGTGTGGCTTGGATGCCGTGTCAATTTATGCCTGTTACATGCAGGTGCCTTTTCTAAATACACAAGAACTGTACAGTTTCTGCTCGTTAGATGCATACAGTCTTTTTCTAAAACAAATGTACAATGTCTGTAAACACTTGTTTTAGGACTGCAATGATTACTCGACTAGTTGATGACTAATCGACTATTAAAATAATCAGTGACTATTTTATTAGTCGACTAATCGGTTTGAGTCATCTTATTGCAGCTTCTTACGTTAAAATATTGGCAGCTTTACACACTCTCCCATGACAGTGAACGAAAACCCTTTGGTGTGAGTACGAAACAAGACATTAGATGACATAATTTTGGGGTTTTGGAGAGACAGACCGACATTTTTCAACTTTTTAACTTTAATTTTTCGATAAAATGATTAGTCAACTAATCGAAGAAATTATCGTCAGATTAGTCGACAATGAAAATAATCATTAGTTGCAGCCCTAACTTGTATATACATGTATTTTGTTCTGCAACAAATGCACGTGATTAGGTTTGAAAAACAACCATGCTTCCTCCTGCCTGCTCCAAGATGGATGTTCTAGGTCCATTCAATTGTTGTCCATTGGTGTTTGAAACGGACAATGTCTGGTGGCTTTATCAACTGATGCCCCCCAACAGTGTATCATACCACCACATAAGGATGCCTGTTTTTCATTGGTGTCTGACGCGGAAATCAGTGACCAAGCAATGGTATTTGACAGCTTTGGAATGAGAATAGGTTGCAGTGTCATACCACAATTGAAGCATTTCAGAAGCTTTGAGTTTTGCCCGCACAACTTTATAGACTTGCAGATTTTGTTCATCTAGTCTCGAGAAGGCTATACACTTAAATGGTTTCTCTTTTGTTGATTTTAATTGTCTGTATTGTATATATTTCCTACTTTGTTGTTCTGTAGCCTACAGACAAAGTTAATACTGTTAAAAGTTCAGTTTTGAATGACATGGATCAAAGATTTGTGACTGTGTTTTAGTTATTAAATATACATTAAATCTCATAATTATATTGTGTCTATATTTCACATATGCTTGTTAGCAGGAGCACTCAAACTGCCCGTGCAATGCGCTACTGCTCTGTCACAATTCAATTTTGCTGCGGCACGTCTGCTGGAATTGCCCAGAGGGGCCGTGATCAGCTTGGGTGGCCGCCTGGTTGATCGCTGCCTTCTAACTGGAAAAGTGCACTCAGTAAAGATGAAACCAGTCGCTCCTGAAGTTTTTGGCTTGTGAAGCAGAACTGAGTTTTCTCTTCTTTCCTCTCCCATTAATCATCTCAAGACCTCTAAGATTTATCTTCTAACCCTTAAGAGGGCCTGACCCTTAAGGGACCAGCTGGACTCAACTACCACACGGCACCCACACTGTGTCAACATGTATTATGTATTCTTTCACACAGTGCTGTTGTCTATCTCAGCACAGTCTTATTTGGTACAGAGCTGTTGTCTTAATACATTATAAAAAAAAAAAAAAAAAAAAAAAAAAAAAGAAATCTTTCATACATCCAAAACATGCCTGGTGTACACATCCAAGTGTCCTACAGTAACATAAACCTTTGGTACACTATATTCAGTTCCTTCTTGGCAGAAGCACGTTCTGCAGGCAACACAGAAACCTGCAGCACAGATCAGCTTAAAATAAGCACAAATGATAACAGCAGTCATAAATAACAGCTTAATGGAACTGTACATGTTTACATTGCTCTGGGCTTATTTAGCTTTAGCATTTATTGGCTGGTCTTGTGTCAACAAGTGAAATGCCATTGAGAGATTATTACACAATTAAGTTGTATTCACCGTGACAAAGTTGACTAATATTTTCTAAGCAGTTAATTTCCTGTCTCCTCCACTGCTGATAAGCCCTGAATGCAATGATTAAATTTCATCTAATAAAAGGCCACTGGACAGACAATGAGAGCTCTGCATTTCTGGTAAATTAAATGCATTCTGAATTGATCCAGGCATTGATTCATTCACAGTCTGACCTCTGCAATCTCCAATTACACACATGCTGTGCAGGATTAGACGATATCCAGCGTCGTAGCCCGCGGAACAGGCCAGAGCGCATTTGTATATTGTCGGCTGCACGCACGCCCTTGCCTGGGCAAATTGAAATTGCCAGCTCCCCAGAGAGCGTGTACATCTTTCTCAATTTCACTAGAAAGTGAATCCCGAAAAAACCTTGATCACCCCTCCTCTGAAAACAGCAATGGATGAGCCACCCGCTTTCTCGGGGCCTGCCCAACATCAATCACATTCACGGAAGGTACAAAAGGACCTTTTTAAATCTTCTGAACTTTGCTGCAGCACACTCTGTTACCTTCTCCTCAGTGCCCTGTCACAATGAATTGGGTTGCGCTTTGGTAAACATATTTCCTGCTTTTACTTTGAATACCGGTTTCCTCCTCTTGGGTCGGGGGGTTGAAAGTTTTTTTTTTCTGTGTGTGTGCGTGTGTGTGCTCGTGCATGTTGAAGTGGGAGGAAAAAGTCTGACTGTAGGAGTACGATGCATTTTTAATGATTATCTATCCGTCTTTGAAAAAAACCCCAGTCATTTATTATTACTCAAGATTTTTACTGATGCCTCCATGTTCCTCTGACTGTATATGCTCTTCATGAAATTACATTACTTCAACATGGCGTCAGTAGTACACACAGTCTGCTTGTGTATGTGTGTGCACTTCTAAGTCTCAAAACAGGCCGCATCAACATGAATCCTCCTCTTGATTTCATTGGCTCCATTAGAGGAATGAGGCTATGGGCAAGCAAGATAGCCCTCGTTAGGGAGGCAGGGAGCAGGGAAGAGAGTGAGATAGAGGGGAAGGGAGGGAGAGCGAGGTGGTTCTCGTGACATGGCAGAGGGCCAGGGCCTGTGACGGCTGACTAATGACTTTCACTGAGGGTGTCAGCCTCAGATTTATGTTCCCCCCCTTGCCCGAATCCACTCTCAGTATCTTAAAGCAAGAGTTATTCATGAACTATAGGGGCACGAACACAGGCAAAAAAAAAAAAAAAAAAAAAAGAGCCACACGCACCGTGTGAGATTTAAAGCCGGGGCTGTTTGCCAAAGTGAATGCACACACACGTCCGGTGATGTAGCAGTAAATAAAACGCTGGGCAAAGTACAAGCTCCAGACGGTGATCATCATAAGGCATCAAGACCACAAATATAAACAAATGTCAGTTAGAGACGTAGGAAAGCTTTAATTTATGCCCTTTCCCCTCCTTGCAAGTGTTGCAGAGATTGCCCTGTTGACATTGACCTTTAAATGATGAAAACATAGACACAGTGTTATCCAGGGGCTCGGTTGTGTGGCTTGCTGTACACAAGGACATCAGCATTAACTAAAGGAAGCACCAGCAAGGTGGTTAGACTTTAATGAATGCCACCATTGTTGATTTTGACAGCAAAAATATTCTTTTTTTTTGTCTGCATGTGCATATTTTAGCTCAGGTTTAAATCAAAGTCTACAGTAATAGTGGGTCTGTGAGGCTATACTGAGCTAAATACTAACATAGGCATGCTAGCATCCTTATAATGACAAGGCTAGCATGCTGGGGTTTAGCAGGTATAGGGACTGTTTGGTATTTATGAGAAGGGAGGAGTGGTGCAAAAAGAGGTAGGGACATACAACTTTAAACGGCTGTATATTGTTTTATTTCAGTGCCGATTATGAAAGAAAACATGCTTTGGAAGGCATGTTTTCTTTCATAATTGCCAAAAATACACCATTTATCATAGCCAGAAACTGTAAAAACAGAAATTACGGTCGAATTTCTAACAGTCCTTGAGCACATAATGTGGGACTAACAATTCCATCAGAAGAACACATAACCACATTCATCAAAATATCTTTATTCTACAGGTCTTATTTAAAATCTTACCACTGAAAAATAAAATGTTTCCACTTACTAACCAACTTTCATGACAAGAATGAAAAACCAAGGATTTCGTCTGTAACTTTTAACTTTCAAACATCAAAGTGTAAGGGCCGTTTCATAGTCGACAAAGGCACACAGACGCGAACGCATTGGGATGCATCGAGGCACATTGGCCGCCATGATGCGTGCTTGCGTCTCAAAATGTGTTGTCCATTTTTTGATACGCAATGCAGCAATGCGTGTAATACCATGCGTTGCCAGCAGGGGTGATAATGCAAGCAACGTACTTGAAATTAACCACTTTTTGTTATTCACAGAAGAAGCAGGTATGAAATATGGTGGGCGGGGAGGAAAAACTTTGCAAACTCGTACGGGCACACCCCCATTTATATGACAGTTCTAGCGCCCTGCATTCTAATGAAATAGCAGTACTAGCTAGCTACAGCAGTACTAACTAGCTGGAACGTACCGGTGACTCTGCTACCCCCTATTGCGCGAGTGGTGTGTTACTGTAAGAAATGAACAGTCCCTAATGTTTACCATCTTAGTTTAAAGTGTTAGCGTGCCAACATTTGTTACACATGTCTCTTTTCTGCATCTTTAAAGACCACAATGCAAGGGGAACTCTGAGTTTGTATAGGTATTTGCAGTTAGCATCTTCTACCACATAATTATTAGCCTCCCACAACTATATGACCTCTAAGATATGTTGCCACGACACCTTACATATAATGACGAGTCGACGAATGAGGCGAGTGTCTGTGGTCCGTTCAAATGTCTGTAATAATAGCAGAACAGACGAGTGTCCGTTATCTAAACTGCTAAAGTCAGTTGCACAGGTAATGTGAAGACAAGGCTGTCGATAGGCTGCCGGTTACAAACAGGCTTTAAGTTAAAACTTCCTCCTTTACTGAGACCTTTGCCTCTGCCACTCTTCTTCTCTGATTAGTCACTCTGTTCAATAGGCTGCTTCCTCATTGAGCTTATGTTGAAGTTAGTTAGTTTCAAGAAGAGTTCTTTCCACTGACTCATTTTACAAAATAGGCTCCATTTGTTGGCTCTTTGTTTTATTTTTATTTATTTATTTATTTTGCTGTTTGAATGTAGCCTAGTGAATGCCTATATAAAACATGTGTCCAGTAGTTGTTCATTGCTCATTTGATTCGGCTCACCCTGCCTTGTAAATGCCCACATTGTCTTCCAAAGCTCCAGTTTGCATCGCCGTCTCTCTCTTATAAATCTTCCACCCCAAACCGAGTCCACTTTGTGACATTATTAGGCTTATTTTCTCTGACTTCAGAAAACTCATTCAGAGCCACAGAGGAGATTTTTTACAAGCTGAGTAATACTCTTCACGATGAATAAACTGACCTCTAAATCAGCGGTGTTTTGTGGTTGCCCAGGGATTAAACTTCCCTGCAGCAGCATCCTAACTCAGCTGCTTCAGTGATCATAGGATCTCTCCTTCTTGCAGCACTAATACTTTCTTTTGGTCGGTTGAGATGATAAAGCGTCTTGCCATGAGCTGAAAAATGAGTGACAGACTGACAGATGGATTGTGTGGGTCAGAAATCGTGGTAAATGTTTGGAATTGGCAAGTACAGAATTATTAGGGAGAACGTTTGTTTACATGCTTGTATTCGTAGCCTACTGTACGTGCAGAAGCACATTATTAAAAGCATTATGAAACACACAGAAATAACAGCTTTTTTCTGAGGTGAGATAACCGCCTAATTTCCATACAGTGGCTGAGTCAAGCCGCTCATGCTGCTTGCTAGCAAGATGCAGGGGTGCCTTTGAGCATAAATAGGGGGAGAGACACACAGAGAGAATTTCACACGTCACACATGGCGGATGCTTTTAATCCAAATAGCTTTAGTGTGCCCTGAGTGCACAACAGTGCAGAGAGTGTGAATGATTTGGGGGGAAACAGAGAAAGGAAAGGGGTGTTGGCAATGACATGATGAGTCAATTATCTCAACTGGGCATGTGTGTGTGTGTGTGTGTGTCTGCATGTACTGCGTGTCTGGTCCACAGAGCCTTCTCCTGCTGATGGCCCCTGTTATCTGCGCAGGTTAAACGCCAAAACGGTAATCAAAGTAGAAATGGTCTCATCGCCAGCCTAATCCAGACTGGCACCAAGAAGCAGGCAATCTAAATGTTTTCACTTGGTGATCATCAATCGCACAGAGGGTTGGTTTGGGCCTCACAAAGACACATACAAACACACACACACACACACACGCTTGCACAGACAGACTCATTCATACTGGAAGATTAACTGTGATATGCACACACACAAACACACACATGGACAGATTTGTGAACATTTCCATAGAGTGATTATCAAGCGCATAAGGACATTTGAGAGTAGGGAGCTGGAGAGCCCAGCCGGTTAGTGAGTATTTGGCAAGCAAGATAGGGGAACCATGATTACAGTCTGAGTGCTATTTTTCCATCGACCCCCAGATGGCTAATTGAGAAAGGTTTAATGCCACCATCATTTGCAAGAAAAGGGAAAAATAACCCTCTAGGTATGAAACAAAACAGATATCATGTTCTATTTTTGATTTGCTGCTCCCAGACACTATGTCAGTGTTTCTAACTTGTTGTTTTTTCATTCAGGCCTCACATTACTGAATTTCACTATTTCAGCTGTTAATGTTTTACTTTTCGTTGACTTTTGTCAGTGTTTGTCTTCCACTTTAAGCCAACAATGTGAACTGTTTCTTTTACTTTAGCTGACAATTTCAACCATTTATCTTTTACATTTTAGCCAGATATATCAACTGTTAATCTTTTAGCTAACTATATCAATCATTTATCCAATAATGTAGTACAAATTTATCAATTTGTTTTCACATACTCTCAATTAATACACATATGGCCTGTCCCAATACCCACCCTAGAAATACCCATTTGCACTTGGTTGTGTCCCAAAATAGAATTGAGGTAGTGGAAGTGGTTTCCAACACTTAAAGCCCACCCTAGATTCCAAGGGAGCCCCGACCTACACTTTCAACATCGACTTACCCGAACAAAATCGATCAGAACTAGAAGATGTCGTAGGCGCCTCCTCTTGTCAGCATGTCTTCTCCGTTGATTCATCAGATGGAGAAGAATAAACAAAGAACACACTACAACACAAGTGCTGGAGCCGGCATTTTCGAACCTGAATGACTACTGGTATCTTGCGACGCTACTGCACGTGACGTATGCCTGCACGTCGGCCATGCCAATTTTCATGAAGTGGTGTCTCATTCCTTAGGGAAAGATCTCTACCCTAATATTTCTCACTTCCCTCATCAAGGGTTATCTCGCAAACGAGGGCACTCAATACCAAGTGGAATTGGATTTAAGGGGTAGAAATGGGATTGGGCCATAATGTTAAGGAGTTACATCTGATTGAAGATACAGATATGTTTTCATCAAATCATATTTTATTTATTTTTCAAATGACCCGAGCTGCTCCACAGTCTTTCCTCATACCTCCGAGCAACTGCAGCAGTAACCCTGTAGGTTGCAAGTACCCCTGGTTGAGAATCACTGCCCTGCAGTACTTTGGCTCAATGGCCAGCAATTTTGATGTACCCAGTGGTAAATAACTTTTTGCTCCCCGCTGCTCCTCATGAACAACTTGCCAGTCACCTTAAGGGTTTTCTTAGATCTTCCAAGGATTCGTTGGCGAGAACTCCAACGCAGGAGCGAATGAAAGGGCATAGCAAGTCACTGAGGCCTCTGGCCTTCTGTTTTGTAACAGCCAGCATCACATTTTTTCTTTTTCGTTTTTCCCAGAAGGTGTGATAACAACCAACACCACACAACTGCAACTAACAAGGACCCACATAGAACATCTTTACATTTGTAGGGGAATGAGTAACAAAGTATTGAAAAAGTAATGGCTTTCATTCATTAATATTTCTGGATGTATGAAATAAATATGGACTGTCAGAGTCAGAGTTTCTTCTTTTGAGAAAAAAATAACATCACCACATAACACTTGAAGAGTGAAAATATTTGTGCTCTTTCTTAGTTTAGATATTGATTCAACACATTCATAAGACTTACAAACTAAAGTAATAATTCTGCTTATTGGTAGGGAAGTGAATATGTGTGGTATTAAAACTGTGGGACTCTCACACCTTTCAATTTGTTTTACACCTCAAGCATCAATTTCCGCGGTGCCAATTAGGTGTGACTTGCAAGAAAAGGTTTCCGTAGACTGAGCACAAATTTGTGGATAAAGCAATTACATCCAAAATGAATTTTTTTTAATCAAAACATCTTTTTGAGAAGATCGTGCTCTAAATACAAACTCCTGGACAGTATGTACATGTTCTTTCTGTTTATACCTACTGTTAATCCTGTGCTCAGAGAACTTTGGGCCATGTAGGTCATATTTTCTGAAATGACTGATACTACTAAATACAGGGATCAGCTTCTTGCTCAAGGATGCTTTACAGGGCAGATGCTTGCTCTGACAGGACTCGGAACACAAGTGCTGTGGTTTAAGGACAGCCTCAGTATTCACTGATCCTGTTGCCCTGGTAAAGAAAAGGCATGAGAAAGAATGAGACAGATTTAGAGCTTTACTATTTCATTGAATATCGTGTCCTCTGGTGAAACAGTGCACGTCAGAACCACAGCGAAATTGTAAAATTGCTGCTTTAGTTTGGTGTAGGACCATATCTGACAGTGTAAAAAAAGCCCCTCTGAATTCTAAATCAACACCCCGTACAGTACATATTGGATCAGATGGGATGATATTCTTCCACAATTTGCCAGTACATTATTTTCAATGGCTTCCCCCCAATTTCCTACAGGCATTTTGTCTGCTATTTTCCCAGCCAAGCCTTACTTACAATGTGTCTTTGAGAGGGGTTCAAAATTTGTCCAT
This sequence comes from Epinephelus fuscoguttatus, assembly GCF_011397635.1. Taxonomy (NCBI): domain Eukaryota; kingdom Metazoa; phylum Chordata; class Actinopteri; order Perciformes; family Serranidae; genus Epinephelus; species Epinephelus fuscoguttatus. The sequence goes on from NC_064775.1 coordinate 10,622,093, forward strand.
CAGCTGTGTTTAAAAATAGCCTATTCACATGTTCAGTAAAACTAGTGCATAGCGCTGGCTGCAAGCATACGAGCTGCCTCGCCAGTAGGTGTTATCATGTGTTTAAATAAGAAACACTGGCTATGATATCAAATCGTTGAATACGGGCGAGCCAAAATTTTGAATATTCCTGTGAGATTGGGATGCTAGAATGTTTTGATGCCCACCAATATGGCCAGAGAACAAGTATCTTCTTCCAAACTCACTCCACACAGATATTTTCATCAAAATAGCCCAAATGTAACATGCAGAAGGGCAAAAGTGACTTTAATAGGGAGCCAGATTTCACTGCTGCTGCTTTATAGCCATTTGTTTTTCACTCATCCTAAAAGTTATAATCAGTCAGCTGTTTTCCTTTTTCTGATGATTTGCAATAGATAGCTGTGAGTTGAGTTCAGGCAAAGACATTGCATAACTGAAGGATATTAAATCATATCCATTGTCTATCACCTAAAGAGATGTTTACTTTATGCAACCTAGAAGCTGCCAATCAGTTTAGCTAATTAGTAACAGCTATTCGTAGCAAAGGACATTTAGATGCTCTCGTGGCCAGAAGGTGCGTGGGCTGGGCCTGCACAGCCATCATGTGCTTAATTTGAGAACTAGACATGGCAGATTGACTTGGGTCAAGGGCAGAACCAAAGTACCTTTGCTGCACTAGCTCTGTTCTAACTCCAGGCCCAAACAAACACTTGGTTGTAGACATGCATACTCGCCTGAACTTGCGTGTGTGCACACTCGAATCCAGGTTGCACACACACACACACACACACACACACACACACACACACACACAGGAAGCCCATGCCCCACTGCGAGCCTTCATGTCTCAACTCTCTCTGTGAGTTCTGTCACTTCGGTGTGTTGAAGTGTTGCTGCAGGAAGCTTAAAAAGAGAATCACCAGTCGTCCTGCAGTAGCTGTGACAAAGCCGTACACACGCATACACACAGGCACACGCAGTGGAGCTCACACTCAGCTGTAAGAGAGAAATGACACATTATTAAAGCCTCGCGGTGGTGTTCTGAGCCCCACCGTCATCTGCAGCTTGTGTTCCAGTTCCTACTCTGTGGATCACTGTACTGGTTAGCTGGGAGGCTTACAGATGGAAAACTACTCTCTATATGTGAATTTAACAGAGCATATATGCGTACACGTGTCTACATGTATTCAGTTAACCAGTCAGACCAGTCCCTATTTGGACATCAGCTCTATGACATGAACTTATGTGAACATTAAAGAACTTAAAGAGTCCCCTTCCATCATTCATGTGTTATCTGTTGAGCTAAAGGTACTCAATTTTAATATATTTGTATTTAACAAGCCAGCATCACCCTGTAAAATACCCTCCATATAAGTTTTGATTGCAAAATTAAAAGTTAGCCCAAGGCCCATACTTATCAAGTGTCTCATAGTGGGAGATTATTCCCAACAGTCCAAAAATTCTCAGACTGGAACATTTGTGGGCCGACCTAGAACTAGGAGTCAAAGCATTTCATCGACTTTCTTTGTCCAGGAAATGACCTCTGTCTATAACCACGCACACACCACATGACATTTTTTTTTTTTTTTGATAGCTCTAAAAATTATCTCACCAGATTTTCCTGTGGTATGGGGTCTGTCAAAAGTATTTTTTACGTACCCTGATCTGCTCAGAAGTCCATCTCGCCCACACTGATTTAAAATCACAAAAGCATTAATGTATTCGACATGTTCAGTATTTACGATCTGATACCCTGATACCCTGCTAGGTGGGTAGCACCCGGGGATTGCCAGAAATCCCAAAGATCTCATGTAATATCAAATGGGACTAAGAAGTTCTTCTCTAAAGTCACGGGTGATCGCACAAGATTTCTAGTTTCGAGAGTCAGGACTCTCAGGAAGTTGTTAATGCAATCTAGTGGGCTGTTTTCGGCAAATTTTTGCTCTTCACGCCCCATATGAACAGAACTTTTAAATATATATTTACATATTGTTACTTGTTGGGTCTAGAGTTGGGTCAATTTCCAGTTTTACTGGTCTGGTCAGGTGTTCGAGCCTGGTTTGGTTTGATTTCGTACAAACTGGCTGAACAGACATTTGTCATTATGCAAGTTTTTAGCAAACGTGAAAGTAGCCTAAGCGAATAGTATTTGGAATAAGCAATATGAATTTATGTTTAGAAATGGACTAACAGAGCCACTAGTGTCTAGAGGCCAATGTTAGGGGATAAAATTTCAGTTGAGGCGGGAGGGTGAGAGCAACACACGTTGTTTGTTTACTTGAACGTTAAGGTGTTTTGTGGGGTGACAGGAGGAGACATGGTAGAGTTGGTCTCCCAAGAAAATTTGAAATGCACCTATGTGACAACATTTTTGATGTGAAGCTGACGAAGGAGATGTCCTAACTGGCGGTAGGTGTAGTGAGTAATAGGTGTAGTGTGGTAATGTTACAAATACAGGAAGATGGCAAGTATGCTGCTTATCCATGTTTTTAGTGGTTTGTTTATGTGATGTAACAGAAGTGCATATTTAATGGATTTAGTTTGCATAGAGAGCTGTGATGCTACATGATAGTCAGATAGCATTCTGTAGAGACGTAGTGTCATTACGTTCCACTCAAGAGTGTCTCTTCAGTCAAATAAGACACTTTGTAAGAGTTAGTATTCTGGTGTTTTCACACTGGCCTAACCCGAGTGGGGTCTCTCACATTTTCAAACTCTGTTAAGATTTGAAAAACTTATAGCGTGGGCCAGACTTTAGCCAACATTTAGGAGAGGTCCAGAGGTGTTAAACCTGTTACCCATTGTCAGACATCGAGTGGGAGGAGAGATGTTTGGTCATGCTTAGGCTCACTAAAAATGAGTTTAGATAAAAACTGAATAATTTCAGATGACCTTGTGCATTAAGTGATGCATTGTGGGTAATGTAGACACCAAAAAAGAACAATGCATTGAATTAAAACATCAATTTTTCTCATTCTGCTGCATTGATTGTGATCCTTTGTGTTTAATTTGATGGCAATGCTTAATCAGTGAAGTACTCTTTTAATGGCTTACGATTCAAAGCCTACAAATAAAAATTGGTGCTTTTATATAATACAATGTTAACTTTTTTTTTAACCATGCTCAGCTGTCATTATTTCAAACTATGTCATGTTGGTGAGTTCTGTTTACGTGTCCTCCTATGTCCTTCCACCCACAAACTAGTTCCAAAGTGTCCCCAGGCCCTGGGAGTCCTGACAGAGATTAATCTGTGTTTGTGCCCGTGTGCGTGCGTGTCTAAGTGTGTCTGCTGAAGTTAACGCTGTCTGTCTCTGGAAGAACCTCTGGTCCCATGAGTAACCGAACTGACACGCACACAAAAAACATACACTCATCAGCCCCCTACCACACACACACACACACACACATACACACACAAACATTCTTAAGGCATGAGTAACCATGGTTGGAAGCATCAGGGGACGACCTTGCGTCCAAAACCGAATGCCCCTCTTCACAAATGATTTGTGTCCAAAAGCCACACTCGTCCTCCCTTCCTCCCACGATTCCTCTTCAGGGTCCTTTGAGGAGACTCAACTTTGACTCGGACTTCCTTTACACTCCTTCTCTTGCAATTTCCCCACCGAGACATGTTGCATAACTCTTGGCTTTAGTCATCAAAGTGTCTTAAGTCAGAAATGTTTCGCAGCGTAGGTTGTTTTGTTTTCTTGGGATGTGGATGATAATGAATTGATGATGTCGACTGGCATTATCAGGCCTCAGATCTGCAGCTTGGACTGATGAAACTGTTTTGTAATTCTTTGTCTACGCACTGCTCTATCAGTTGATGACAAAGACTGAGTCACTGTATTTATCCAATGTTTACTGACGTCAATCTCATTGAGAGTAAGTAGTTTTGCTTTGTTTTTGTTAGTGAGAAAACACATTTATTTCAGCTATGGTAAAACCAATGCATGTCTCTTAAAGCTTAACTTTGTTTTGTCGCAGTTATTGAGATGTTTGGACATTGCTTTGAGCAGGAATGACGAATTGAAAAAGGTTGGAAATCCACAACAGTTTAAGGGGCAAATTGAGACACCACTGGGTGGGTAGGTGCCACACCACAGAGATGGGGCTTTCTTTGACCTGATTGCTAGGCTTGTACACCATTATTAATTGAGTTCCTGCAGACTTCATAACCTAGCCTGTATTCGAAACTGCATACATACCTGTTGGATATTTACCCTTTTTCGGACCATCCTCTGTAAACCCAGAGATGGCTGTGCGTGACAATCCCGGAAGATGAGCAGTTTCTGAAATACCAACCCTTTTGGCACCAACAACCATGTGACGTTCAAAGTCACCTTTTTCCCCATTCTGATGCTTGGTTTGAACTTCAGCAGGTTGTCTTGACCGTGTCTACATGCCTCAGTGCATTGAGTTACTGCCATGTGATTTGCTGTTTGCGTTAATGAGCAGTTAAGTGGCCGGTGAGTGTATATTTCAACAGCACTGCTAATTAACGGTTCTGCTCCAAATATAGAAATATCCAAATGTGGTGGCAGATGTTTTAATTGTGGCAATTGTGGCACGAATAAATGAATGCGTGGGAAACCCTGAGACAGTTTCCAAAACAGCTTGACACTTAAATTTGTAATTCTGCATTTTCAGTAAAATGTAAATATTGTGTTGCTGATGATCTAAATGCTGCTGTTTCACTCTTACAGCCTACTTGTAACCTCAGATCAATATCATTTCCAATATAATGTGAAGCAGCTAAATATAGCTTGCTGTTAAAGAACAAGTTTTTCATTGCACTTGTAAGACATTTTTGGACTCATGGTGGAAAAAAGAAGGAGCTCCAAAATCATGGCAGCAGAACCAGAGAAAGCCAGTACATCAGAGGTCCCCTTTAAGAACTGCTGTGTATTGTCCACATGAATGCACTTCAATGACTACATTGGGCCAACAGATACTGACAGAGAAATGATGTCTGAGTACACTCTTAAAACTAATATGAAGTCTGGAAGATGACCTGAGCATTCTCTGCCTTTATTGCAACAGAAATCTTCCTACATCTGTTTGGAAATCATTGCTACTATGGTACAGGACATTGGCACTTCATCACTTTTTTCTCTATCTTCTCTTGTCTAACAATTCCTATTCTTTCTCTGCACTTGCAGTAATGGTTTACCCAGCTGGTGCTGTGCCTTTCTGCTCTCAGCAGGCCAAATAAATCCTTGCTTTCCTGACATACTCCAGCATTTGAGCAGAATGTGGGTAGACATCCCTCAGCAGATATCATTGATCAAGGGTTGGTGAGACACTGATCTAAATATCTTCACTGCTGGTGGTGGGTTGCAAACTCTCTGCCATGTCTTCTTTTCTTTTTCTCCAGCTCAGTGTAAGGCATCAGAAAAAGGTTGCTATGCTGTTGCACAACGTGGCATTTTTACATCAGGAGCTTCTCTAATGCAGCTTTAATGTCATTCTAAAATGCAGAAACACTCACCATAATTCACATTTTCAATCGTATTATCAGCTTAAGTGACTAAAGAGGACTGCTAACTAGAATGCAATATCCCTCTCACTTGTTTAAATGAATATTAGAAGTGGTGTATAGCCACTAGGGAAAAATCTGTTACAGGTATTGTGGTGTATGGACTATTATTATCCTAAAGAATCCGTCTTGGTTAAAAGGACAACAAAACACATTATAATTGGGCTTTATTTAGCACAACATTGCTATTGCCTCTTCTTTTTGACAGATAAAAATCAGTCTCTTCATTAGCAGCACTACATCCTCCTCCTCATCTCTTTGGTGTCTTTCAGTACATGATCACAAATCAACATCTACTTGAACAGATCAGCTGCTTTAATGTAAGTTAAACTCATGAGGCGAGTAGTGTTGCATGTGTTTGCTATCTTTAGATCTAAGTTTAGAAAAATATTGCCTTAAAAGATAAACTCTTGCGAGTGGATGTATTTGTGTGGGCATTTTCCACCCAAAACAGATAACTGTGTGGCAGGTTGGCACACAGGCAGCGAAGCTGACAAATTAAACATGAAGTAGCAGGTTCAGTCCACAGCGCTGACCGCGGGGTGTTACCCAGCTGCGAGATGTCACACAGTGGCTGGCAAGTTTTTCATCTGCAGTGCCCACTATCAAAGCGGTAGCTGACAAACTCTGATCAAGGCAATGGACTCTGCTAATGTTGCTGCACCGTGGGTAAAGCTGAAACTGATAAAAAACATGATATTCATATTCGTATCGTGTGTGTACAGTTGGAAGCACAGCACTCATTTTGGCGCCTGATTCTGAAAGTGTCATTAAGTAAGACTGCACTAAAGTTCATCAATCTGATCAGCTCTGATTGGGTCGACCAATCATTTATCCACCCCGCAACTCAAATTCCATAAACTGCTACTTAGAAAATTATTATTTCTTTTTAGTATTGCTTAATTCTTCAGTCTCTCTTTTAAACTTTGTGTGGACTAAATTTGGGTCGATGATGAGCACTGCTTGTATGGATTGTGGCAGCTGGTCATGCATCACGCTGACAAAGGGGCCAAAATTTGCACATCTACGTACCTGCGTGCCATGTTTCCCGGCTGTCGATTGGAGCTGGAGCCGATAAATACCCATGACTTCTGCAGAGTCATTTGTTCTGGGAGCAAATCCCAAGTGTGACCTTTCCCATTAGATACAAAAGCCAGCTTCTAGTAGGTGTCAGTGGGTTTTTTTGTCCAGTGGGACTCCACATAGGGCCTGTCCCAATACCCACACTTCCCCTAGAAATACCCACTTGCACTTGGTTGTGTGCATTCACGTTTAGGCCAGTGGTGTCCCAAAACCTGCCCTAGATTCCAAGGGAGCCCCGACCCACACTTTCAACAAAGTGGAAGATAAAATTGCCCAGAACACCTTGCGAAGTCAGCAACTTCGGCAAGTTTTGGAAAACAATTTGTTACTGTACGATCGGAATTTAGGCTACACAAACAACAGATGGTTGGATTAACGTAAACTCATCAGAAACTCAGTTGAACACAGCGTCAAAATATTTAAACAAATCGACTTACCCGAACAAAATCGATCAGAACTAGAAGACGTCGTAGGTGCCTCCTGTTTTCAGCATTTCTTCTCTGTTGATTCATCAGACGGAGAAGAATGAATATAGCACACGCCACAACACAAGTGCTGGAGCCGGCATTTTCATTGTGTCGCTACTACGTGTGACGTATGCCTGCACGTCGGCCACGCCAAATTTGCATGAAGTGGTGTCCCATTTCTTAGGGAAAGATCTCTACCCTAATATTTCTCACCTCCGACATCAAGGGTTATCTCGCAAACAAGGGCACTCAATACCAAGTGGAAGATTTAAGGTGTAGAAATGGGACAGGCCCAAAGTCTTGTATTCGTCGTGAAAAAAACAGAGGTTGTCAAAAAAAAAAAAATCACCATAGTGATCATTTCCAAAATTGTGATGTCTTTAACATGCAAATGGCTGAACAGAGTCAAGCAAGGACAGCAAAAAGAATGCTCGTAATGCTTGTTTGTTGTGTTCCCTTTGTTGCCAGCTCCTGAAAAACGAGCGGCCTGGATTCTGTTTAGCTAGATTAAATTGGCCGTAATAAAGTTTGCGGGACGTTTGTTTTAATATTGATTAAGGGGGTTTGACGGATGACCACTGTAGGAGTACTCACATTGGATTGATGCTATGCTTCAGAATGTCTCATGACTCAAAAGCATGAAGGCAGTTCCTTAGATTTCCCGGTGGCACCAGACAATGTGGCCTGTGAAAACAACCAGACGTATATTCACAAGCATAATTGACTTGAAGTTGAACCTGAAATGGATCTCAAAACAGTATTCATCATTTAAAGAAAGCACCGGGTGACATACATGGTAGTATATTTATCCCTGCTGGTCTTACACCCAGCGTTAGAATAAAGATGCTTTATTCACAGGAGCTCTCTGTGTTCTTGTCAAGCTTAATTTGTTCTCCTGCAATGGATCTGTGCATACCAGAGTGACGGGACAACCTCTGCCAGCCAGAGATAAACTCATAATGGAGATGTGAAATGAGTGCACACGAGTAAACAGGTGGGAGGAATCACCTGGTGTGCTGTAATGTACAGCAGCAGTATTTCTATTTTATCCGCATTTATTTAAGAATCCTAAAAGAGGAGCTTGTTTTGGTAAAAATCCAAACATGAATTAATTGCTTAGGGTTGTGTTTATGCTGAAGAAACCAAAGAGCTTTTACGGTTCTCGGAAGTGGTTGTGGTAATTTAAAAAAAAAGGCTTTCGTCGGAATTCTCTGATGCTATATTTTTCATCATCGGGCTATCAAAGGAGTTTTACTGCTTAATTAGTTTCACCTGTTGAATTACAAACACAAAGGATGCTTCATCCCTTCCCCGAAATCTTAGATCAAATGACAATGACTGAATCCTGTTTATTAAGCTGATTACAAAGACTAAGGACACACCAGGGCTTTTAAGATTCAACCATTTGTAGCATGTAAATGCTTCCAGTTTCCTCTGAGATCTTAACTGTTCTAAAGCATGCCTTGGTGTGCAGGGCACATAAAGCCTCAAGGACATATGACTAGACTCAGTGACATAAAGCGAAAACTGGGAGTACCAAAGAGGGGTACGGTAATGGGAGAAAAATAGGATCTGATACTGAACAAAGGGTTAATAAAAAGAGCCGTCTTCGTCGATTTGCAGAATATTTTCTCAAGCTTGATGTCTCCAGCTCTAAAGGTCAGATGCGAAAAAGATGAAAGTGCAACCTAGAACATCTCCCCCAACTCAAGGCTAGACAGGGAATTATTGATTTGAGGCCTAAGGAGCTGAAAACCCAAGTGCACACAAGCCTGGATTGTAATCTAGTAAAGATTTTCCACATCTCGAGATTAAAATGGGCATCCATCTCTTTTTAGGGTCATCAGTCAATCAATCATTTTTTTGAAACATGGAATTATACAAGGTATGACTCCAGTGAAATGCGATCCCATCAGCTCCTTTAACTTGCGCACTGTAACGTTGTGCTTTTGTGTCTTTGTACTTTGTTGGCCGCTGCTTTATAATTGTCCGTGTTTTCAGGTGGTTCAGGTAATTCATAGTTTCTGGTTGTGGACTGATTTAACTGCCCACGCATCCTGACCCCAACAAAATGGCTGTACGGTCCCTTCTCCCAACCTCGAGCAGGGCTGCAGCCAGCTCTGAATGCTGTATAGCAGTGATCCACAGCAGGAACAGGACAGCACCTCACATTCACCCCATCAAACTAGTCCTTATTCACCGTAAGGCACATGCCTCTTCTTCTCTCTTGCCGGACTCCTCTGCTATGTCGGATCTGCTTATAGAAAAATAAACTCTTGGTTGAATGGCACTGTCCAGGACTTAGCCAGGATTGTGTGAATTAAAGGATAATACAGTTCCTGATATCCCATTGGAAGCTGATGCCTGTACGATGGCTAACAGGATGCCCGTTCAGCTGGTGCTCATTCTTCTCCATCTTTTCCTTGTTGTTTACCGATGTTTGCATTTAAAAAAAATCGACCTGGCTGGCTAGCATCTACTGTAGCTATAAGTAAGCAGAAGGAAAGGTTACAGACTGGCGAGTTGATTTCCACACCCTGATGAGTGACCCACAGCTACATGCCACCACAGTCCGAGGCCAAACACATAAAGCACTACCAAGACTTGTAAAATAGACATAAGAGCCTAAATTTCACACAAATGCTGACAGAGAAGCGCCTGGACACGTCTGCACCTACGACATCACCCCAAGTATAGTCGTTCTTTCATGTGTTTACAGTAAGATCCATCATTTCAAAAGTTTAGATTCTGCTTTTGAGCCGTGAGAGGGAAAAGGAATTAATGTTGAAGAGAACCGACTTTGCTCTGAATAAAACCTTGAGTCTTTGAAAAGTCAGCTCGTCAAAAAGTTGGTTTGATGCCGTGTTTTCATACACTTTAACTGCAGATTGGTTTGATAATTATGGATTCGCCACCACAACCAACCCCTTTAACATTTCACATAGTCATTCCATCCATTGTTAATAAAACAGTATTGATTAGTGCAGCTTTAATGACAAAGGGACCAAGCAACATGCATTTCTACCATGGTCTCAGAGCAATGACACATGAGTCATTAGTAGTCTTCCAGTGTGATCACCTCTGGCTAAGTTGTGACATGATGTCATTTAAGAAAGCTCAATGAAGAGTGGCATGAATGCTGCCATTTTTTAATTTCATCCCTCACAGAGTTGAACAAGGCCCTGTTTGGTAAAGCACCTACTGCACATTTAATTTTTTGGTTCCATTAGAGCTCCATTAAAGAGGGCAGCCTGTGTGAAAGAGAAATTTAGAAATAAGTGACATGTCACAACTTCATTTAACACTACTCACTGTCCACCCTACCCTAGAGATCCACTAATAAGTCCACAATGAATGGTCAGCCCACAATTATACCCCTCCACCCTTGTTCTTTTTTCGTCTTCTGACCCTCCAAATGCATCTCTGTGGCGAGGCAAATGTCACTAAATGCCAGACCAGGCTTACCATTCCAAAAGCCAAATGTTAGTTCATCTGTTATGTCAATTTCCACTCAGCCTGACCAGCTGTTCTCCGAGTTGGCTCTCTTTAGCTCCAGTGACAGGAATATGAGAGTGACCCTTTGGCCTGTGCTGGCTTTAGTATGTCATACATGACCAATGGATGCTGAGTCGGTGGTGGAAAAACATACCAAGTGGCCATACAATGCATTTTCAGTTAGAAACGGATCCCATCCAAAGCATGTCTTTGAAATCATATTTTTTGGTCATGGATCGGTAATTATTTTTGTTTCTAATTCCTCTTATAAAAAATAAGGATGACTGCAAATCTCACCAATTGCTGATAGATTTTCATTTGTTAGGTTGCAGCCCCGAACAGTCTGCTTCTTACCGTCTGTCAGTAGGACATTTTTTAAGAGGCACTCAAGGAAATGAGACAGCTTGTTATTGCTTTTAAAGTGCACCCTTTTGTACGTTACAGTGGTGATTCATCAAAAACGTGGGTGACATATTCTGCGCATCCCTTTACAAATACTACACCACCATAAACAGTTTGTCACAGTATCTTTTGGTTTCAAACTCCTGGATTTGAACTTCCTGACAGTTCTCACATCTGAAGTTGTTCACTGAGTGATGGCACATGGAGGACAATAGACCTTTGTTGTGTTAATTAAAGCTTTATTAAATGAAGCAGATAACGAATAAGCAAGGCCCCAAGCCTCAGTCAGGCATGTTGTTGGAATAAGAATATTGCTTCCATGCAATTAGGTTTGATATTGTATTTAGAGGAGTGAATGTGGCTTTATGAGAATTCAAATCCAAACAAAGCATCACAATCAAATATTGAAATAAATATAATTGAAAATAATGATTCACATACAGTATAAAGAAAACAGTGCTATGGCAGATTATGGGTGTCATGCCCCATGAAAAAAAGGAGACTACTCCAGTTATATTGCATGCCCTGTTAGTTAGCCATGAAGTGAAAATGAGCATCCTACTCAGTGGGATTCAGCCTGACAAGTATGTGCAAATGGAGTGAATCTCTTCAAGTATACCCCGGGTAACAGTTCCCTCCTTTTTTCCGGTCTCTCCGCTTTCCTTCTCCCGTGGTGACACTCAACATCTGTAGCCACTGTGACACAATCTGCAAGTAATCCATAACCATAAATCCGATGACATCTTATCTGGGTGGTGGGGTTGGAGGGGTGGGGTTACGTCCCTGGCAACACAGGAGCAATATCACCGTCCACTAGCCAAGCATCTCCAGCACCTCCAGAACCTTGAAATTAGAACAACCAAGTAGCGGATATCATCTGCAGCTTTTTTTTACCCTCTGACACACATTCAGACACACATACTGTACAGGGTTGGACGGACTGTATGTACCATTTTATCTGCTAATACATCACGCTAATTTGGCATTTTATTAAAAATCCGATACGGCCTGGTCAATGTCGTTCGCCACCAATATAATGAAGGTTCTTCCGTGACCACAGCTCGTGAATACATCACTGTCCACTGAAAGCTATTCCAGCATGACACAAGGATATATTTCCAATCTGCCTCATCCATTCATCCTGTAATGAAACGTGCTTCATCCTGCCTTAAAGAGAGACTGTGTTACATTTAAAAGGTGAATTAACATTTGCTTTTACAGATTAAAAGTTCAGTTTATAAGATATTATATAAGATACACAATAGGTATTGTATAAGATACAGTACGCTCAGGGTTTGTCTGGTGTGACCTTATGGTGGCAAATGTCACAGACTGTGTAATGATAATTGACGTAGCCACCCATGACGGCACCTATTAGTTTTTAGGTTCATGTTTTGAAGCCTCAAGTTTGTCTTGATCATCGGCATTTTAAATTTTTGGAAGCAGAAGTGGCCATATTTAGATGAGAGAGTGGAGCTTGGTCTAAGCTAGTTGCTAGCTTGGTTAGCATGGTGCATGACAGTCTGTGGCTGACCATGATAATGCTAATAAGAATTGCTTGAACTTTAGAATGAAAATACATACAGTACTTACTGACCCTCATGCCGACAAGAAGTCCAGTGTAGTTTTTTAATCCACAAAATTTGTTCGGGGTATCGGAGGATAACAGCTAGCTGGGTTTTTCCATACACTTGAAGTGCATGGAACCCACGTCCAAAATCATTTTGAAAATGTAATACAACTCCGCTAATGCATTTCAAAAACGTCAGAACAGCTTGTCCGTCGTAATCCAAGTGCCCTGAAGCCGCGGCATGCAAAATTGACTTGAAAAGACATAATTTACTTCACTTTTATAGCATCATTTCTCACCGTGGTCAGTTAGCCTGCCACTCGTGAGACTCGAGAACAAGAACTTCTCTGAACGTTCTCAAGTCTCTCGCAAGTTGCCACACAGCACACCTGCAGGCTAACTGACCACAGTGAGAAATGATGAGTAAATTACGTCTTTTCAAGTCAATTTTGTGTGCGGTGGCTTCGGGGCACTTCGATTACAATGCACAAGCCGTTCTGACGTTTTTGAAATGCATTAGCGGAGATTTATTACATTTTCAAATTGATTTTGGACGTGGGTTCCGTGCACTTCAACTGTGTATGGAAAAATCCGGCTAGCTGTTGTCCTCCAATACCCTGAACAAGTTTTGTGGGTTAAAAAACTACACTAAACTTCTTGTCGGCATGAGGGTGAATAAGTCCTGTCTGTATTTTCATTCTAAAGTGGTCATTTCCCTTAAAACAAGCCTACACTTATTGAACTGGGGTTATGCCATGGTTACGTTAACTAACCAGCATTGTCTCTGTGGTCGTGACAAGTTTATGGACAGCACCCACTTGCCATTTAAAGCGGCCATGCCCTTAATTATGCCTGACTTAAAATCTTAGTAACATTTAAATAGCTTAGTTACATACAAAATGGAGGACTAACACAAAATTGAAGGCTATCGGCAGCTTCTGTACAATACCATGACTAGTTTTCAAAATCCCATATTAGTCAAACGCTAATGCCCTTCAGCTGCAAGTTGAAGGGCATTAAACACATGAGGAAAAATGGCAGCTTTCCTTTCATGCTGTTTTCTTTTATCTTGTTTCCACTCTTAATGCACAAATCTTAGATAGAGTATTGATTTCTACATATAATCAGTCTTTCTTCCATACAGATTGTATGTCATTTTACTTTCTCAGTGCACACATTGGACTGTTCTAAAAAATCCATTCATCAAGTAAAATACCTGACAAGTACAGAGAATTCTTTCCTCTATAAAACTCCCACTCTTATATTTCCTATTGTCCAGTAATGTGTTTTAAGTCTCAATGATAGCATCAAGTTCATGCTGTATCTTGCTCCAAGGCTATCTCTATGGTAAATAGCCTGCGATAACCATCCTTATTATGTCTGATGTTGCCAAGTTGTCACCATCTATGAAATAACACCACTATTAGCAGCTAATGGTGGGCTCTACAAAAGACAGATTTCGAGTGAAGACACTATTAATTCTCCAGGGGTCAAATACAATAAGTGCCTGTGTGTGTGGCTGTACTGTATGAGATTGTATAATGGTAACATTTAATCACACTTGAGGTCACTGGAGAGCTCCTTAGCAACTGAGAGTGTTGTGCTGAAGACATCATATCAGTTCAGAAGATTAGCGTACGCATAGATGGATGTTTTGGAATGGGAGTGTAATTGGAGCTTGTTATGGCAATTTATGGCTGTATAACAAAATATGTCAGAGAAGCTGTTGGACTTAGGTTAATTGTTCATCGTCAAACACTGGAAAAACTGCAAAAAAAGTTGTAAGATGAGCGACACATACAACATCATTTTACCCTAGCTGTAAACATGCTCTTAAATCTCCATGGTGTTTGGATTGGGAATGCAAGTTTAGAGATGGTGTCATCGATAAGTCATTTCCCATGGTGTACAAAAGTGATTTATAGTGTCAGACAAAAACCCAACCTGTGAAATGATCTTATATGTTGCGCTAATGGGAAGGTAGGTGATTGTACTATAACACACGCTGGTTTGTTAATAGACGGCTTACAGGTAGCTTTGCTGTTTTCAGGGCCGCTAATGTTGGGTGATGACAGCTTTTGGACCCATGCAGAGTTCTGAAAGGGTTTTATCAGAGCAAAATATCACTAACAACATGCTGTGGAGAAGAGGGGCCCTAATTACTAGTTCTAGACCTCAGTGTGCCAGGATAGAGGGTTTTCTAAAGGGACTGTCTGCTAAAAGAATTTGAAGACAGGTTGTTCGATCGCTCGTTAATGTGAAATCTCAGCAGGTTGGTGTTTTAGTTAGACAGATATTTGACTGAGGCAGAGCTGCTATGAAGGCACGTTCAAACACAAGCTGAAACTACACATAAAAAATAATGCAGTCTAGCTTTTCAAAGCTTGGTTATGCAGTCAGCCCAGCCTCCAAGTTCGACTGCAGCTGTACAGCTTTGTAAGAAAGCCGGAACATTGACTTGCTGACTAAACACAAGTTGAACAATTCCATTGTTGCGAATAAACGAATTGCTAATCCCTAATATCATCTTGAAAGCTTACTTCAAAATGGCACTTGTTAGACGGATGAGCTGGAAGAATTGGTTAATCAATTAGTGGACTGACAGGAAAAAAAGCCAAATATTCCCTCGTTTCAGTTTCTCAGTTTTAATGATTTGCTGCATTTCTTTGTCATATGACAATAAACAGAATAGCTTTGGGATTTTGGAGACTTAAACAAAACAAGCAATTAAATATAATCACCATGGGCTTACGGAGATTGTGATGGGCATTTTTCACACCAGGCCTTTCCCACTGCAGACATTTTGATTTGCCATATTAGGTAAAGCACAGGTGTGACTAATAACGCTAACGATGGCTCTGTTCTGTTCAATGCTCCAGTGAGAGTGACAATGAGCAAGCATGCAGGATGCAAGCATCGTGAAATCAAAGCAGCTAAATGGAATTCAGCCCTCATTAATTTCATTATTTACACCTGTGTTGTTCCTACTCTGACATGCCAAAATGTCTCCAGTGAAAAAGGCCTTTTAACATTCTCAAGGCCAAAAGTTTGACTCTTTATCAAACGAGCACTAATAGATTAAGCTTTATATTTAAAAATGTATAAAATCATATTGCTTGTAGTAATACTTTTCTTTTCAGAATGTATTATTAATTATGAGAAACATT
Organism: Epinephelus fuscoguttatus; assembly: GCF_011397635.1. Classification (NCBI taxonomy): domain Eukaryota; kingdom Metazoa; phylum Chordata; class Actinopteri; order Perciformes; family Serranidae; genus Epinephelus; species Epinephelus fuscoguttatus. The sequence goes on from NC_064775.1 coordinate 10,637,837, forward strand.
GCCTGCTATTGCTTGTGTCCAGCGTCATGTGAATGAAAAGTCCCAGATACCAGGTTGGGTCTTTAGATACCCCATCAACTTCTTAGAGAAAAACAGTGCTTTTTTTTTTTTAACTTAGACTGAATTGTAAGACATCATATTGTATTATTATATTGTAATACTGTTCACCCAGGGACTTATATTTTTTTTCCTGACTATTCAGGGGCAGTATTAGCCCACAGTTGGCCGTCCATCAAAGTTGGGCCATTGGTGAGCATCTGTTGCCCTAGTTTTTGCAGTGTGTCCCGCACCGTCGGCACTTCGGCGTCAGTGGCTTTTTGGCCGATTGAGCATGTTGAATCGGTGGCGGAGCTTGTCGGTGAGAGAGATCACCCTGATTGGCTGTTCAGGTTTAAAGTGGGAAGAAGCAGCGGGTTTGTCGGGCAGCTGAGTGAAGTGGAGCCTGCGGAGGAAACGCCGGGACCGTCTGGATGTAATAGTGCATGGAGGTGCTGCTGTTCTTGGCTGACAGGATGTACCACACTCTCACTCTGCTACTTTGTTTATTTCATACATTCCGCGGACTTCCGGTTTCCCTATTTGCGTTTTTTCCTCTCACACAGGCGCAGGACGTACGTGCTACTTGGCCGTCGGATGTGTAGTGTGTTCAAATGTAACTGATACGCTAGTTCTTTAATGTCGGTTTGGTGTGTCAGCACCGTAAAGGCCCAGACACACCAAACCCACATCCAAGACTAGTGGCAACGAAGGCTGCCTGTTGCGTCGCCTCAAATAACCTGTGTCTCGGCCAAAAAGTTGCACTTTAAGACATCGCAAAGACTCTGTGCTAGTCTACATTTTTGATTTAAAAAATAGAAGTCAGGGGCGGCATGGTGGCGTGGTGGTTAGCACTGGGGGTTGCCGGTTCGATCCTGGGTGTGGGAGCCCTTCTGTGCGTTTGTATGTTCTCCCCGTGTCAGCGTGGGTTCTCTCCGGGCACTCCGGCTTCCTCCCACAGTCCAAAGACATGCAGATTGGGGACTAGGTTAATTGGTAACTCTAAATTGTCCGTAGGTGTGAATGTGAGTGTGAATGGTTGTTTGTCTCTATGTGTCAGCCCTGTGATAATCTGGCGACCTGTCCAGGGTGTACCCTGCCTCTCGCCCGATGTCAGCTGGGATAGGCTCCAGCCCCCCCGCGACCCTCAAGAGGATGAAGCGGTTAGAAGATGAATGAATGAAAAATGGAAGTCAGAAGATGAGTAGAAGAGTATGGATACAAGACACTCATTAGCCAGTTAGGACTTTCACAACAACAACTTGATGTTGAAAAAACAAAGAATATTGACTGTGAGTGAGCAAATACTAACAAAACAATTTTAACCCGTTTCTTAGAAAAACCCAACATTTAGTAAAATAATCTCAGCAAATATAACAAACCTTCCTGACTTCAGGTGTTTGATTTCCTCACTTCTGTTTCTCTTCTTGTGCATTGACCTGAACTGCCAATTAATTTCACTTACTCACTGACTCTGTCGGCTCCGCTGCTGATTCAACATGCAGAATCGTCCGAAAAGCAACCGACAAGAGCTGATTAGTGCCAACATCAGTGCCATCAGGACACGTTTCAGAAAATTAGGGTGACAGATGCTTGCTGATGGCCATATTTCAGCTACCATTAGCATTAATATGGGGTCATGTTCCAGGCCATCAAATGTTTTTCCTTTTAGCTCTGTTTTGGTCTCCATCAACCCCTTGAGGAAAAAAAGCTGTCTCTTTAGCAGCTTCACTACATCCGCTGTCTAGTTGCTAAAATGGTCTGTTGCTGTTTGGTGCTGGGCGGCTATCATACAGTGGATTTATCACAGCTTACTTCACTAAAAACAGCTCCCTGCTGTGGCTGGAAAGAAGGATTATGAGAGCAAAATCCGTATAACTGACATTCCTCACATTGCGTGCAGTCATTTGAGTTATTCTAAATATTAAAGTATTAAGCAGTGCAGTGGTAATATGAGTAAGATGTGTTGCTGCTTTGTTGTGAGGGTAAAATCTGTCAAAAATAGAGCCATTATTTACCACAATCAGGAACACAACAGGAAGGGACTGCTGAGTTGAATCACCACCTCTGCAAGTCTTAACAAAAATGAACAATTAACTGAACTGTAGCTAACACACTAATCTTCAAAGTATGAATCCTCTGTTAGAAGAGGTATTGTTAGATTCACTTTGACAATAAAGGAATTCCCCTTTATGAATTCAGCTCCAGCTCTCAGCATGCTGAGTGACCTGCTGGGCTGTCTGCTAATACTGGCCTGTCTAATAGCAGCTGAATATGGCGGATGCTCTGAATAATGTGGCTCCAAATGCTGTGCACAAGGAGTGCACGCAGCCTGGGAGATGAATCGGCCCTTTGTAGACTGGTTCAATGATTACCCAAATGTTTTATTGAGCGAAATGTTTTGACCAATGATATGTGAACCATAAATATGTATTGAACACATTGTTTGATGAATAGGTTAACAATATTTAGACTCAGCTGAGGATTTTCACTCTGCATAGCATGATATCGCTGGGGAGGCGCAATGAAGGGTAAAAATAAATTGGAAAGGCTGAATTAGAAGTGAATCTATTGCAGTGCATCAATACCAAGTGATGTGGGGCTGTGGGTGTTTTTTAATGCGGAAAAAAAAGGTTTGGGCTGAGAAAAACATGGAAGAGGTCAGAGAGGATGTTTGATTATGTTTGGCCTGAACACAGCATTTGTATTGACTTGAGATTGCCCAGCAGACTCAAATTAAATCAAACATCCACAAATAAAACACGGTTTTGGTTCAAGTAAACAGAGGCCAACAAATAGAGTACTCCCAAATAAACAAAATGCACTCTAGTTTTGATCTGTATAGATATTTGGAATGAGACCCATTTGATTTTACAAATTGTCAAGGCATGGGTGCTGACTTCAGAAGTTATGTCATTCTAAAACTCAGTTAAAAACTTAATCAACAAGGACACGCAATCCCTTTTAGTCTTGTCAAACTTTGAAAATAAAAAGAGAAAAGGCACGTGACCTTGTTCATATAGCAGTAGAAAATATCCTGCATCTTTATGTTGGTCTGACCTTGATTAGTTTTACCATATCAGGGGCCAGATGCATGAGGGCTAAAGCTGTGTGTGCGCAAAGAGAGGAATAGGCTTTCTGTCTGATTTGTAAAGCTCTTCGTATGTGTATATAGACATGCACATAATGAACAAGGGGTTGACGGATTTATTGGTTTGGCCAGTTAATCAGTGCCGATAGGACTTGAGGCCACTTGGCTCTCATAGTGGCCCATGGCTGCAAACCCTCCAAGAGTCACATGGGGATGTACATCACGGACAGGAGTTTAAGGGGTTTAGGGTTGTGTTAAATGATCAGTGGGTACAGCTCCAGCTTCCTGGTCTCACTCTCAACTTGTCAAATAGCGATGCTTGGTCAGCGGCCCAGACGGAATCAAACACCGATGCACAGAGGCTACCTTATGAGATGCCCTAGGTGGCAGCATTTGTTGACGTTCAAGAATAAAAGGCGAGAAAGTCTGCGCTGGGCGAGCAGAAGGGGAGGTGTATGAGTCAAACAAACTCGGACTTTCACCCATGAGTCTGCTGTTCGTCTCCAGGGTGAAGCCAAAAGTCAGTTATGTCGCAATAGTTGTTATGTTTTGCGTACTATGCTAGTGATGTCACATGACATTATATAACATCAGTAACAAATGTACCTATTTTAAACTATGATACTTTTTTCTGAACTTAGCCATGTCTTTTTGCTGTCTAAACCTAGAATGCGTGCATTTAAAAAGCATAAACTGTACATTTCCTGTGAAAATGGAAGTTTATTTTAAAAAGGTGAAGCATGTAACAAGTGCAAATTGACACGCCGTCCCTGAGCATCCAAAACTGAATGTCTCCAGAGAAAACATACCCTGCCTGCTGTGTGAGTGTGTCTAAATGTATTGTTCCTCATTTTAAGATATATTTACATGAATTCTTCTTCATGCTCCAGCCAGCCATATAAAAGGTTCTGACCTATTCTCATTATTTGGTTTAATGAATCATAGAGCGAGTATTTTGAGTATCTTGTTAGTTTTGAGTGGAGGCTCCACAGACAAAGTTAAGGTAATGTCATTGTGTACCTGAAATTCTTAGGTTGACTTTGACGAAAATTGATGGCTCAGAAAATAAAAATCAATCCCACCTTAAAACTTTTACTTTAAGTCCAATGTTAAGTTCAAGATTTATGTAGGATTTTATTACTTTGACTTAGATTTTTTGTTCAACAGTCATCCAGTTTCTAATGAAGTCAAAGGCTGATAATTTAATGCTATCGAACTATTTCTGTGCGTGGAGTTACCAGCCTATTAATCTGTTACCAGCTGTTTATTGTTACGAACTATTATTAGTATTGGCCTGTAAAAATCTACTATTGGCTGACCTCAGTAATGAACTGCATAAAAACCCTCTGTATGCCTGTCATTGGAGAGAGCAGCAGAGAAGATTGGTCATTTCTCTGATTCGCATTGACGAGGTCCTTCAGCAGTGTCATCCAGACACATGGCCGTGAATATCTCCCTCTAGAACCGCAGAAAACATTATGGAACTGTTTTTACAGTCCTAAGAAGCACCCCTTGGGATGAGTAATCACAACTTTGTGAGGTTGTCTTGATATAAGATAAATGACTGAAAGATTCATTGTCCAGGAAGCTTTAGGCAGTGGTAAGGTGCAGAGCCAGGACATCACTACATGCTCCTGGGGACAAAATACTTTGAAGGACAGGCCAGCATGTGGCCCTCTCAGCTGGAAACTGACAACTTTCTAAAGCCTGCCAATTGCACTGACTTCACCCTACTAAAAGACAATGCCTATCACTATCATCAAACAGATTACAACATTAATGAAGACATCAACACTCTTGATACAAGACAGCAAATACTGTCTGCTCCTTTATAAAAAGCAGTTTCTACTGTTGTAGTAGCAGCTGCACAGAAACATATCACCATGACAGCCGCTGTACCACAGGAGCCACCATTGAAAACAACACAACCACCTAACCACCATGAATCAGTATTTGGCTCTGAGATTCACACTGTGGGGTCAAAGGTGAATGTTTGACTAGACTGACCCTCATGGATGGCGTCATGGCAGCATTACAAAACCGCAAATTTTGATTCATGGCAGTGCAGCAGAGCCGCGACAGGTCATGTTAAACTGTACTTTTTTCTGAGTGCTTCTTTGCAACAAGCGTGACAAAGTCACACAGGCCTCATAGAATCCCACAGCTGTTAAAAGCACTCAATAGATTGGTATTCATGGCAATTTCAGCAAACCCCAGTCTCGAATAGCATTTATTTCACTGCTGCTGCATTGTACAAAGCATCACAAAGTATGAGCTTACGTAAGTCCCTTATCATTATGCTGTTTTATATCTCTTGGTTCAGTGTCTGTAGGTGGTGCTGTTTTCTTCATCCACTCAGGTACCTTATTCTTGTCTAAAATGTCATTCTTACAGTTGTTTCTTTCTTTTTGATGTAAGAAAAAGAGAAGAAAGCATATCCAAACACCTTCAAAACTTCAATAATTTACTCACATGCCCCAGATTGGTTTAACACTTGACTTTAAGAGCTGAAGTTTTTGACAGCATCTTGTATAAAAAGCACTAAATCTGAAAAACTGTATGAACCGACTACACAAGACATTACCATTCTATTAAAAGAAATGGTGATAAAGAACAGCAGAGCATTTATTTTTATGTCTCGGATTATTTTGACACAGTACGTGGAGGGTAGTGTGTCAGCGACATTAAACGAGGATACAAATGTCACAGGATGAAACTGCAGAGCACGGATGTTTCGTGGGTGTACTTTGAATCTTAATTAGCGCTGGCATTCATTTGGTTAAAGGGGGGGTGCCACCTTTTCCAAATGGTGGCTGTACTGTGTGTCATTTTGAAGTTTAACTTTTCAATTGATATATTTTAGGTGGGGTTGTTTTCTCCTTTATTTCTAAAAGACTTTTCACAGTGTAGATGTGTTCTTCATTTGCTTGTGTTGTGTCTGTTTGCACACGTTTTCCTACATTGCACTGAGCTCTCAGGGCCACCATAACAAACAGCCAACAGCACAACAGCCAAGGACGCGTTCCAAGAAAACAATCAATTATCATGACAGCAAAGGGCAGAATACTGGAGTTTAGAGCATGTTAAGCGTAAAGCTAATGGTAAAAGAACATCATACTGTTTATGTGTGGGTTTAATATTATGTAGCGATGCTCTGGTAAGACCTTGAAACATCTCAAGTCCCTCTGAAGCAGTGAAGAAACTGGTTGGTGGTGTTGTGGGGAGAAAAAAAAGTGACAGACAGAACCCTCTATCGAGATTCTTCAGCAATGTGCATCATTGACATGGATTAAAAGTAAACTGCTCAGTGGGAGACCGAGCCATTACTGTAATGATGAAAGGCAATGTGAGAGCTGGCTTGTCAGCAGGCGAGAGTGTGCACTTTTTACCTCCGGACTTCATTAAAAAGAGATCCAGTGGGCTTAGCCTGGAAGACCACTGCTAGCAGGGGATCAGCAAGGGTGCAGGGACTCTGCAGTGCATGTGTGGCTGCACATGTGCCTGAAAATCTTTATGTGTGGGCGTGAATGTGTGCATGCATGCGTCAGCCCATGCCTGTTTGGTTTTGTGTGTGTGTGTGTGTGTGTGTGTGTGTGTGAGTGTGGTGGATCTGTTCACACGCTTCTTGTCCGTGCTTTGGTTGCAAAACTCTTCATCATGCAGTGGCCTTTCACTCCACTCAACATTCTGGTCAAAGATGAAAGACATCTGTTCTTCTGATGAGGGCTTGGGGAGCCTGAGATATACCTTATCGACTGCTTCACGTGGCCTTGGGATGAGCATTGATTTCTGATGAGTAAAACTTTTTCTTTTTTTTTTTTAAGTAGGGGCGTCGATTCAGCAAAAGCTAAGGTTTGGCAAGGTCACTTACAGCCTTACTTTCATTTCCTACATGCAAATAGCAAAGACAGTGACCTCACTACCCGATCTTCCATTGAGAATTTTTGACAAGCAATCTAATAGGTTTTGACAGTATCTATTTTTTTCATACCTTCATACCTTCCCGAAATTTCAGTGGGGTACATGGTATGTGATGGTATTATATGCAGCGAGCAAAGCATCATCAGCCAGTGGCTTCAAAATAAAACGTAAAGACATGACTTTGTACTACACATTTTTGCTGATTTGGGCTTCCTTCAAATGTAATTTCATTTTAATTTTCTTTTTGTCAATCATGTTGTGCTGTTGAGGAACTGACAGCGGGCACAACATAAAAACTTTAGGAAACTAGGATTGGGCAGTTGTATAGGCTATTGGCGACTGGCTGAGCACATTGCTGTTTTTTTTTTATTTTATTTTTTCTGCCAGGCATAAGATGTGAGAGGATCAGACGTTTGCTTATGTGTGCATGAGTGTGTGTGTGTGTGTGTGTGTGTGTGTGTGTGAGTGTGTGTATCTGTCTGTCTGCAGCTAATTTCACAGGCTACTGCACCAATCAGCGCCATATTTTGTGCACATTTATGACTGTATTCTCAAGGACCTTTCATGGTTGCGGTGATTTACAATTGTTGAAAAACCTGTTTTATTAACAGTTTTATACCGTCAGTGGCTGCTGACTCCTCGCTCCACTTAACTGGCTGGTCGGGGCTGTAAGTTTTACAGAAATCAGCTCAGCTGAAAACAACAAGCCCACACTGTCTGTTGCAGGTCACGTTATGGCCTTGGTTGTGGCTAAACAAAACTGATATCCATCTGAAAGTTCAGTCATATTTTGTATTTTTTTTGTACCCTATCATGTTGTGTTAAGCACAACTCAGATGACTGTGTCCCTGTTTTTGTTATCTTCACCATCTTAACTATAAGGGAGCCAAGAGGGACAATTCCAACAGACACAGCTGCACTTTGGTTTTGTTCCGTCCGTTACATGACATCATTTCCTACTTTGTTGTGCTGTAGTCTACAAAGTTAAAAGCCTTGGAAGTGCAGTTGGGAATGACATGGGTCAAAGATTTTGACTGTTTCAGTAACTTTAATTTCACACGTAAGAAACAAGAAATTGTGACGACAATAAAGTCTCCACAAAATAAAATTTTTAAGTCTTGTGTGTAATTTATCCTGGATTCGTATGAGCAGAGGAAATCTCTGCTTGTGGCTAGGCTAATTTACAAAAGGTATAATGCCATAGGCTTGTGCTAATAACGTTAGCGTGTTATATTTGTCTGGAAAACGTGTTTAGTATAAGACGGTTGTTTTGTCGGTGAACCTTGTGAGTTGTAATGGCACGGGATTTTGTAACATTACCTTTGTTAAATGTTGCTGTTGGTCCGCCTCATATGAGTAGAGGAAATGTTTACTACCTGCTAGGCTAATTTATACAATGTAAAATGCCATAGGCTTGTGCTAATAATGTTAGCATGTTGTATTTGTGGAGAAAATGTGTCCATATAAAGACAAATGCTTTGTCTGCGAATGCTTAGAGTTATAGTGAAGCTGATTTGTGTACTTTTGTTTGAACGTTTCATGTGTGTTTTAGGTGTGTTTTGAATTTGCACTTCACAGAAACCCTGCTGCCCACTAGTGTACTGGCGGTGTAACTGTTGTGCAGCTGCATATTTTCAAACAAGCAAATAAAATCCCTGTCTTTGCATTTTATTTTGATCAGTTTGTTTTTATAAAAGTGCTTGTGACATCTCAAATGTGGCTTTGACCTGCAACTGAACATGTAGCCCAATTCATAGAAAATACCGACATATATCATATCATCACCGCTCAGCCTATAAATAACGAGATATGAATTTATGTCCATAGCGCATATTTTTATTAGCTTCTACGATGCTTCTGAAACGCACTGCTGTGCATCTGCTGGAATTGCAAAATTGTCTAGAGTGGCCACCATCAGCCGGGGCGACCACCTGGTGCCAGTCGGCACTTTATTGAATACACTTTTCTAGTCTTGCTAATTTAATGGTCTGCCTCTGAAGAACAAAGGAGAGCTGCTGCTCAGCAGGCAGTTAGAGACAGCTGGGGAAAACAGCGTGTAAAGCCAGCATATTTTCACCTCGCGTATAGGATATCACGTAGAGAAAAAAAAGCTCAAAAACGAAAAGTGGTGAGGTGAGAAAGTGATTGATTTCTGACCATTTTGTCAGTGAAAGATTTAAGGAAGGAGTGACAAAAGAGAAAGAAAGTTAGATTATTATGATTACTGCCTAATTCTGAATCAGCTCGACTGCATTAAATTTCAGGCAATTAATCATTCAGAGGTTACTGGCAAAGCGAGTGATAGTTGACAGTTCATCAAGTTTTGGAGTTTTTCCAGCTTCTGGTTCCACATTAGCATGAGATAAGTAAATCTTCCAGCACTCTCAGTGGCCCTTGGGTGGCACTGTGAGCACTGTGGGAGCAGTTTAGGTACTCTGTGTTCCTTCCACTCCACTAGCTAATGTTAATTAGTAATACAAACTGACCCAGTGACCAAGCACCAACAAAACCTGACACACACCACTATCATCTGACATCAGGGCTAAACCTGAGTGTAAAAAAGATAGGTGTGTGTATGAACCAATTAACTGAGTGAATATACACCAGTTTACAGACGGCTCTTGTCTTTCTGCAGCTCTTATCTGATATCCTCAGATGTAATCTCAGTGGAGAGCTGACAAGCTGGACGGCTAATTTCCTGACTGGGAAGCCTCAGTATGTCCACGTGGAAAACACAGTGTCAGAGTCGTTCCATCAGAGGCCACCCACAGGGCAGTGTATTAGCATCTTATTTCTGGTTTGGGAATACAAGGTTTGGCTAAATTTACCACAAGTAAACAACTCAATGGACCGGCTTGGGACTTGCTCTCTTAAAGGAGAGTTGTTTACATGTGCCATCCTCTGCCCCCTTTATGCCTGACTTGGTCAGTACATTGATCTTGCAGTCTTCTTCTTTTACCTTTTTTCTTTCCAGGTTTTTTCCTGGGTAGACCATGTAATGTACTGTATTGATATCATTAACATAATGCCATCCCATGAGGTTGTGCCCATATTTTTGCGAACATCACTACCCTGACAGATTGACATTCTTTGATTTACAGAGATCAGTGAAGCTTTGACATAACCTTAGACTGCCCATGTTAACTCAAACTGAAAGTATTGGGAGTAACTTCTATTACCATAATCATTTATATCCATCACTGTAAATTGGGTATTTCCTTAAAAAGTTTCAGTTATTTCACTCTCAAGCTGGAGTTGAACTAAACTGTCAAACTGACATTCTCTCAGCACAGTTCTCACAATTCTTCAACAGGATAGAGACAGAAAGAAGATGAGAGGAGCATTTTTATATTGAACTGTCACTTCTCAGGGACAATATTTCTATTTGTAAATGTATTACTACAAACCACACTGAGCGGCACCACCCACCGCTGAATCCAACACAGATTCTGGTTTTATTTAAAAGAAGATTTTTAAAAAGGCTGGCATAGAAGCAGAATTGTTTCCTCATTGTTTGCTAACATGTAGGGGTGCACCAATTTATTGGCCAGACTTTGGTTTAGGCTGATATTTGCCTTGTTGACAGCTATTAGCCGATCAGCAAATATGACATTGACCGACCGCAGTGTCCGATGTTTTTTTGTTGTGTCACATCAGTTTTGAGCAGGCTAAAAAGCTAGGCTTGAGACAGTTGTTGTCCTGTTGTCTTGGGGGACAACTGGAAACGTCCCTGTCTGAGGTCTTACTCTGGACTAAAGGACGATGTCAACTCAATAGTCAGGGGACATGTCTTACTGTTTCCCTGATAGTGTTAGCCAACAGCTAAAGGAGTTTGCATTGAGTTATGTTAATGTGTTAAAGCTCTAGTCAGTACAAAATGAGTATTTGGTAAAGGTACGTTATTATCATATGATGAGTCCACCCGAACACCATTGCAGACAAAGTACCTCCCTCCATGGCAATAGCACTCTCCAGTGGCAGTGCCCCCCCACAGCAGGATTATGCACCATGTCACACTGCAAAAAACTGCTCAGGAATGGCCCAGGGCATGTGATGAACAGCTCAAGGTGTCGACCTGGCCTCCAAATTCCCCAGATCCTAGTCTGATCAAACATCTGTGGGACATGCTGATAACCCACCACACATCGCTCAGACCTCCGAGGATCTGCTACCAACACCCTAGTGCCAGACACCACAGGACACCCCCAGAGGTCCTGTGTCCATGTCTCGACAGGTAAGAGCAAAGTCCGATCCAAGGAGGCCCCACTGTTAATCAGAGAACCTCTGAGATATTGGCACATCACACGAATGCTTCATCAGATTTGGATCTGGGAAATTCGGAGGCCAGGTGGACGCCTTGATCTTTTTGTCACGTTCCTCGGGCCATTCCCGAACAGATTGCAAGATCCTGCTGGGGGTGCCGCTGCTATCACAGATTGCTGTTGCCATCGGGGGAAGGTACTTGGGAAGGTTCTTGGAACTGCAACTGTGTTTGGGTGGGTGGTGCATGTCAAGTGGTATCCATATGACTGCAAGGACCAAAAGTTCCCAGCAGAACTTTGTATTATAACAAGATTATCAATATGTTTTACCTGTCAGTTGATAACTTGTTGTTAGTGGGCAAACTAGAATATTGACCTGATGATGGCGCTAGAGGAATGGTTTAAAGTAGTGTGTTGTCAATGCTTTACCTAAAGCTGTGCAGTATAAAAAAGCCATGAACTTATACAACCACTGACATGGCTTGTTTGATTTAGAAAAAAAAAAACAAAAAAACAGCACCCAAAAAATGTGTTTACTACTGTAGCTTTTATCTGAACAAAGCAAACGACACTATCATAGCATGTATTGCCGCCTGGATTTGTTCCAAGATTGGCATCAGGCATTATTTACCGGTTGGAGAAAACAGCAGGACAATAAATTATTTCACAAGCTTGTTAGCCAGTTGAACTCTGTGCAGATTCTTTCTGTAGGCCAAAACATAGTGTTAGCTTCCTTATTTTCTGGTCCAATTCATGTCAGTTTGGTGAAAGGAAAATGCACATTGAGAAAGTCTTGATTTATGTAACCATTAAAACAATGTTCTCTCTTCTGTTAAACTGTGAAATCACACATAGAATTGTCTCTCAGGTTATCTCCTTTTGTGTTTGTCACACTGGAAGAAAAATAATAGGACACCTGAGCTGCAGCTTAATATTTGTTGTTATACTTTACAATCCTATCACAACAGGCCAAATTAGACTGATTAGCTCAGACAATCACATTTATTAGACATTTAGTCTTGCGCCAGCTGTGTCACACTCAATGCACATTCACATCTCTTCACATCAATAAAACTGCTTTTCATTTTAAGTAGAGCTAGATAATGAGTGTTGTCTCCTGTCTGCTCAGTGGTCCCATCCATCCGTCTATATTGTAATACCTGTGTGCATAAACATCTGCTTACCCAAAGATCAAGTGCCTGTAGATAACTTGCTCTGTACTTTAATTGTTTAGCTATAGTGAAAGGTACATATTATGTTTCTGAGCCTCCAAACGGTAATCAGCTGTTTCTGTCTGGTCCTCTGCAGTGTACGTTATCGTGTGCAATGAACAATCTGCTCATCCAATGCAGTCTTAGATATAGAGCGGTACGCCCCAGGGCAAGTCGGCTGATATTCCACAGACGAGATCACATGATCAAAGAGTGTGCCTGTGGAATAGGAGCAAAGTCAGTCAGCTCAAAGGCACCAGGTCAACTAACAGGCACATGGTGGCTATATGTGCCGTACTGCATACTAGGTGTCCTTGATTTTTATAATGAGACAGTTTGAGCTCTAAAAATTATTCATAGCTGGTGGGTGGACCTTATTATTGACATTGCCTGCAATGCAAATGACTGTAGCTTCAGCATCATGAATATCAGGGACAAATCTGGAATGTTAACATATGATATACCTCCAACAGTTACAGAACAGAAGCTGCTGTGTCTGTTAAGGTAAAGAAGGCAACAAGATCCTTAACACTGCAGTTTTTACAGTAGTGCATGGATCTATGACAAGTCCAAACAACTGCAATGTTCCGAGCAACACCAGAAGCATTTAGATACACAAACCGACATCAAAGAACTGGCGCCGAAAAAGGCCAAGGGCTTAAAAGTTGCACTTGAACACACTGCAAGGACTACAGCCAACAGCTAACTAGCACATAAATTCTGCACCTGCATGAGGGGAAATAATTCTCCATCGCAGCAGGTGGCAGTAGTCTGTAATTATCATTCAAAAAGGGAAACCTGGAAGACCGACAGAAGGGATTCCAGATGTTAGTTAGTCAGTAAGCACATTAACAACACAACCTGACATTGAAGAAACAATTTACCATGCAGTGGCATAAAATAACACAAACTATAATGCACCGTTTCAATGGCAAAAAAAAATCTTACCTCATATAACAAGTTTGTTTTGACGTCACTCGATTTTCACTTAAGCTTTTTGTTTACTTGCCTCCCTTCTGTTTCTTTTCTCATGCACTAAGCTGAACTGCCAATACGGGCTCCACCGTCTCCAAAGCCGATTCAACATGCTGAATCAACCAAAAAGTCAGGCGACAAGAGCAGACTGGTACCAATGGTTTGGGACTCACTGTAAAAACTAGGGTGACAGACACTCACTAACAGCCCGACACTGACCAACATCTGACCATCGGCTTGGTGGTTAGGCCATCAAAATGTCTCAAATTTAGTTTTGTAAGTATTAGGCCTTAAAATCATTGAACTGTCTGAAAATTGTGAGGTTTTAATTGCAACAAAAATATTTGCTGATTTCATTTATCCATCTTTTCATTTGTTTTTGTCAAAATGAGTCAGGCTTTTCTGTGTGGAAGTCCCCATGTCTGATGTTATACATCTTTACCGCTGATCCTAACTCTCATAACCATAATCCTACATGAAACCTGCCTCTGCACAGGACCACATATATACCTTTATACTGACCTGCATTGCTTGAATCAGAAAAAGCCAAAATTTAGTTAACTGTTACCTTGGAAAGGTCTTAAAAAGCCTTAAATTTAAGTGTCTGATACCAGTAGATACCCGCTTGCGAGCTCCAGGGATAACCTCACCCATCATGACTGCAGTTCAAAAGACATGAAAAAACAGAGGGACTGATTGATTGACTGTTTGACTGATTAAGTACAACATCACACACTTGGGGATAAACTAGCTGAACGTCTTGCTTTTTTTTTTTTTTTTTAAAGCAAAAAAGCCTCCAGCCTTTTCAAAAAAAAAAAAAAGAAAAAAAAATGGGTGGAATGATGCAAGTGCTCTTGCATTTTTGCATCATTTTTCGATATAAGGGCTAGTTCATTTTTTAAAATTAAGATCTAGATTGAAAATAGAAGCTTCCAGTACTCAAATAATTGCTGTCAAAATCATCAGATTGAAGGACAACCATCTCCTTTGTACTGTAGTTGTATTTAAAATGAGATTTCGTAGCTTTTTCTGAATAGCAACAATGGTAACACACTCGGTAATAACAGTAACACCACAATGTTGACCTACATTTTAAGATAAGCTGTCATTCGCCTCCATAAGCTGCTGGCCTTCAGGACAAAAGAAAGGTCTTGTCATTTGTAGGAGTATGAATGTGTTATTTTTTCTCTCAAAATTCACATATCCTCACATTAAAAAGGCAATAATTATCTTGTACAATCTTACTTTCAGCACTCCGACATGAACAGATAAATATCCATCATATATTCCAGTATGTTCCTGCATGCAGTAAGAGTTTTAATGATGTGTCAGTATGTTTCACCTTTTGTACAAAACTAAAAATGGAGTAGATGGGTTTTTTTTTTGAAAATGTAAGATTTTTGAAGCAGCTGCATGTGAATGAGCCGGAAGGAAGGAAAGATGGAAAAGGTCCTCCTCAAGTTCACACCTTCTCTATTTATGTTGCAGCAGCTCCGTGTGTCAGCTTCCTGAAAGGCGATGAGGTGTTATGGTATATTCCTCCAGACATGAGAACAAGTTTGTAAGAAAAAAACAAGCTGCTGGTTCATCACAGAGGTTTACCCTGAAGCCCACAGCGGGGCCACTAATGGCCTGAAAGAAAGCTCTGATCTGAATCTCCCTCTTTCTGTCTTTCTCTATCTCCATCTTTTCCAAGAATGCAGCCTCCAAATCACACCTGCTTTTTCACAGGCTTTTTATTCCCTCTCGCACATCATCTTTTACACAAACCTCCACCGCAGCTACATTGTGTGCTATTCTCACGGAGATGTCGTCCATCATCCTCCATTTCCTCAAGCTGACTTTTAAACTTATCCGCCAGCCGAGCTGATGCCGAGCAGCTCGTTTCTCAGGCGGAGTGATAACTATCTTTTGCATGCCTGGCACAGGCAGACCTGAAAACTCTCCCCGTCTCTCCCCGGGGCCAACAGAGCATTATTGATTCGAAAGTTTTCCTGATTAATTCAGGTAGAGCTGTAACGGGAGGAGCGCTGTGCTTGTTGCAGTTTGTTGTCATCAAAGTTACGTCCACATTCACACATAAATACACACACACACACACACACACACACACAGGGGGAGGGCTCTGTCCGGAATGCTAAGCTCCATGACAACAAATTGTTATGTAGGATTTGGATTTGGATTCACCCGAGCTTACACAAGTGCAGAGCTGGCTCAGACCAAAATACTGTGGTCCGTGTGATTTGCTTTGCTCCAGGAAAGGTCTTTGCAATTGCTTTTTGTTCGTTTCATCTTTTTGTGTTTAATTGCAAACAGATTTTTTTATTCATTCTGAAAGCATAATGTAAGTGTCGGTGATAGCGTTGGATTTCCCCACTTAAAAATGATTATTTTGCTTATTAAGATGCTTTTTTTTTCTGAGTGAACCACTTTCACAATTGGCATCAGTTCAAGTACTTTAAGAATGCATGAAGACCCAGTTCTCTAAAAAGACACTAATTCTATAATGAGCAGCACAAATGCATGCATAAATGAAGAAATGATTAAGTAAACAGCGTTCCTACCACAACCAAACATCCAATAGTCCAGGCTTTGGGATATGTGTTGTTCCAGCTGAACACAGACATGCCTCTAACTTCCCCTTGTGAATTATTTATGGTTGCACTTCTTTGGACATGGGCTTGGGTGAATATTTCATGCAACTTATTTGCCCCTCGTAATAGGTTTGACTTAAGTCTGACTCTAGTGTGCTACAGGAGAGCCCTTGCCAAGTGGACAGCTAACCTTTCTCTGCCCAAAGTGTAAAACTGGGCCAAGAAAGGAATGAGAGGTCTAATTCCGTTTGCAGAGCCTGAAATTCGATGTGCAGCACTGCTGATGCAAAACACTATGGAATACTGTGTAGTGTGTTCTTGCAATATCCTTATTTTGTGTCCACAGTTCTGCCTCAGCAGGTGTTTCCGGTAGCTAGCTGTGTAATCAAAGATGCACTAAATGGCTTTTGATTGGGACATACATTGATTTGCCAAAAAGTTAAAACCACTGACGGATGAAATGAATATCATTGATCATTCCATTACAATGCAGTGTTCTGCTGAGAAACAGTGGGGTCCTAGCATTCATGTGGATGCCACCTGACTCTCACTCACCCAAACACTGTTGCAGACCAAGTACGCTCCCACTGCAAAAACTGCTGAATGGCCTGGGGAACGTGACAAAGAGCTCAAGGCGTCCACCTGGCCTCAAAAATCCCCAGATCCCAATCTGATTGTGCATTTGTGGAATGTGCTGGTAGCCCACTTCACAACTCACAGGACTCTCAGGATCCGCTGCCAACGCCCATGTGCCAAACACCACAGGATACCCCCAAGAGGTCTTGTGTCCATGCCTCAACAGCTTAGAGCCAAGTTTGATCCATGGGGGTACCCCTAGAGTACTGGCACATCCCACAAATGCTCAATCAGATTGGGACTGGGGGAATTTGGAGGCCTTGCGGTCAGGGGAGATCCTTGATCTTGGGTGGACTCGTCATATCATGATAATTTACCTTTGCCAAATAATCGTTTTCTACTGACAAGAGCTTTAACACATTAAAACACAACTCCATGCAAACTCCGTTAGCTGTTGGCTTTGGCCACTGGCTGCTAACAGCTAATGTTACCTAGCTCTCTTCCTTCCGATTTCATCACTGATTTATTGCTACATGGCACTATCAGGGAAATGATAGGCCGTGTCCCCTGACCACTGAGTTTACATCTCAGACAGGGACATTCTCAATTGTCCCCCAACGTTATTGAAATGTTTTGATTCTTTGATGTAAGAGTAGGTTGTATACGTCATTGACATTGTGAGCATGTTAGCATGCTCATGTTAGCATTCAGTTCAAAGCACTACTTTACTTAAGTACAGCCTCACAGAGCCACTAGCATGGCTCTTACTGTGGCTTTGTGTCAAATTCCACTGACTCCCATTGTACGGCCATCAAAGTGAAGGGAATTAAAGTTAAATGTTCTAAATTCAAACCAGGCAGCTACTTGTTTCCATTCATTTCACTATGTTGTGAAAGTCAAGTTGCAGAACATAATGATACTTAAAGTAATCCATCAAAGTCAGGAAAAGGGAAAGTTAAGAATCCAGAGAGTAAAGCGAAGCATTCCTTTGACTAAAAACAATGTTCATACAAGTGGAAAAAAACGCACATATACTGAAAAAAGCTCATACAGTCTCATATATTCAAATGTACAGTATATTTTAACAGCAAGGCAGTGACTTCCAAAGAACTTCACACATGCTCTAGGCAGTCAATGTGAAACACAGTGTTAAATTAATATTATGCAATACATCAGCTGAATAATATTTTAAATATTTAAAGCGCTGTGTATATCACACAGTTATAAATGTTTCAAATGTACAAAATGAGCATGTCTTACTTCCCTGACAATAGACTTGGATGCTTGTCATACACATTTACATACAATCCAGTGTAGTGTACATGAGCTGTGAGTGTTTTAGGTTTTAATTACTATAATCAAGGTTTTTGTTCCCATCCAAAACAGTAGGAAAATCAAATACACAATTCTCTAATACACAGTATGTTTCCATGGTAACAGCACTAAGCACAATTATGACTGACACCTGCAGCAATGAGAGACAAGCCAATATTTTTTTGAAAACTATTTCTGCTTTTTCCATTTTATTGCTACACATGCACTGTACACACACACACACACACACACACACACGCACTTCACTTAGCAGCTTGGATGGAACTCTAAATGCTGAGGGGGAGGAAACCACATTCATCCATCTTTCAAACTGTGGGGGCTAACATAATCCACCCGTGGGTACAACTCCAGGAGCATTGTGTTCCAGCGCTCACAACAAGTGCCTCCAGTCACCGGAGAGAAATGAAGAGAATGGAAACAGTGCGTCACATGTAGAATGTCAAGTCCCGAAATATGTGCAGGATTGGAGTTGAATGTTTTCCTGAAAGCTTCCAGGCAGCAAGGTCAGGACAAGTAATGTTCAAATGTCGCAGTTATTGACGGGAGAATCTTGAGGTTTTGTATTTGAGTCAATCTAAAATGATGTTCTGTACCATGAAACCAAATGGCATGCTACAACTGCTTTTATGTTTTTTTATATCCATCGGCCTCCTTTTCCTCACTTCAAGACTGACCTTTCCACTCGTAACGGCACATTTTCAACAACTCTTTCCTGATATGAAGTGCTCTCCTCTTGAAGGAACATTTGCCATTACTTAAATCAGTATTGTTGTTTGTGCACAGAGCACTCTGTGTTCGCCACTTTACTCTCACTCTTACGCAAATGGTTACTTTTGGTTTTATTCATTCATTTACTGTTTCTTTCTTGCTTTAAATTTCATTTGTTTAATTGATTCTAATAGAGATCTACAGGAGAACGAGACCATGTAGCAAGTCTGTTAATGCCAGCTGGAGCGTATGGAGCTATATACTGCAGACAAAAGTCTTTTCTAACAGTGACAACCAGAGACACAGCTGTCTCATATCTGTGTTTGCAACCAGGGCTGAATGTGCAATGGTAAATCCACTTTGTCTCACTTCTTTGTCCTCGCAGTGGTCCGTGTTCTGTGTGGCTTCTTTGACAGACAGGATATCGGTGTTCATGTTTTTGTTGTACTGTTATAAAACATTGATAAACATTGATAAAAGTTACCCAGGCTATTCAAATCAATGCAGAAACCATGAATGTTGTCAATCAGTTTATTTATCACACGTAATTGTATAGAATACATGTAAAATGTAATCCTGTCATATCCTTCCCTTTGTGCATTACAAAACAGACTGTAATTGTGAATGTGAGATTGGACCATCTGAGGCAGTGTGTTAAGTTAGGATCTTTGTGGCCTGAAGGTAGAAGCTCTTTCTGAGCCTCTCAGCACTAGCCGGGTGTATCCACTACGTTCTTCCCTACTTCAATAGGGAGAAAAGGCAGTTATATGAGTGTTTGGGATTCTTAATGATTTATCGAGACATTTTTGGCACCATCTGGTGTAAACATCCTTTATGCAGGGTAGAGCAGCACCTAAAGTGTTCAGCTGAATGAACCACTCTTTGCAGGGCCTTGCTGGCCTGTTCAGTGCTGTGTCTGTACCAGGCAGTGATGTTCCCCGTCAGGACACTCTCAGTGTTGCAGTCGACGATGCTCAGTATTTGAGGGGATGCCCATAGCTGAAGGTGAAACATTCTCTACCTTGCCTTTCTGACCACTGAGTCAGGATGCAGCGCTCAGGTCAGGCCCACTGTGATGTAGACAACAAGGTACTTGAAGCCATTCATCCCCTTCAGGGAGACGTAGTTCCTTCACTGCTTCTTCCCAGAGTCCACTATCATCTCCACAGTTTTGCTGACATTCAGGAGTAGATTGTTGTTCTGACACCAGTGGGTCAGGTCTGCTGCTCCTTTTAAATAGGCTTTTCATTGTTTTCTGTGATCAGGCCTCACCACAGCTGTGTCGTCAGCAATATTGATGATGGTGTTGGAACCATAAGTGGCTGCAGTGTCAGATGTGTACAGAGAGTACACCAGGGGACCCAAAACGCAGCCCTGGGGTGCTCCTGTGTTAAGTATGAGGGTGGAAAAGGTGTGTCCGCCCACTCTCACCACCCAGGGCCTGCTTGTAAGGAAGTCAAGGATCCACATGCACAGTGAGGTGTTTAAGTCTAGCTCCTTGAGCTTTGTGACAAGCCTGTAAGGAATATTGGTGTTAAATGCTGAACGGCAGTCAATGAACAGCAATCTCACATAGCTCCCTTTCTTTTCCAGGTGAGATAGGGTGGTGTGGAGGATGTGTGCTATGGTGTCTTCTGTAGATCGGTTGGGATGGTAGTAGGTCCAGTGTGCTAGTTAGTGAGGAGCAGAAGTAATCCTTAACCAGCCATTAAAAGCACTTTATCACTACAGAGGTGAGTGCCACTGGGCGGTAGTCATTCAGGCGGGTCAGTTTTGTTTTCTTGGGCACAGGAATGATGCCTGGGTGTTTTGTCCTCAGGGTGGACAAGCTTCTGCCTCAGTGTGTTACTGGGTTTGGAGTGCACAGGGATGTGGTGTTCGTTGAAGATCCTCCTGAGTTTCTCAGATACTCCTGCGACATGAGGAATGACATTGTTGTTTTGTTTTAGTCTCTTCCTCTCAGTCTGTTCTGGGTCTTTTTGAGTTTTTTGCAAAGGCCCAGTTGGGGAAGCCACAGGTTTTAAGTGCTTCCCTGATGTGTTTCTGTACCTTCGCCTTCTCCTCTGTCCTTTCGGCACTTTTTTACCCAATGGTTTAGGGTTCTGATGACTCCCAGCTTGTGCTCCAGTGGGTGGTAACATCGGTTTGCCCATAACATACACAAAAAAGGAGCACCACTCAGATCCATCACTAGCAGCATCAACTCAGTCACATATAACATCTCCAAACACCTATTTATGATCACATGTTCAATTGGATATAATGATGAAGTGATGACATTTTATATGCAAAAAATCAAAGGCCAGCTTTACTGTTATTCTGTAATCTGTCAAATTGTTATTCCATTTTCTTCCTTTAGACCCTTTTTGCCTCTTTCACTGCTCCTCTTACACTGTAGGTTGCTTCTTTATAATTGTCCATGTTTCCAGACTGCAGTCCTAATTTTTAGGCTGTAGTGCATGCGTATCATTCAGTACGGTGTGGATCGGGGTTTTCAAAGTTAAGCACAGTTGTTGACATGTTGTCAAACTGGCATCATTAAACATATGCAGATTATCAGGCAGGTTAAAGCAGAATTATGGATGTGTAGTAGCAGAGGTGGTATCCCTGAAAGTGTAAGTCCCACTGAATCTCAAAATATGTGAATCGTGTTTGTGTGTTTAGATTTGACCCAGAGAAGGAGTGTGATTTTTGAAGCAGTTAATTGTTGTGTCATCCATGTACAAACGTACAGAGCAGTCTGTATGAAATGTGAAAATTGGTGTGCTAAAAAGGGAAAAAAACACTGGCTTTCCATTACATCTAAAGCTCCAGTACAGTTTTGTACTCGAGTACAAAAATAGCAAAACAGGCTTAGTCTTTGCTCACAAATCCAAATACGACTTTTACACACAGTGAACAGTGAGGCAGATGAGAGGGAAAGTAATCCCTGGTAACCTATTTGAAATCCAGGCCAAAACAACAGCCTTTTTGCAGATAAAAGTCTGCTTTATCCCCTCACAAACATGACCCCAACCTCGAATATGTGAAGTCATTCTCCATGCGATTGATAGATTCAATTGAAACTGCCGCATCATTTCACGGTGAAGAAACTATTTATTTTCGCCCTGGGAGGAAGTCGTGATTGTGGTCCAATATTCTCCCGAGCTGAACAGACTGAGCTTATTATCAGCTCATGCTGGCTGGATGTGTGTGTACATACATGCAGACATCCACACACACACACACGCCTGACATTGCTTTATCAGTGCGGCGCCGGTCCAGCCCACTTCTCTTTCATTAACACCCTAATTAACTTTTCATGAAGTCCATTTCCTGCTTGTTTAATTAACTGACCATCTCTCTGTTGGCCAAGTCAAGCCAGACCTGAGGGGAATGAGGTGGAGGAGCCAACCAAAACAAAACTTCAGAGTTCATCCTGCCATCCAGTTGAACTTTCTGGTTCCTAACTTGACCTAACCTGATTCCATAATGAATCATCTTTTGTGATATATTCATAATTTAGTCCCTCAAGTTTCTTAGCTTCTCCCCAAGTAATGAAGTTTTTATTATTTATGGCACCATAATGACATGTCAGAGTTGTGGATGCTCACTTTGGTGGCAAGTTTGTGGTATTATTATAATTCATACCTTCGCCTTGAAGATTGTCTCGGGTAATGCGTGCAGCTGTGTTTGCCTATCACACTCTATCTCCGTCACCCATTCAATCATGCAGACAATTCCCGTCACATATGCACCCGTAATGGACTTAAATCATACAAGTGGTGACCTATTAGATTAACCCGTTTGATCTATCATCACCCTTCTCTGTCTTATCAGGAATGCAGGTACAATTTACCCCCACAGCAGCCATTAGAGCCACGGGCAGCGACCCTGTATCTTTCTCCGGGATGTGAGAGACCTTCAGGAGCCAGCAGCGTGTGGAAATTAAAAAGCCCCCCCCACCCCCCCGCCTCCTCTTTCCTTTTCCTTCTCCCTCCTTTGTTAGCTATGCCGGGCTTTTTAATCAGATATGGCCGATGGGAAATACAGATCCCCTTCACGCCAATCCTCCCGCCTCGTCGTGATGGCAGGCGTTTCCATGGCAACACGGGGAGAGACGTCAGTAAGCGGCAGGAGTCGCTGTAATTATGACTGATCTCAGGGAGATCTATGGGAGGAAGAGAGGCGCTGCTGAAACCTCTGGCTGCAGTCTGGCTAACCTCCCTGATGAGAGCAACACAGACGGAGAGAGGGAGGGGTAGAGAGAGGGAGCTGTCGAGTGACATTAATGACAGGACTGCGTGTCTATTATTAGTTCTATTTGTGCTTGTATACTGATGTGTTGTATAACATCTTCCGTGGCTGTATATTCGACTTTCCTTGAAGAAAATGTCCACTTTTAAACATTTTTTCTTTAATAAGGTCATTTATAGCTGTGAAAGAGAATTACAAGTCCACAAACTGAATCTGTATGCACTCACCATTCTGGGATTTTGAGCATCTTTATCTCACACTTCCTTTTGCAGTCACTTTTTAAATCAGTCAGTTTTCTTTTTAAATATATATTTGACACACACTGTCTACTGAAAGAAAATCTGAACTGTTGTTTCATTTACAACATGGTGAGAGCACATTTCCCCATCAGAAAAGATTTTGTTGAAATACCATTTATTTCAAGTATTTTGGGCTGGCATGTTCTTGGAGGTTCATGTTGACTCTGCCATGGTTGTTAACATCTAAATCAGTGTTTGAATGCTTCTTTTTTCGTTGTGTTGCTCTGCCACCGTGCCAGCAACAGCTGTTGCCAGAGACACTATGTTCTCGGGTTGTCCAGTCATATGTCTGTCCATCCGTCTCATTCTCTTGAATGCAATACCTCAAGAATGCCTTGAGGGATTTTCTTCAAATTTGGCACAAACACTGACTTAGTCTCATCTATGAACTGATGACAATTTGGTGATCAAAGGTCAAGTTCACTGTGACCTTACTTTCATCTCATTCTGGTCAACAAAATATCTTCAAGAAGGCCTTGAAGGAATTTACTCAAATTTGGCACAGACGTTCAACTGATTTGAATTATGTGGTTGAGGGCCAAAGGTCAAGGTTACTGTGACCTCAAGAAACATGTTTTAGCAACACTTCAAGAATTCATATGCTAAGTATGACAGAATCTGAATACACAACACAGAATCTGTCATTTATGTGTAGTGTGTACTGTGACATCATAATGTTCCGCAAAAACACTTCTGGCCATTATTCAGCATCATAACTCAGGAACAGAAGGGGAGACATTTGGTCGGATACTGAATTGATGACACCAATCTTGGGTGTCCACCTTGAAAGTATCCATTTTTTCATGGATATAAACTGCAAGTGCAACTCGAGTGGTTCGCAGATGCATACAATTATGAGGCGGTAACTCTCAACTGAAATGGTGGAGGAAATTGACAGGAGGTTGCCAGTATCAAACCCTAATGAGACAAGTGTCCTCAACGCAGTTAGCAACTCCATTTCAAGCAATTAAGTTGGATCATGGATATGGAAAAGAAACAGGTGAGACAAACTGCGGATGGTTATCCGTGGCTGGCAACTATATTGCATCTAGTGATGTGGCTTGACCTATGTCTCCCTCTGTCACACATTCACATAGCAGTATTAAGTTCTACCAAATTTGGGTCGGGTTTCAATGGTTTATCAGTGCATGTGGATATGATTAATTGCTAATACACCCCTCAACCCCCCCCACCCCCCCCCCACCCCCCACCCCATTCCCATCTTGTCACTGATGCTTTGAAACCCCCAAAATGGTATTTAGGACAGCCTTACATCCTGCCATGTCCCCAGTGTGTGAGTTGAATTGAATATTTTGGCCTGCTGGTGGTGCCAGAGGAAAAGTCAGGGGATTACCAAAGTCAGTTACAGTCATCCTCCAGGGTCAATGGATGTCTGTACAAAATTTCATGACACACCATCTAATAGTTGATGGGATATTTCAGTCTGGACCAGAGTGGTGGACTGACTGACATTACCATCCCCAGAGCCCTGCTGCTTGCATGTCTAATAAGTAATGATTAGGAAAGTGTGAGAGCAAATGAGTCACTGACTGAAATAGAGAGAATAACTACATGTGTTCATTTGGTTGTGTGTATCTATTTTCCATTGTGTGTGTTTGTGTCCTTGCATCTCTACAGAGAGTGACCTCAGGTTGCCTTCTAAAACCCAGAGCTGAATGTTTTAAATAATCTTAATTAGAACCACAGCAACAAAGAGCCTTCTGGGCACAAAATATCAACTTGTAGCAACTAATGACTTCATGTGTTATCAAATTGGCAGCACCATGTGTTCACCCGTACTTAAGTATTGAATATCACTGAGTAACTGCCTAATCAAAGACTCATGTATATCTCATGCTGTTTTAAGGCATACGTTCAACGTGAATTTTACATGGACGGAGACTAATGCAGTGGTGGTCCGACTCATTAGCCAGACCCCCCACCGACAGACATCACAGTGAAACATAGACCTCATTACCTTCTAAATCAGGATGGATCGGAGCCAAGCCTCACCTCGCCCCTGTGTGAAGGAGAAAGTGCATTCTGCATAAAAGCAAATTATCAGAACCCACAGTGATGTTAAATAAATGCTGACATGGTTCTAGTGTGGCAGATGGCTATCAGAAAAAAGAAAACAACAACAAAAAAAATATATCATCAAAATTGATTTACAAAATTGGCAATCAAAATGGAGAGTGAGTTTTTGATCCCACGAGTCTTAGTTGTTATAAACTTAACTTAGAGGGAACAGATGGTTGAGCAGAGTTGGGGTAGCTACTTTGAAAATTTAATGTGTGTGGCTGCACTCCTTTCTAATCTTTGTCCTGTCTAGTTCAGTGTACAATATAAATGCCAGAATAATCAATATGCATTTCATATTTATGCTTAAATCACTCAGAACTCATTTGTTGCCGAGTAGAATGCAAGACCGCGAGGCATATGGACACCATATTTCAGTAATTCTGCTGAGGACAAGAATATTCTGCATGGGCTACATGTAACCTCAATAAATTATCCTCTTCATTTAGCAAATACTATTACAATAAATGAATGAGATCAATAAGGAGAAGTTGGCAGCCTCCATCAGTCTCTGCACTGCATTTGACACAGCGTACCACAAGGTCGAGTTTCTACTAGAAATTTGACAGATCGCCGGAGGCTGATTTCAACAAAGAGGGAGCTGGAATATGCAGCATTATTCTAGTTTTAAATTTGAGCTGGAACCAAACGGCAGCCTCCTGGGCTGAAAGATGTGGCCCTCGGGGAAGTGACAAGAACTGCAGATCCGTAAATGGCCACTTGAGGCTGGCTCTGAAAGAGATAATCCCCATAGACACTAATGTTAAAATGCCCAACTTTACAGCAGAAACAAACATGTTCAGTTTAGTCTGTATTTCTAATTGCTTTGCTATGCATAAGAAAGGGCGTGGCTGCTTTGAATGACTGTCACGAGGTATCACCTTGAGCTCCCAGTCAGATCCACCACTCACTCCTACCCAACTCCACTCTCTCATCCAAGTGTGCTCACTTCCGGCTCAAAAAAACTCCAAGCTGGCTCCAAGATGGCCGAAACACCAAACCTTAAGGCGCTTGCACATGACCAGCATTAAAAAATGGAAGCTGGAGTTAATGCTGACGTCAGGATACTTTTCGACTTTGGCGTCGCATTGTGGGCTTCACCGGTGTTTTGACGCGACACTGAAAGTTCAATTTTGTTGAACTTTGACCCCGTTTGATGCTGACCTTTCTGTGTAGAGCCAATGATTTTACAGTAGAACGCAGGCGGGGGGCAGGGGTGGAGACAGGGCGTGGAAAAATTTAAGGATCCGACTGCAAGACGGAGGAGAGACTCATATTAACCATATCCAGTTACCCCATAGTTTATGATATTACTTCCAGGGAATACCACAACCTCAACAAGAAAAGAGAGGCCTGGAGAAGAATTTCCCTGGAAATGGGGATTCCCGGTAAGTTTATTAATATGATACAAAATAAGAAAGAAACATTAGCTGTAGCTATAGGTGGCATGTAAATAGCATGCCATGCGAATAGCCTACAATTCCCCCGCTCTTTAAAAGCAATGCTTCAGCCTCCAGCAGCGCTTTCCGCCGGTCGTCAGTGCGTGCGTATGATCAGCGTTGGGTCAAGCCGCCAGGGAACGCTGCTGCGTCGGCATTCGGCAGTCATGTGCAAGCGCCTTTAGGCTTCAGAACAGGAGTCCACAAACCACTGGGTTACATCACGGTGGCTATGTCCATTATTTCTCTACAGTCATGGCTGGAAATAAAAAAAGCACATCAACAGCATAACAAAATATGTTTATACTCATCATTATCTCAATGGATACCTTAAACTGGTGAAAATGAGAAAGTGTAAGAAAGCATTAACAGAGCGTAGGTAATTTGTGACATACTACAGTAGCTCCTCTTGTGCTGATACTAATACTCTTTTCCCACCAAAATTAGTCCGCATAAGCAAATTTTTTAAACACGGAAAATTTGCTAAAAAGGTGTTTCAATAGATTCCTTTCCCATTGCCAGTTTTTGTACTTGTCTGTCACATTTAACGTCATGGATGCGCTGGAAAACAAGTTCCTGATAAGTAGGAGAACAGTGAAAATGTTATGCCGGTTACCTCTTTGTTTGTATCCGTAACTTTTTCTCTTTCAAACTCTGCCGACTAATTTGGAACAATTTTCAAGTGCTGCTTGGACGGAGACAGATGGACTTGCATTGTGCCGCAAAAGGGGCAAAAATTAACACGTCTACCTGGGTGTCACGTTGCCATGACTGCCCAGCTGAGCTGATGGGATTCATCAGTTGAAGCCGATAGCTGCAGAGTCATTTGTCCCAGGAATGAATGTTGATCGTTGATCGGAGCTCTAGTCTTGACAGTGTTTGCGATTTTAGCCAACTAGTAGATGGACCCCAGCTTTGAGCATTGACATACTTTCCCGCAGAAATTACACAACTGGTAAAGGAGCTATAGTTGGATGTGATATGAGCACCCCTACTGCTAAATATGTAACTTTTGTAGGCATTTTCAGTCAGTTTTTCAGCATTGTCTTGTTTTCTATTTTTGCATCTGCATGTCTTGTTTTTATTGTTCTAATTAACTAAATAAGAACATTGCTTTTATCGGGTCTGTCTAGGGTGTTTTTCCTTAACAGATAGTCTCAGAGCAAGTGCAGGTATGTGTGTGTGTGTGTGTGTGTGTGTGTGTTGTTGGAGTCAGTGCGTGTTATTGATATCATGCTCTGACTGTCAGGCCAAGGGAACTGATCTGACATGTGATGAATTGTGAGCATCTGCACTCAATTTTATCCAGCCTATGGGCATCATTTTCTGTCAATATTAACTCTCAGTGTGTGCGGGTGTCTGTGGGTGTGTGTGTGTGGATCTTATTTAAGTTCTGGGACCAAGAGAATTCCCTGATCCTTCATCTCATCAATGATGATAAGTAAAGGAGTCTGCACTTTTACATGTCTGCTGCATGAATTGTGTAGAATAACTGCAGGCGCTGAAGTTTGACACCTCATCTTATTGACATTGTTTTATGAAAAGCTGCCATGTCTGTGTTCAGTCCGTAGAATAGAAGAATAATTGATTTTTTTTTTTCATATACACACGGCATGTAATAATCTATGATATACATTAATAATTTATCTAAACATAATCCATGCTCTCTGGGTCTTTCCGATTCTGTTTAACTGCTTATTTAGTGACATATAATGTGTTTTGGCTCGGTAAAAAGTAGCTAAACCATAATTAGAGGGATTACATATTTTACAATGACACATGCCAACTGTGCAAGCTTTAAACTGTAGTTAAAGGCAAAAGTTGATACAGTAATCTACAGTCACTCTTCTGGGATTTGACCTGCGAAAATGTAAAATGGATTTCACTTCAAAAGATGCCCATGAGGGACCAGGACACACTCTCAGCTCCGACTGCGGGTCTTTCCGGGGCATGTGCCAATGCTTTTGGAGCGCATATTTCTATGATAACATTTCCTACACAGTGGGATAATTTTTCGGAGGAAGCGTTTTGCTTCTCTGAACTTAACATACCCGACTGATGAGAACACTGAGGGAGAGGTGCCCTTGGTTTTTCTCCAGCGTTATCAGAGCGCTGAGCCAGCCGGAGCCGAGGGGGTATATCTCTGCACGTGTATGCACACACACACACACACACACACACACACACACACACACACACACACACACACACACACACGCCTGGGTTACATGCTACACGGTGCATTGGCGTGTGAGGTAAAACCTGTGAGTGCACAGAACCGATACCAAAAGCTCTGTGTGTTTGTGTTGTATCTGTCTCTCATGGCAGCCTTTGCTGTGTCTGTCTGTCTGTTTCTGGCTGTTTATGCAGGAGGACCGAGGCTAGAATCTAGGCTAAAATTATCAGACACAAGCCAGGGGTGTGCAGTGTGAAAGAAGAGCATGCCTGCATAATCAGTGACTCGGGCATGGAGCAAGGCTA
The DNA here is from genome assembly GCF_011397635.1 of Epinephelus fuscoguttatus. NCBI lineage: Eukaryota > Metazoa > Chordata > Actinopteri > Perciformes > Serranidae > Epinephelus > Epinephelus fuscoguttatus. The sequence goes on from NC_064775.1 coordinate 10,667,080, forward strand.
TGCTGCCTCCCTGCACTGGAAGCAGGTGCTCTGCCCACTACTCCATATCAAAAAAGACTTGGCCCAGCAGTTGAGACATGTGTAATGAATGGCCAAGCAGTTCGGGAGAGGTCTGGCTTTTTAAAATCAGCTTAAAAAGCCTCCAGTCCAGTCTAGCAGAGAAATTGCTTTGAGCTTAGTTTATTTGACCATTCTAACTTGAGTATAAAGTGAATCTTAATTTAGACTCTGGCCTTTTAAGCAACTATATATCCAAAATATGCCAAAAGGAGTTCAGCTGGACAAATGATTAGAGCCTGAGCTACTCTGTGGGCAGGAAATATCTGATAGGTTGAGTTAAACTTCAGTGGGCAAAGTTTAAGAGCCACTATTTTCTGTCTGGCTTTGCAACATCACACAATTTAGCCATTTTCACTTATGTAAATGAAGTCATTAGCAGACCAGACCTTCAGCTCACCACACTGGGCTTCCAACTGCATATTATCGCAGAAATGTTGCACAACTCGTGCAGTCACACAGGGCAGGCAACAACATGCAGCATACAGACAAAATGACAGCATTCACAGTGAAATAGTTGGATTGTGGTGCTGCTGATGCTGCTGTTTCACAGTGCACTGCAATGGTGGGGTTTGTGACAGCTGGAACAAAAGCTGTGCTCTAGTTGGCCTTGCCGGCATGTTGCTTGTTGTTATGTCGTTAAGTTTCTATTAGCTGATGATAAAACAGCAGCAGGTAGTAAAGGAGCTGTGGAAAACTTCAGTTGTGTCTTATAACAGCTTTTAAGTGAGACGGTAAGGAACCTTTTGTGTTCAGCTTTGGCCTTGCTAAAAATATACATTTATTCATCTGTTTTCTTTGTAGTGGTGTTTATTTGCTGCATAAGCCATCAGTTCAGGTCCTTGCTTTTGTTTCCTGTTGGTGCAAAATGCTGATAATTTCTAAGACACCTGGTTTGGAGAAAGGCACGGACGTTATCAGTCACGTCCCTGTCAGCTCTGCTAAATCTGTGCTGAATTTAGGCTCTCTGTTTTGCAAGTCTTGGTGGTGCTTTTTGTAGTTGGCTTTGGATGGCAGTGGCACGTGGCCGCAAGTTACTCATCGAGATTAGGACATCAACTCACCAGTCTGTGAACTTTCCTTCTGATGAATTCTTGAGGTTTTCAAATGTAAATATCAGTAAAGACTCAGGAAAGATGGAGAAGAATGGGCACCAGCTGAGCTAGCATCCTGCCAGCCATTGTACATGCATTGGAAAATAAATTGGATAACCTCAGTGCTGTATCAGTTTCTAACTGGATATCAAGAAGTGCAATATCCTTTGGGCAGTAATAGACTTGCTGCTTGATCGAACGTACACAATGCGCCGTGTCTGTGTATATACTCGCTGCAGCACTACGCAGCCAAAACGCACAATATTGGCGGTCTCCACTTGGGGCAGACAACAGAAATATAACCCAGAAATCGGGTAGTGCATGCCGGGTGTTGTAAACAAACATGGATGCCCTTGATATGCTTGACGAGGAAGAAGAACTATGTCACTACGTAACAGCATGGAAACATCATAGAGATGCGGGTCGTTCCGCACCAGGTCTGTCAGCCTCTCTTCAAAAGTTGCTCCGATGGTGACTCTGTCTGGTCTGATCTCACGGTCACAGTGTTCATTTGCACGAGCGTCATGTCAATATTGCATCTTGCACGCGTCACAGTACCTCGCGTTGAGATGTGTGGCTGACGCATCAAACGAACGCAGATCACGCATGGCATTCGCGTTGTTTGCAGCAAGTATATTACTCACCGAAACCTGGTGATGTAACCAGGTGACTCTTCTTCTACATGCTGATCTGACAGAGCAGAGGACGAGAAGGGGAGGAGGCGTGTGCTTTACCGTAAATAAGGACTGGTGTGTCAGTGGGAATGTGAGATGCTGTCCCATTCCTGCTCTGGTTCACTGCTATACGCCATTTAGAGGTGGCTATAGAGCGGCGCTGCCCGTGTTTGGGAGAAGCGAAGCAGCCATCTTGTCGAGCTGGATGTGTGGATAGTTACACAACCATTCCACAACCAGGAACCATGGATTACCAGAACCATCTGGAAACATGGACAATTATAAATCAGCAACCAACAATGTAAGAAGACGCAAAAGGACTAAATTACATTGCACAGGTTAAAGGAGCGGGATCACACAAAAAAACCAAGATGTGCTTTATCAACATCATTTCATTTGTGTCTCGTATACATCATACTACTAGCATTATCTAAGGTAGTCAGCTTTTGAAACCATAATTAATACCCTGGTGATGGAAGAACGAAGTCAATACATTTTATATTTTTACGTGTAGATGAGTATTTCTGATATCTTTGTCCACTAATGCTCATTGACATTTCATTACAACTTTATCAGAGGAACCCTCAGGAACAAGCTTAACACACACTGACAACTCTGGCAGCTTTATAAGCTTTTGTTTGTTATACAGGTGTTGCAATGCCATTAAGTGTCTTTTTTTTTCTTTTTTACTACGTAACTTACAGGGCTGTTAAAATGCCAGCGGCTTGGTGGATTTCGACAGTACACGCAGTGAAATCCCAGGTGTCACAATTGCCTTACACGGGCGTCTGACAGATAGACATTTACTCACTCACACATACACACACAGTAGCCTGGAGACTACAACTAGAGCTGAGGAAACAGGACATGTTTTACTGTTTTTTCTATTGTTTTTCTTGAACCGTCCAAAATGTCTGCCTGCTGCTCACCCTGCACTGACTGTCAGTATTTCACCTGTGATGTGAAAGCAGACATCCAAAGGGGGATATACAAATGTTTACCCAGTGGTTTGACCCGTCGGTGACTTGCTGGTGCGAACGTAAAGATCAACCCATCAGCAGGATGGACACATCAGCAGATCCACCTTCCCAAGCAGAGGGAAATGTTTTCTTTAAACGTATATATATATTTTTTTTTACTGTTATCCCTGACCTGTCCACTGTTTGGAAGAGTCCAGACCAACTGAAATGCTTCACTTGCTGCTTACACCGTGTGACTGATATGTCTGTCTACCCTTGCTGGCAATGGACTGAATAGCTGTTCAGTTTGTTAGCGGTAATGTCGACACCACAGGTGTTTTGGTAGCGACTAAGAGGTTGCAGTTGCCATTTTATCTGCCTGATTAATCTGCCATGTTGAGTACCGGCTGTTAAATAGGCTTTTTTCACTATAATGCATTTAGAAAAAAAGACATAACCATGAGTATAAAATGCTCTAAAACTGGTTGAAGGTTTATTGAGAAGCTTCTGGTATAACACCGCCTGTGTGATAAGAAGCACTCATGCTCAATGAGAGAAGGTTTTATAAAATTACCAGTCATCAAGGATAACAACCAGTGGCATGTCCAGACTAATGTAATTGGATCTTGTGCTTGAAAGCCTTGGGATTGTTTGGTCTGTACATGCATCTGCTTGCACAATACAAACTGATGAAAGAGCACAAACAATACGACCTACTTTTTTGGAAAATACTGTTCACTTTCTAAGATGTCCACGACAATATTGATAGCACTCTCCTGTACAATATGAAGCTAGAGAAAGTGGGTTATTAGCTTCACAAAAACACAAACAGCTAGCCTGGCTCTGTCCAAAGTTTAGAATAAAAGACAGCACCATATAAAAGCTACATGAACATTCCCCATAATTGTTTTTTATCAGGCCATAACATGTTGTAATTATACACGTTACATCAAACATTTTTACACTTAGATGTTAGAAGGGTTTATCATGTTTCTACAGTGTAAGAGACTCTTGCCCTGCAACCATTCAGACACAGAGTGACAGCATTCAAAGGATAAGATTCTGTTTGATTTTATTATATCATAAACAACATACACATGGGACACCTGCCCAAATATTCACAGAAAAAGGAAGAAAGAGAGGTATAAAACCCAATCTTAAAAACACAGGTTTCACCCAACAAGGCCGGGACTTAGACATGTAATTAAGACATGAAACACTAACAAGTAGGGGTAGACAATGCTGGCCAGTATCTTCTATCATGGTGTATGCCATTTTATATAACATTTATTCTTTCAAAATGGCAGCTTTTAAGTTCCAGAGAACAATAACTTCAAGTGTTACATGTTTCTGTATTTCAAATTTCACTCCTACTCCATGTCTTCACAAATCAGTTTATCTTGTGAGGCAGCTGGATTTGAGAGATAAGGGGAGAATCACACGATCATGCGAGAATCCATCCATGATTTGCTGCATAGTTTTGGGTGAAAAGCTCCTTCTATAGAAATATATAAGGAACAGGAACTGCAGAGCATTCCAGGGCTGCGCTGCCATCTTTGAAGGATAAGCGTCTGTACCTATGGTTGCTGCTGGTCTAATAATTTGTCACCTGTCAGTTGTTTGTCAAAAATGTATACGTAGGCACAAAAGACAAGTGCCTATTTATATAGAATCTCTCTATTACAGAGCCTTCTCCATCACCACCCACTCCCTCTGGAGTCTCTCCCCAAACACATTCAAGACTGCACCAACCTCTCCCAGTTCAAATCACTCCTCAAATATGGGAATGTGTGAAAAGTGTTCCATAAAAAGATAGTTAATGGTTCCAATCCTTGCGAATTAGGAGGATGGTCAAAGAGCCCTGACAGCTTGCCATCCATTAACGTTACAAACCCTGATGTCTATCTGGTTGGCTTTACAAACCGGTGGGGACAGGACCTTGAGATCTACAAGCCAAACGCCAACTGCACAGTTATCTGGACAAAGATAAGCTCGCTAATGTTATGCTAACTGAATGCTAACAAAGCATTGGCATACCTAGCAAAATGAAACAAATGACATTAGCCTACCTTTATTTCTGACTGTGTACTATATATACTACATTTGGTCGTTTGAGTCTTAATTACTGACCGTGTTTTGTGTTCTTCTGTTCTTCTTAATGTTTCCAGTGAACAGCCAGTGAATGGCACTAACTTATCCTTCAAAAATGGCGGACTCACTGTTGATGATGACACGTTCCTGTTCCCTATGCCAAATCTCTACTGGTGGACACATTTCTACAGTCGCAGGTATGATATCGCCCAACCCTTCCAACAAGGATGCATGCATAAAGTTAAAGCATGACACATGATAAAAGCTAAAATTTGAAATACAGTAACTAGTTTCCATGGTTGCCCTGGCTGCCCCAAATGGTAATAACAAAGATTGTTGTCGCACGAGACCGAAACTGTTCCAATTCCCACCCAAGTCTCTATCATCATTGTACATACACAGGGTCCAATTACATTTGGGCCTCAGTGTGGTTTGAATGACATTTTGTAACTGAAGTGCAAAGATAACAACTGAATTAGATGCTTTAAAGGCATATCACAATTTTCTGGTAGACACAAATTTATTTCGCAGTGGTGTTTCTGTTATGAGTCTGGCAAGCCGATACGAAATCCAGCAATCAGGAAATAATCTCGTCAAATGATTCTTCAACTTCCCTCTTCCGAAGAGTAAACCCTATTAAGTTGGACCAAATATCAGTCGCTTTCTATATTTGGATGCCCTGGTGCTTTTTCCTTCTCCTGTTATCATCTCGCAGCCACGCTTCTAAATAATATTATGCTCAGCCTGTCGAAAATGGACTTAATGGAACCATTCATATTGAAATTTATTCTAGCATTCACCTACTCTAACTAGGTCTTGAGGCTTTCCTGCATCTTGTGGATTTAGTCGGTTAGTGGAGCAGAGAGTGAGGAAATGAGGCTATTTGCATCAAGAACATCGCAAACTTTTTCTCACTCAATGATAGGGCCGGGGTAAAAAGACTCCTCCGGCTAAATATAGCCACACGGTCTTGTGTGTTCTCTTCGACCTACACAGCTCCTTCATCCCTTAACAAGCTTGGGAGAAACAAGCTGCATAATGAAATCATAACACCATTAAACTTGGGGAAGTTGGGGCCATTACGTACGGCCAAATTACTCTTATTAACCCCCAACAGCAAGGATTAATCAATGTACAAGTGGAACTTTGCTCACGTGCGTGCCCACACACACACACATAAGTGCACTGGCACACAGATAAGGCCACAGTGCAATAGTTGCGAAGTGCAGTGATTAGTCTTGTCATTTAGATGGAAAAGATCGTAATGATTTCATAATTTTGACCTTGGCCAGAGGCTTGATTATACACATGGTTCTAATGTGCTGCGGCAAATGATGATTGATATCAATAATGACTCCTGCCAATCATTGCTCATAATACCTTCAGGGTCCAGGTGGCGGAAATCTTATTAAGCTAACCAAACTGGATGAGGAAAAACGCGCTGGTCGTGACACGCTAAACTTTTACAGGCATTAGGGCACAAACAAACAGATATTTATTACCTATTCTTGAAGAAATGAGAATTTTCTTCCACTCGCTGTGTCCTAAGCAAAAGTGTTTCATTTTTCTCCCATTTGTAGTTAATTTCAGAGGCTATGTCAATAATTGCAGCCTTTTTCGTCTGCCGTGTGACAGGAATTGAAAGAAAACAACACCATCTCAATTCTCCGCGGAGGGGATGGAGGCTGAATTTTTCACTCAGTAATAATGTGTTGCATCAAATGTGGCAATACCATTGTTCTGCTTCTTTTTTCTTCCCTTTTTTGTTTGATGTTTTTGGAATAAAAGCAACCTGTAAAAAAGAAAACAGATGAAAGAGACTCAAAATCACGGTCGAAACAATTGTATATGGGTTTGAAATGATTGCTCTGTAGCTCTTCCCTGATCCAGTCATAATCAGACATAGATAAATTAGTAGTATATTGCCTTTCCAAAATGTAAGACTTGTTTTTCCTTATATCTGCTTCCCTTAAACTCCTACATAAGCACGCGCAGGCTCCTACAAAAATACACTATAGGTGTCGTTGCTCACCCCTGTTCTCCTGTATCCCATGACATGCACCCCCACCACGCCTCTCCTTATTTCTCCAGAGCACTCAGGTGGAAAAGCATTTCATTTGCTAAACAAAGTGGAAGGCTGCCACAACACAGGGGCGTAATGGAGAGTGATGGGTGGCCCCCATACCGGGAACCATGGTACAAAGCATAATTACTCCTCCTGTCAGCATCGCAGCATCCATCACTTACTGCTGTCGCTCGCTAAAGGCTCTGTGCCACTTCCAACAAGACAAGAAGTGTGTGTGTAGGGGGTGTGTACCCATATTTGTGTGTCTGTTAAAAATTGCGTGCTCTTGATTGATCATTTGTCGGCATTTGTGTGTGTTGGTTTCATGTTAAAACTGTGTTTGTTTGTGTGCGACTACCCGAGCGAAACCTCGGAGGCATTCATCTGGATGCCAACATTGATAAAAGCTGCGCAACACATCAGCATGTGACTTTGTGAACCCACTAAGTAGAAAAAAAAGGGATTTGGGGAAGAGGCAGCATAGATTTTAAGATGCTGATTACTTTACTCAAAGCGTGACTGTGAACCGTGCAACAACAACAACAAGGAGAATCCATTTTGCAGTGTGTACCGAGTGAAATGCCCCAGTCATCAGAATAAATTTCACATGAAGATGTGTGTTTGTCTTCTCAACCCAGAGCTTAAAAAGCTCTCTTTTGTAAAAAGCATACAGACACCAGCAGAGGAACTCTTGTGGGCTTCATTTTCAGGATAGAATGCATTATTGATGGATGAGAAAGTTAGCTTGCAAAAAAGTTTTATGGGTTACTAGAATATTTACAGAGAGTAAAGCGGGAGCAGCTGTAACATGTAGTATATATAATGACCATTAACTTCCAAATTCCATCCAAACAAATTACTTCTTTCTTTTTTTTTCTTTCTTTCTTTTTTTTTTTTGCTATTATGTGCTACGCTGTCTCAGGAGCATCTTTGCACAGCCTGCACCTGGGGTCCTCTCCATTGTGGTAGACCCCTGCTTCTTTTGACCTTCAACTAAGTGCATGTTCCTGTGCTGCCATGATTAGTGCTTCCGTGCTGTCTTTCAGTCCAGCATTTTCCAGCTACTGGTAGGATTTCTTAATGTCGGCCACTTCTTCAATCTGTTGGTGGTAAATGCTGTGCAGGGGCTTGTCTCTCCATGATGGTTCTCAGGCAGCTTTCTCGGGGTTCTGCTGCCTGAGGTATTCACTTAGCGGCTCATCTTGGGGGCCATCTTCCTGATGTGTTCCTGGTTCTTGGTTGTTTCGTCCTGGACAGTGGCTCTGATGCTCACCAGCCCCCCTTGCGACGCTTAGTGTACAGTCTCAGGGTGCTGGACTTGGGATGAAACCCTCCATGCGTTGTGAGCAGCTTCCTTGCCTTGATATCAGTGGCCTCCATCTCCTCCTTTGGCCGGCTTATTATACCAGAGGCGTATCTGATGACTGGCAGGGCATTCGTGTTCATGGCTCAGATCTTGTTCTTTCCGTTTGGCTGACTTTTCAGGACCTGCTGTACTCTGTGTAGGTATTTGGCTGTGGCTGACTTCCTTGCAGACTTGTCATGGTTCTCATTTGCCTGCAGGATCCCAAGGTTAAATCGTCTTTGTAACGATGATTTCATGGTTTCGTTTTTCTGAGCTGATACATTTGAAAGTCTCAGACCTTTTTATAAGGTTTGTTAGGCTTAGACAACAAAAGCACATACTTAGCTTGAGGCAATCAAAGCACATGGTTAGGTTCAGAAAAAAACATTATGGGTTGACTCAACATTCATGTTGGAAGCAATCAGTGGCCCTCCGGGTGAAAGTCCAAAAGTTTGGGGAGTGTTGGACCCATCCACCACTTCTTCTGCCCATCCCATAAGGAATGGCGTTATAAACTTATGCTGCCCAATGGTGTATCATACCGTCATTGTCACCGGCGGCATTTCAGGATGACGCCATCTGACAGTATGTTTTGTTTTTTGTGCTTCTGCGCCGGGGAGAGCCGTGGCTGGAGGCATAATGTTTTTAGGTTGCCTGTCCATCCATCCATCTGTATGTCTGTCCCATTTGTCAGCATGATATCTCAAGAACACCTCGAGGATATTTTTTTTTCAAATCTGGCACAAACATCCACTTGGACTCAACCATGAACTGTTTAGATTTTGGTGGTAAGTGGTCAAGTCAGTGTGACCTTGCGTCCATCTCATTCTTGTCGGGCGGCAGTGGCTCAGGCAGAGTGGGTCGTCCTCGAATCGGAAGATCGGAGGTTTCGATCCTCGGCTCCTCCAGTCTGCATGTTGAAGTGACCTTGAGCAAGATACTGAACCCCAAATTGCTCCCGATGGCTGTACCATTGGTGTGTGAGTTTAAAAAAAAACAACAACTGAGTAGCAGGTGGCGCCTTGTATGGTAGCCTCGGCCACCAGTGTATAAATGGGTGAATGTGGCTCGTAGTGTAAGAAAGCGCTCTGAGTGGTCAAATATACAAGTGCAGGTCCATTTACCATCTTGTGAACGCAATATCTCCAGAAGGCCTTGAAGGATTTTCCTCTTCTTCAAATTTGGTAACACTTAGTAACACTTGGACTCAAGAATGAAGTGATTAGAATTTGGTGGTCAAAAGTTAAAGGCCAAGGTCACTGTGACGTCACAGAGGGCATGGTTTTGGTCATAACTCAATAATTCATACGCCATGACAGTATTTTACACAAATGTCTAATGGGACATGATGATGCTGTCGGGGGGAAGATGTGTGTGAAGCATCTGTGTTTTTCACATATATGGATGTAAAGTGGAAGACCAACTTGACTGTTTTGTGGAGGCAAACAACTGCGAGGTGGGAGTTCTAGTTTTTTTCTATTAATTTTGTTTTGGTTGTTTTGCAGTTGGTTTTTAATGTCATTGTGAGTGGCATTTAATAAGTCTTACAAAGGCGTAAATCTAACTTGCCTTGAACTGTAGGAACCCTGAGTACAGTGTTTGTTGGAGTGACTCAAAATAGAACACAATGGAGCTTAAAAACATAATTCATTGAATACTGAAGCTTTATTTTGAATATTTACAGAAATATAGATGTCACAGAGAGACACGTTTTGCACAGGTTTAAAGCAGTAGTAGGGATCAAGATGTATTTTTTTCCAGACTGAAACTACATCACACACCTATCCTTTAACCACACTATGTATGTCCTTTCATTGAGTCAGTAGTGTTCCTTCCCACAGCATATTATGGATCCCAGAACAAGAGGTTATTTAGAGTCCCTAACCAAAAATAGATGAAAGACCGCTCATGTATATTTTATTTCTGTCACAGGCCAGTGTTGAAGTGTCTCTGAGATTTTAATAAGACTCAGTCCTGTCATTTCTTTTACCTGTGTTGCTCGTCTTGAATGTGTAGCCCACTGTGTTTTTAACCAGATGTGTCACACTCTGGTTGGCTATTCACAAAGCATGACCTTGTTGCAAACTTATTAATGAGATTCCCTTTTTTTGACCTTTACTTTTTGTGCCTTGTGTGTTCTTCTTCTGCACCATCTTTCTTTACAGTAAACCAGCTACAGACAGCACGCTGAGCAACAGCAACTAGCTTGCTTTGCTCAGGGGTGTGTTAGTGCCAGCAGCTGAAGGATAGGAAGCATTAAATGTGTGTGTGTGTGTGTGTGTGTGTGTGTGTGTGTGTGTGTGTGTGTGTGTGAATTCAAACCTCTCTGTGATCTTGGCTCGTCGGCGGTAATGCATGCGTGGTAACATTTGCTCGCAATATTAGGTTGTTTTTGCTCGGTCGTTCAGCACACTGCAAGCAGATGTGGCTGCATATTCCTCTTCATTATGATATGCAGATGACATTATATTGTTGTTTCCTTGTTTCCGTCACATTCACAGATTGAGGGAGATCTGTTAAGACCTGCACAGCTGGTGCACTGCAGTACAGAGCCTCTGTTTTTTCCAGTGTGACTTTAAATTTACTGAAAAGAGTGTTTTGTAACATTTTTTTTTCCTTCACAGTGTGGATATAAGCCCAGCGTTGCAACTCCTACATTCCTCAGGTCAAACAATAACAGTGTTAGAAGGCTCAGCTGTTTCCCATTGCTTTTTTGTGAGGTGAATCAACAAGTCTCACTTTGGAAAAAAAACTGAAAAAGGTAAAGAGCTGCTACTTTCACATGATTATAAGAAGACACGAATAAGCAAATCTGAGTATGAAATAACCAACTGAGAAACACTTACTGTTATTGCCAACAGAAAGACAGGTTTTCACTATGTATTCATCATACCTCAGCAACCTTTAACTGTTTATTGAGATGTACCTGTAAAATTGCATCTTTCACAAGCTGGAAAGCACTTTGCTCAGTTAGCATACTGTATGCACTGCACATATAGCACTTAATGGGGTCAGTTAGGGGTTAGTACAGAATGAACAACAGAAAAACAACATGTTCCGAGTCTGACTCCAGGCTTTTGTCAGAGCCAAGGTGGTTAGTTACTCCTGGCTTTATGACTGTCCTCCATCTCTCAGAGCAATTTGAAGCAGCCATGAGAACAGAGCAATTATCCTCTCCTTTCTCCTGGCTGTAGAAATGAAGGATTGACTCATCTAGACTGTCTCAAGGGGTCCATAGCTGTCCGGGCTGGAGACACCTTCTCACCAATTGTCACCTTTCCCCTGGTATCATTAAATCTTGCTGAGGCTCCCACAGCTTGCTGCAGCGTTCTTTGCTGGGACAACTACAAAAGTGCAAATGGCCAGTAAAGGTCAGTACCCAGTTTACCTCAAACAGGGTGGTGCTGACACGTAGATGGCCTTTGGAGTAGGGATGTAAATAAGAACAAAAACATTGCTTTGGATACGAACAGACAGTAACAGCGTACATATATTTGCAGAGATCGGCAAGATTTCATTTTCAGTATGCAGACATTCAGCAGTTCATTCTGATGCTGATGCTGTGGTTAACATGTGGTTGGGTTTAGGTACAAAAACCAGTTGGTTATGGTTCGGAAAAGATCATGTTTTGGCTTTAAATACCCAGTCACCATCACTGCTGGAAAGGCAGCAGCGTCTTGATAAAAAATAACCAATTTTTGTGACACTATCCTGGCAGGAAAGATATGATATCTCAATAAAAAACAGCTGCTTATTGTGGCGCTATTCTTGCTGAAATCGCAGCAATGCTTTGGTACAAATCTGCTTTTTGTTGCACTATTCCAGCTGGAAACACATTCTGATAACAAAGTCAGCTCATACACTACAGTATGTCACTTTAAAAACGTTGGTATGAAACATATTAAACGTGCAAATGTAACACATTTGTGCTCTGTAGAAATGTGCAATGCCACTATTGTCTGATGGCGACTGGGTTGGATATTGAAGTCTTGCACATTGCATGATTGACAATAGACAGGAAGTGATGGGCTGTAGTAATTACCTTGTGCAGCAGCTGGATTCTCACGATATCACGAGATCATGCAAGAGTCGCAGATTCCCCAGAAGTATTTCTCCATTGAAAGAAGACCAAGTAACGGCACTGAAGGCTTCTCTCAGTGGGAGAGATGTTTTTATTCTCTTCTCCCGACTGGTCTGTGATAGATGGTGATAGACAGATGGTTCATCCAATCACCTGCCAAGTACTCTTTGAAAGTGCCTGCTCTTTTTCAGTTTCCAGTGACGGCTTCTCAGATGGTTCTGTGTAACAAACCATCTGGAACGTCAAGATACTGAAGTAGGGGACTGTCTCAAGACTTGTGAAAACCCTCGAGACAATGTCTTTGATCTATTGGTATATTTTAATATGAATACAGATCCAGACTGATAATAATTTTATAATAATAATATAATAATTTTATATTTTTGAACTACTTCCCTTCACCTTCTGGCCATGAGAGTCACTCCAAAGGATTTTTAGTCTAAAGACAAGATGGACACACTCTGACTGGTCCTCAGCATTCCGCACACGCTTTCCTTCCCCTTTACTGACACTGATGGCGCGCTGACATTCTCAGGGTGACATTTTGCGGATTGTGGCTCGATTGTGTTAGCTAACACGTCACAGTCAGCTTTAAGTCCCCTAAAAAAATATTCCATCACCTTTCCAAGACATCTGCACTCACACCTCAACACCTAAACCATCTGTCAGAAGTCATAAAAAAGACAGATGACTAATAAAGCCAGGGCATCGGTTTGGATAGTGTCAAATTCCTCAGTAATGTACATTTGAATGCCTGTATTCATTTATTCAGCAGTTATGCATATTATGGGATTTGCATGCAAATGAGCGCCAATGTTCATGAGCCATGGAGCATGGCTGGCCTTAGCAGCAGCAACACTGAAGCAGGACGCCTTTTAAACAGCGAGAGACGCAGCAACACTATTATCTTAAGTATTAAAAATCATGACGTTGCACAGTGTAAATCCCATGCCCAATTGTTCCTTCCTTAAGATGGTGTTAGGCATGAGAATAAAGCCACATGGATCCCTGCAGGGGCTTAACAGCTGGCTCAGTAGTAACTGTATGGACCAAAGATAATGCCCTTGTAAGGCTGAGAAAGTCTTCACCCTGTTCTTTAAACTGTAGATGACTCAAACATGTCAAACCAAAGATTATCTGATCACTGGTTCTTAAAACATTTTCCAGCTGTGCTTGGTGGAGAATAGGGGACAGGCAGAAAATCTTTAACCTCATTAGACACAGAGGATTCAACAGTGCTGTGGAAAATTGCTCAATCAGACCAAAAGGAGCCTTGTGTGGCCTTCTTTTCTCCCTGCCAGTGTTGTGGATTCAGGAAGTGGCACTTTGTAATTTTGCGTTTGTTATTTGCGAATGCTGAGACAATTTCCGACCCAGATGTTCAATCAAACGTGCCATTGTCTAGAAATAGAGTGGCTCGTAACGGATGTCTGCAAAATGCCCAATATGCTAAACGCTGCTCCTCAATCAGTGCCAATCCACAGGACTCAGCACAGTGAGCAATTGTGCAAAGTGGTGGAGGCGGCAACAGCGGAGGCCTCGTTCGCTCTCCGCTTCCTCCTCGACAAGTGTTTCATAGTCCCTCGGATCTTGTCCCAGCCAAACGGAGGAGTGCATCAATTGCTCTGCTGAATTTCCATCCGTCTTCGTGGATGATTTCCCCCGTGGTCTCTCTAGTCGAACAGGGGAGGGTGGGTGGGTTTTTGTCGACATCGTCTGTCTGCTCTGTCGCCTCATCTGAAAGGAGTCTTCCCAAAGTGTGATTGAGCGCTGAGTTAAGTGGTCGACGGCAGAGAGGTTTCTTGGCTCCTTTGCCTGATGAGGTGAGGTAGGGCACAGATGCCCATTTCTGCACAGGCAAGCAGATGCACTCCGCACCAGGGATGCTTTCCTTTCAATTAGTCCCAGCAATCAATGCAATCTGTGTTTGGTAATCTGCTGCACTGTCGTTCCGGCGGGGGAAAAACACTGAAAAAGAAACACAACAGAAAAAAAAAGGCCAGGGAGTGGGAGAAAAGTAGCTGGAGAATGACAAAGCATACAAAACTATGGAAATAAAACTTTTGAAATGAACTGAAATATGTTTTGCATCGATTGATCTCTCCTGACTCAATGTAGAGAACTGCATTATTCCCAAACTTATTCCTCTGCTGTATGACCATATGGCGCTGCTAGCAGGCCAAAACAAACACTGAGGAAGAATTAATTCACTTCACTGTCATTATAAGAAAGCAAAGCATCACAAATGCAGCACATGTACATATGTGTAGACCTGGAGCAAGCAAGGTTAAGAAATTACCATTTAATTAAAATCCATTTAGAGTGAGACTTCTTGATTTATGCAGCGGTGAAGCATTTTTTAGACCATTTAAACCATTAGCTGATGGTTTCCATTGCCATGAATAAAATACCACCCAACAGAGTTCTCCATGAAAGAAGATTGATTGACCTTGCACACAAAAGCACACATACTTAGCATACCATCTAGTTAAATTGCACATGTACTTAAATACAAGGCACATTCTTCAATAATACCCACACTATTTTGATACTCTGATATCCACCTTTGGTTAATGAATGTCACTTAAATTGTCAGGGTTGTTCTGTTGGAACTGCCTTTTATTTTTCAGTTAACCAAGTACATTAAAAAGTAAATGTTTTCTAAAGAAATATTTAACACATCTAATACCAAGTTTTTTTTAAAATTACGTTGATGGTTAGGACCTGGTTTCACTTCCAACTTGTCAACTACTGACGCTTGGTCACTAACACACAGAGGCACCCTTAGCAACAGTATGAGGCAGCAGCAGTTTTTGATACTAGGGGCAAGTAGCATAGTATAAAGAGTGAGAAAGTCCGGTGGATGGGTCAAACAGACTCCAGGCTTTCACGTTGGAGCAAGCTGCTTGTGTCCCGTGTGAAACCAAAGAGCAATCGAGTTATTTTAATAGATAGGGTGCAAGTATGTGTAGCATGCTACAGTGATGATGTACGCCACATCACTTCTCCCAATGGTCCAGTAGTAACAACAGTACTTATTTTAAGCCAAGCCATGATGTTTTTTCCCAAAAAACCTGATCACATGGTTTTGTTTTTCTATTGACGAACATGTAAGGAGCGTAAATTGTCACCCTGTCCCTGGATGTCCAAAACTGACGCAGGAGGGGTACTTAACATGTTATATTTTGACATGTAGGTCAGGTGTCCGTATTTGACACCTTAGGAGTAAGAATGTGTTCAGGGTTAAGGTGTGCTTAAAGTTAGCAGTAAGTTGGTAAACATACCAAATAAAATGTCAAAGTGAAATAAAACTACAAACAGCAATCCAGAATTAAACGTTTTCGGCCAGCGGGAGAAAGCACCTCAACTGCCAAACTCAAAGCCGCAAATCAGATTGACGGTGTTTCATGCTTCACAAAGTTTATCAAAATCACTTCAGCTCATTTAATTTGTCTAAAGGAGTGTTATGATTAATCACATGCTTGTTTTGTCATTACTACATATGCAGCATGTGGATAGTGTCACACTTAAAGTCCCGCCATTTCATCCCCCTTGATCCAATGTGAATAAAAGGCTGTCTCCGTGTTCAAGACTTCAAGTCAATCAGAATTACGATGTGAGAGCCAGACCTTTCCAAAATCATGTTTTTGGCTGTAAGTCGTCTGGCCAACTGGAGTCTTATTTCTTAGGGGAAGCATTTGTGCATCATTTTCACGTATTGGGCCAAGTTTCTTCTTTCTGGCTCTTTCCAGCTCATAGTAATTTTAGCAGAACAGATGACAATGGCTAACAATAATAAACCAACACAAACTCAGTAGAGTAATGCCACTCCAAGGCTTGAACCCTTATTACTGAACTATATAAGGTAGGGCTGGGTATCGGTACTTGATACCATTAAGGTATCAACCGATAAAAAACCCCATTACCAAGTAGTATCGAAACATCTCAAGACCTGCATAGAACCTCTCGACTCTGTTGTTAAACCCGTTAAAAACCTTTAAGTACATTTGCCATGTGATGGTAAGAGTTATCCCTGTCACTAACTGGGTTTCCATCCAAATATATCGCAAATTTTAAGCGAATTTTGTGAAAATGCGCAAAAGAAAATGTGATTTTATGCGCATTTCCATTCATTACTGTTTTCCAAGTATTGGAAGTCAACAGGTTGAGCAGTAGGTGGCGCTTCTCGTGAAAAATAAAAATAAAAATGCAAAAGAACACCCGTAGAAGAAGAGGGCGCCGTGACATGATGTCATTGAGAGCGTCTCATGTCCACAACTGATGTAAACAACTACCAGCACATCCATGACTACGACAAGATGGAGAGATTCCTTGGGAAGTGTTGTCAGCGTACATTAAAGTGTCCTGAAAAAGAAACAAGAAAGACTACACTCACTAACCAGACTACTACTGTTAGAAATTGGGAAGTGAAGTAGAAGTAGGATCCGGTAGCCTACGTCATCGTTTATTCACTAAATCTGCTTCCATTGCCAAATGTCGCATTTTCCTAATATCGATGTGCTGACTTTTCCACCCCCTCGAAGCGTAAAAACTTTTTTGCAACATTTCAGCCTTTTTTCGAATTTCTGGTGTTTCCATTCACAATTGTTGAAAATGTGAATAAAAACAGGTGGATGGAAACAGCTTTGCTGTCTGTGTTCAGCCTGGTGGACTCTCTCTCTCTCTGTTTGACAGTGTTGGCAGTTCATTGTGCCAACACGCTACCAAGACAACTGAAACATAGTAAAACAAATGAAGTACTCGTTTGGTATCGGTATTGCCTTAAGGGTACTGGTATCTTTTTTTGTGTGTGTGTGTGTGTGTGTGTGTGTGTGTTTTTAAATGATACCCAGCCCTAATACCAGGACAAAAAGCCTCTCAACTTCCTGCATGGAAGTCAGCTGGGACCTGATCTGATACTGAAATTTGCGCTTCTTAAATGTCTAATATAACCATAACTTATGGGCATATGTGCTGTACAAAAATACTAGACATGCTTCAACTTACAGTAGCAATTGAAATTCTTCTGGGTTGTAAAAACGGCATTTGGAAAGCACTTTGAAATATATAAAATGCAATATAGCTCATAGGTAAAGCAAATCTGAGCTTTAAATGGAAGCAAATTTGATTCAAGATTTATATGAGTCCTCCAAATCCAAGGGCCAAACATAGCTGATCTGAGCACAGGTTTAAAATTCCACTCTCACTGCTGCAGATACAGAGCATATGAATGGGTACAGAAAGGAATATGATTCTAAAGGATGTGATAAGAACCTGGTAATACCCAAAGGGACAAGTAATTCTTAGCTCATGCCTCAGCACTCTCTCTTAGTAAAAAGCAATATTTTGAAAAACACCTTTGCAGGACTGATATGCTACATGCTGGTTTTAATTTAGGAAAAGGAAGGTAACCGGAGAGGATATTCTAGAGACCTGCAAATTTCATGGAAAGCAGACATGCATGCTTACAGTATATTTAAGAAAACTATGCTTTAAGGTAAGCAGTTCTCTAAATCTCAGAAGTCTACAGTGAGTTATGGAGGTTGCACCAAGTTCATGCTGACTTTAAGAACACTTGGAGGAGGATACATGGGGAATATGTTATTAAAGCTCTTACACAGTTCATCTGGAAAACAAAATACCACAAAGATCAGCATTCTGGTGAACACTTTGCAGTATTCCACCTCATCGATCATTCTGCAACACACTTTGAAAAGACTGAAATACTGATTATCACGAATCCAAAAGCAAACACTGTGCAGCGTGTTTTTTAAGTTCACTTTTAGAGCTGCAGAATGCCACCTTATGTAAGAGACGGCAAGTTGTTTCCTCATAATTTCAGAAAGATGACCGATGCAGAAGGGGCCTTTATTGCAACCTTGATTCAAATCTAAACTTGGCAAATGCTCCGGCTATCCAAGGGGAACAAAAATAAGAGCTCATTCTATCCACAGATTACCATATCAATCTCATCATACACACGCTGGATCATCAGAATAATGTACATCCATCATGATCACTAACACCATCATCTCTCATGTGAGTCGAGACAGGAGATGTCTTGGTACTAATTTCACACTTAGGGTCACCCTCATTTCTTTGGTTTCTATTGAGTCACACTGTGAAGTAGGAGTGAAGTGATATGTTAAATTAAATGAAAAGTGTTTGTTGACGCTATTAATCTAAAACAATACAGATAATGTCACACTCGAGGTGTCGGCTCGCACATTTATTATGTTTGTGAAGTCAGTTTTAATTGCTTCTTTCACGTAACAACAGACTCCCCCAAATCTTCCTCTCTCGGTTTCTTCACACGTGTCTTCCTCTCAGGTAAACTACATAGTAGGGTATTTTTTCATTATGCTGCAACAACTTATTTCTCAAGCTTATTGCAGCCAAGGACGCATTCTGTAATTGCTCCCCTTGGATTATTGCTAATTTAGAAGTGAGATCATGTTATTTTTTTTCACACTAATACACAATGCATACTATTTAATGCATCCCAAGAAAGGAAATTTAGATATTTTTCCTTTTGGGAATCTTCTTAGAGAGCCACCCTCATTATGTGAAACTTAATGTTGAATAATTTGAGAGGCCTTGCACATTATGCTTGCATTCATTATTGAAAGATACCCACTAACATACCGTTCCAGAGGATGGAGTCGCACCCTGGTATTGATACCATGTATACAAGATTTCCACTCCTGCCTGCAAAGTGTTGCCTCAGTGCAGTTTTCATTAAGATTAATGTCGTTTAGCATTGTATAGCATTAGCATAGCATGCATGATTCACTCTCATGGCTCGGTGCAGGGGGAACATGTCCCTAATTTGCATGACGGGTAGCCAGCTTGCTAGAATGTGATGGAAAATCCATTTTGCTTACTCTCCAGACCAAGAAACAAATCAATTAAAGTGTGAGAATACGCCTAAGGGCACTTAGCACCTTTGTCGCACACACAAAAGTTGCATTGTGATTTGCATGCTCACGGCATGACAATGCATGGCATGTTCACAACATCTGCTAAATCATAAGTTAGTTATCTTTTTTTTTTAGTCTGTCACACCATATCCAATTGTATCACAGCTCAGATAATGACCAATTTATTTGAGGGGGGAAAAGAAAGGAAACAGGGTGACTGATACATGAGCAGAGCAATTATAAGGAGCACATACACTATCATGAGTGGCTGGATCAACCTCTTATGGAAATTGGCACAAAATTGCTGTAGGGCCCCTACAAGGGGCTCACTCAGTGTATTTTTATATATAACCTGTCTCCTCCTACTTCCCATCGAGTGCAGCGCACAAAGCAGACTACACAAAGGCCCCATTTACACTTGTTATTTCAAGTGTCTCTTATCCAGATTAAATCCAAATGAGATTTAAATAAGCCTTTCACAGCTGGAAAGATGGTGTTTTCATAAAACTGGGCTGTCTATGCAGTAGAAAGACACAGACGCTTTTGAAATTGGTACCACACGACCAGAGAAAATAGAGAAGAAGGGCATTTGCTTTTGCTCAAAAGTGTAAAATCTTAAACTACTAAGATGCATTGTGCGTTTTGCCACAGGAAACAATATGGCAGCTGGCTGGTAAAACAGAATATTGAAATGCAGTCAAACAATATACTAAAATATGTTTATGAAATCATTTTACGTGAGAAATAGGCAACAGATTCTTGGTTCATTTTTGATCAGCAGTGTTTACTCTTACATAAGCACTGCTGATGTGCTTACGTTTTTTTTACAATATGGGAAACAGCATGGCGCCCTCTTCCTGTTCACACTTACATCCAAGCAGAGCACTAAACTATGCTTCTGAAGATATTTTAGGCAAAAAAAATAGGCGATACAGTAACAGAATCTTGGTTTACATTTGATGAGCACTGCCTAGTTTTACCATTCGATCAGAGTCCGGTAGGAGTTTCAGAGATGGAGAGAGTGGGACGACTCTCCCCTCTTTGTCTGTGGTCGCGGGCGTATGAAAAATGTGGAAGTACAATCTGAAGTTTGAGCAATAGCCCAAGAGAAACGTGAAACACTTCATCTGGCAGATTGAGCTGGGAGATAAGCAGAGCAATCTGGGCACTGGTAAAATGGATAGAAGGCTACTATAGTTCACTGGCACATACTACCTATATTGTTATGATACAAACATGGTTGAAAATTGTAAGTCTCTTTAAAACACTTGAGTCAACACATACTGTATATGTGTCGCCACTGGCCAGGTCACAAACCTGATTGTATTCGATTTTCCTTGGCGACATGCAAATAAGGGCAGGTCTTACTTCAGTCTTGGGGTCTTAGTATCATGTCACTAAATGGAAGCAATTAATCAGGCTCTCTAATTGAATACCACCAACTCTTTACATGCTGTTCCCAGCATATTAAAGAGGCTGATCAAACCTCGTTGTAGAGGTTGCCCTTGACGCATTCATGTGCCACTGTGCAACTATGAAATGTCAATCAAAATATGGAGCCTTAGTGCATGTTGAGTCATCTGCTCTTCAGTGAGCATTGTCAGAGAGAAGGAAAAGGAAAAGGTTGATTCATCAAACCCTCAGCGAGAAAAGCTTTGACTGTATTCATAAGATGTTTTTTTCCGAACTTCATATTGGAGTATACAAAATCAAAAGCAGGCTCACCCAGATACACACACACACAAATCTATTATTTATATTGCTGTCATTGTCTCTTTGTTCTCATTATGCTAACAGCCGTCTCAAGTCCCTGGTGCTGAGAGCTGAACCTCTCAAAGCTTAAAACCCCCTGTCAAAATTTGGCGAGTCAAAAATGCACCTCAGTACACTACAGCCGCGTGATGGAATCATGCTCGGATGGCTGCGTTTTGAGACGTATGTTTTCCCAACCCACATTTAGCATGCTTCTCAAGGGCAACCTCTGTCACTGCCTCCTGTCTGCATCATCTTCCTCTTTAGCTCACATTCAGGTTGAGGAACACCAAGACAGAACAGCTGGAGCTGTACGCAATCAAAGGCATGTTGTCTTTGTCAAGTTTCCCGCAGATTCTTCATTTAGATCAACTTTGTTCGCTTTCTGGGCAAATCCAGAATTCAGTCCACATTTCGTGTGACCCACACTGTGAGGTAAATGCAAATACTAAGGGCAAATAGATACATTTTCATTCTGCTGCTTGCATAAAGACATATTTAGGCACACATTACATCCATTCAGTTATGCTTCAGAAAGAAAGTTCTGCTTTTTTGTGCTTGGCAGTGCCATGGGCAGCAGGTGAAGAGGAGCGAGGAAGGAGCCGCTCAGTTTAAGGCATCTCTGAGTAGCATGTTATTAAAATTACCTGCGTTTTTCACTGTTGCTTTGCAAGTTTTATACATTGCCAACCTTTTATGAAGCTGTTGTCATAAAGCCCCCAAAAGGGTCCATGCATCTTATTTATAGATGTTTGGTGAGTTTATTTCCTGTCTGTCAACTGAAAAGCGCTTTATGACTGAGGGGACTTGATGTGAACTTTCATTCAGCTGACACTGGCAGATGGGATGTATAGAGAGGTATTTGAGGAGTGCATGTAATTTTTAGGCACTATGATAAAACAGGTGCATCATTTGGGCATCTATTTGAGAGAGATCTGTATGAAATTGGCTGTCACTCCCTCCTACATTTCACACTTTGCTGTTCCAAATAACGCAGCCGCCCCAAATGTGGTGCTCCCATACAAACTCATAAATCGCCATACCTGTTTGCCCACATGATGCTCCGCAGTCAGGTACATTTTTCCACCCACAGGTGCATCAAGAAAAGAAATAAGCAGCCTTGCTAACAGCAGTGAATAGTCGGGTTGGTAAACATGAACATCCTGCGTGCAGTTTGCTGACATCATGTTACAGGATTTCTGGGAACTGAAGTTAAGTTTGCTGCCATTTAAAGCTGCCAATGCACCACATAGCTTTATTTGTGTTGTCTTATCACTCTGACTTAAAGTGAGACAATGTAAGTTTTGAAAGAAGAAACAACAAAGACAGTGTCTTTCAAATTAAAAGTTCAGTTCATTAAAAATAGAACGCACCACTGCTCAGTCTAATACACTTAGGGGTTTGTTGCTAGAGCCTTACTTGTCCTGGTGTCACCTATAGCTTATGGTGGCTAATCTTAGCAAACTTTATATAGATATTCAAGTGTGACTGACCTGTACTTATGTCATTTTTACACATAGAGCCTGTTCATACCTGGAATTAACATGTGCTTTGGTGATCTGACCACAAGGAGACAGCTGAGGCACATAGACTTTCACTCATATCTGTCTCACATCTCCAGCTGACCACTTGGGCTCCAGTTTCGCAGACCGGGCAAGGCGGGGGCACAGTGCACCTGCGCTTCGCCAACTGGGTGTGGCCAGGCAGATTTTGCAGATTTGGCACACCGTGTGCCAGGTGCAGCTACTCCTCTTTCCCACCTCCGTCCCTCCTACCTGCACAAGTCGGAAAGAGGGAGGAGAAAAGGCGTGGAGTGGGTTTTACACACATCACATCAATCAAATGAGCCCCTCTCCTCACCCTTAAATGCGCCGCACAAAGGTGTAATGAGAGTTTACTCAATTCGCCATGACAGGAGAGAGCAGCAGCGTCAGATGGCCAAACTGCTCCCAGGAGGAAACTGATGTTTTGGTCCGGGAGGTCCAAGCTCGCAGTGTCCAGATATACGGAACTGTGAGCAGACCTCCACAGGCTGATGATGCAAAGGTAGCCTGGGAGGAAGTCACCACAATTACAAATCAATGTTGCGTTTCTCTCGTGCACGTGCTCTCTCTCTCTTTCTCTCTCGCAGTCTCACTCTGTTTCTTTTCTTTTGACTTTTCTAAGATGATGACAGATGCTGAATATATACTCCCTATCTGATGCTGCGGCTGTTTGTGGTTGGCTGAGAGGGATGTGAACTCATTAGTTTGCAGTTGTGTTAATCAAATCAGGTTGGGTTTCCATTACGCGTGCCAAACGGTGCCAGTCCCCTTTGATCTGACATCAGATGTGACGGGACAGTCGATATAGAGATACATTTATGTGCTGATTGCAGATAGTTGCATTGAATAGTGTTTTTTGGGGTGTTTATTGCATCGTTAATGTGCCTGACATTCTGGAAACCTGCCTGTGAGGTTCTGGTGACGTGTGCGCACTGTCCACTGGTCAGCCAAACTTCGGCTTACACCGGCTGCGCTCCGCCTGCGCTGACAGTAGACCTGGTTTCAGTTGGCGAGCTTTTAGCGCACCTTCGACGAAGCCTTTTGGCACGAAACTGTCACTGCGCCAAGCTGAGTCTGTCGACACCTCCCCCTGCTGCGCCGCCACACCCATCTCAGCGCACCTCGGTCTGCCAAACTTCCAAACTGAGCGCGCCTCGGGTTGCGCTGCTTGAAACTAGCTCTGCGCGGGGTTCGCCACCCTGCAGCACCCTGCGCTGCGCTGGGAAACTAGAGCCCCTTGTGTTAAATTTTAGTCACTGCCTAACTTCACAGAGGATATGTGATTAATTGCATCCCAGACTACATTTTGGTAGTCATTTACACTTGTATTAAGCGCTGTCCACTTGTGATCAAATCACACAAGATGCGCATTAAAACCAAACCGCAACCTGTGGGGCTAAAAAATAAAGCCGACAGAGAGGTGCCAAAAGCTGCAGTTCTTGGAATGGCCACTTGAGGCTAGCTCCAGAAACCAGTCAATCCCCATAGACCCTCATGTTAAAGTGCCCAACTTTACAGTGGAAATAAACATGTTTATAGCCTGGTACAAACATGGCCTCTATCGCTAGTTCAGCATTCAATTAAAACAGGACTCATGGCTACATCTATTCTTGCTTACAGTCTATGATTTAGATCCGATTTAAACAAGCTATTAGTTTCAGCGCTTACCTTCATATTGTAATTTCACTTTGTGCCCACAATGGCTGCTGTTTGGCTCATGTTTTGGTCTACAGGCCAATAATTGTCCTTTTTTGGCTCAGTCTCATCCCTATAATTAGCTACCGACAGATAAGGTGAATGCACTGGAACATTTAGCACCTATCCCGAGGACCAAAAGCAGCTCAGGGTGAATATTTGACTTGCATTAATCGGGTGGCCAGAACGCCAAATGAACGCTAACATTGGTTCTTATCTTCCAAATGTGTCATTAATTCTTTGCTAACAAGGTTCCAGTCTTGTTGAGAGGTGGCGATATGTCTGTTTCTGCAGAAAAAAACTACTATTGCTACTTCAACATTATACATTTTTGGCCCTGCTACTTTTTTTTTTAAATCAAAAATACAAAATTAACATCAGAGTAAAATTCTGATTTAACAAAATCCCGTAGAGAGGAGACTGAACAATAAACGTAGTCGAAATGCCACTGGTGCAGATATAATTAATTGATTAAACGAAAGAATTGTTAAATTACTCTGTTTCAAAATGACTTGATATTTTGTTCAGGGACGGTCGCATTTTTTAAACAAATGGTTATTTTGGCTTGCTTTCAGTCATTAGCCTGAAATTGATGCAAAAGAGCCTTTTTAAAAATTGCGTCTCCTGGAATCAAAAGCAAGCCTTCTCTCCAAGGCCCGGGGTTCAAATGAAGGTCTCACACATAGTGAGCCAAGTCGCCTCTCATCTGGTACATGGACCTGAGAGGCAGCCGCTGTACTTCATAAACAGTCTGCGCGTCCGCCACTGTCCTCTGATATCCTGTCTAGGGAGGCAGCCAGACAGCAAATGAAAACGCATTACAGCACATCTTCATGTCTCACGGTCTGTGATGAGTAGAGTCAGTGTGAAGGGAATATTTAGTGCAAAATGTATCAGCAGGTGCAGCAATCCCCCCTTTATTTCCAGAGGAGGGCCAAAATGACAGGGATTTATAAATGCTTCAGCCCTCTCTTGTGAAAACACACATTCATGCCGGATGCAGGCAGGATAAATGAGATTGTCAGTGGTTATCTGAGGTCAATCTGCCTCATTTTAAAAAGGTCTTTGATGTGTGACTTGAAAACAAAGCGTGCCTGATGGTGGGACAAGGCTGTGTCCTTGTATTTTCATCAAGTATCTCAGATCAGCACATTTTCTCATCAGGCGCCGTCGTTTATTAAAATAACTAAATACTTCCAGCAGTTTTTTTTTTCTTCCTTCCTTCATAATCCATTCAGTGATGCTGCCAAAATCATCACCACTGCAAAACTATGCCGTCTCGCAAGATTCCACCTTTATCGTGACCCGTTGAAACTACTCTATCTAAACCTAACTTTGAAATTTTGGTTTGTCAGCATCAGTAGTCACTCCAGACTTGAACCAGGGGCAGGAAGGTGCAAACACTCTGCATTCAGCCAACGGGGCAACTGGCTGAAGCTGGAGACTTCAAGGGAGAGATAAGGCCAGGAGATAGGAGGACTGGAGGCAGTGTAAGGTGAAAGTGAGTGGGTGCTTTTCATAAAGACTCAGCAAAAAATACGGGTGATAGAGTTATTGAGAGAGAGTCTATTCATCTGATAAACTCGCATTGAATACCAAAATATTGAGGAAAACATATCAATAGGAAGTCTGTGGTTTAGGTGTTTTATTGACATTCAGGCTTCTTTTGACCTCTGAATTATTTATTATTTACTCAGTTTGGGGGGGAATCCCCATCTGCACAACAAACATAGCCTGGAGGTTTGCACACACATATATCATATATGATATTTCTTGGGTATTTACAGTGTACTCCAGAGTTTCAAGGCTGTATGGTCCACAACCAGCTTGTTTTCATCACTCATCAAAAATTCATCTTTGCTCACTTCACCCTTGTTCTCCTTATACAGAATATATTATTTATAAATGATAAACCAGCATTTCTTTTTAGAAACATGGTTTGGAATATGATGGAATATGATATCTGAAAAGTTTGGAGCCGTTTTCAACAGCAGTGGGTACACTACGTGAAATCTTTACTACTTTACTACTGGTAGAATAAAATTATTCCCATAAAAAATGACACAAGTAAAAGTTAAAATTACTACTTGAGAAACATACCCAAGTAAAAGTTAAAAAAAAAAGTACAAAAGGTATAAGTCAAAGTAAAAGTAACTGCTCATTTTATTATGTTTTAGTTGTGCAGGCTAGTGCGTATTAATAAAAACCCCTTTTTCCCTTATGATAGCATTAAAGTTTAACTTGACAAAATGAAAATACCTGCAGCTAACATTAGCTAGTTAACTATGTTTTTACCTAAAATATGTGCAGCTGACTAGGGCTGTCCCAAATACCAATTTTGGGGTATCAAAGCTTCGTTGACAAATGTTCTCGAGCTTCAGTGGGGAAGGATTAAATGCCAGGACCTCAGCTGATGCACTTAAGATAACAAACATGAACATTAGCCACTTTGTTAGCATGCAGGTTTTTGCAGGTGAAAAGGAATACTCTTTTAGACTGTTAAGCTGTTACTCTGAGTGTTCAAGCGATTTGCCAAATTCGTTGTCGATTGGTGATGTGCCAGTTTCCTTTGATATATGTGGCCCTCAACATTTTTACTGTCATATTTGCAAATGTGAAATCTATTCCAGATGCGACATTTGTGACATCTTGCTAGCGTATCCATAACCTCCTCACTATACACTGTTTGAGCCTGGTCTCTTTCCAAAGTCTTTGAAATCAGGCACTTGGGCAGTGACTTGTAGCATCAGAAACCAACAAATTAAGGCGTCCTTTAAAGTCGGTATGATATGCATCCGGTTGCTGTTATAGTTTCAACATCCGGGGGAAACGCGGTGGGACAAGGACGAAAGTTAAGGCGGCAAAAAGTGTGGTGGGCATAAGGGGTGGTGGACGGGTCCAACAAACACTGCTTTTCACCTGAGAGAGAGGTGTTCCTGTCCCGTAAGATACTAAAGCCAAACCCTTTCCTAAACTGAATCACTTCCTTTTGTTGACCAAGCCTAACCGTGTGTTTTTGTTGCCTAATCCTAACCATGTGCTTTTGTTGAAGGAAAAAAAAAAAAAGTCAATTTGAGGTGTTGTACCAATATAGTGCGTTTATTTTGAAAGAGACTGTGAAAACGAAGTGTATTTTGAAAGAGGTCAATCCATGTAACAGGCAGAACTTAACATGGTGCCCCAGAACTTCAACAACCAACACACCCAGGGTACCTTGCACGTCATATGTGGACGTGGAAAGTCCATGACCTGACGTCAATATGTGACGAAGTCGGAGTGAGAATGTGTCGACTGTTTAAATAACGGACGTAGCTTCCTTGACGTTACCCATTGGTTTATGGACTGTCATTTTGAAGCCTCAAAACAGCATTTCAGCCATCACCATCTTGGTTTTTGGAGCCAGAAGTGAGCATATTTTGGACAAGAGGGTGGAGCTGTGTTGAAGCAAGGGGTGGATCTGTCTCATAGACTTCGGCAACGCCTTGGAGACACCCTTAGATATGGGTAATTTTGGGCCTTAGTAAAATGTCACCAGGTAAGGAATAACAAAATTCAGCCCCTGTACAGTGGTTATAGATGTAGAAATTAGCTATAGAGACCTAAACCATTTTTGTACCAGGCTGTTAACATGTTCATGCTAATGTAAAGCTGTGCATTTTAACAAAGGGGTTGATGGGGATTTACTCCATTTGGAGCCAGCCTCAAGTGGCCAATTGATGAACTGCAGTTTTTGGCACTTGTGCACTGGCCTCATTTCTCACTCTCCCATATGCCCCTCACGTGTGGTCAGACCTTGCCAGTTTCATTAGTGCTGGACTGCTGGTGACGTTAGATGAGAGTATCAGTATCTGATACAGATGTGATACTGATATGATCTAAGCTTCATAGCTTCATAGTGTCAAGTACGCCTTACAACTTTCTTCAGTGGTATTGTGGGGGTTTTAAAAGTGTTCATCTCAGTGTTTTTTGAGAGGCACAGCAACCGCTTCATCATGTTACTGTTGTCTTTTAGATTTTGGTATAAAAGGTGTTGAAAGATGTGGTCAGGGATTGTCGCCGGAAGCTGCCACTTGTTCTGGGTTTTGGTTAGCATCACTGTGGTCAAAAGACAGGCAGTGCTTCTTTGTCTTCGAAGCAGCTGGCAACTTCGCATCTGCAGCAAAGGTGCTCCTCGCATGCTTTCCTCCCCTACACTTAATCCCAGCACTTAGGCTAGTTGTAATGAAGGTATAAAAGGTAAATCTAACAAAGTAAAAAGAAGATAACGGGCTCAAAAACACACTTTTGTTGTTTCATATCTGTGGTTCTATGGTGCATGAAGTAGTGCACTGTGTAGCAGCAGGAAGAGGATTTATTTTTCAGCAGGTGAAGCTGAAGTCAAAGGCAGAGCGGGGTTTGATGACTCGCATGGAGCTCCCTCCACAGACCTTAAAACCCACTGAACATCTGTGGGAGCACTTGAAAAGGGGAAACACATCACTCATATCTCTAGTATTCCTAATTTTGACTAAACACTTTCATCTGTTTTTAGACAGACTGGTCCCTCTGTATGTTTTCTTAGCAGCAGGGCTGGCAAGGACCAAAACAAACTGGAGAGAAAAAAAGAAAACCTCCTGTGGTTAAATCTTGAGAAACTCTATGTCACACTCTCACACACGCTCACTTGTCAGGCAGATTACGGCCTCTCCGCAGTCGGAGCAGTCAGAGCAGTCGGTGAGGGTGAAACACTATCCACTCACTGGCTCCGCACACACGCACAGTGCTGTAAGGAGAAATATTCTCCTCACGCCTCTGCAGCTTGCTGCAGGTTACCTGGTACTGAGGCATAATTAGACCATATTAGTGTCAGTCTCCTCGTGTGTGTGTGTGTGTGTGTGTGTGTCCATGTGTGTGTGTGCTGGTGTGCATTATGAGTTTACTCAGGCGCTCTTCAGCTGCTCCTTCATGGTCAGTAATGGTCTGTGAGTGCTACAGCATCCCAGGTTTTAAATTAAGCACAGTGAATTTATAGGCTAATATAATAAAATAAAAAGTTAAGGATCCTTTGTTTCCCATTAGTGTCTATTATGGATGACAAGGACACCTCTGAACTGCAGACCTGGACATAAAAATTAAACTGAATATATATTCATGTATGTAAAACTCCTTTTATAAGAGTTTGATATATTTTATCAGACACTTAAGCGGCTTAAAAGTGCTCATGTAGCTTAAAAGAGAACATAAATCAAGCAGTTCACATGATGAGTATTTAATAGCCACTTTCACCAGGTTGAGTCTCACACTAAAGATGTTTCATAACTTGTTGTATCATCTTTGTTTTTGTACAATTTGAATGCACAAAAAGTGCTTTAATAGCAGGGAGCCGCAGTCCAGGCTGGTGCCAGCTCTGCGAGGTGTGGAGGATTATGTTCCCTGACAGAAAATCCCAAACACTGCTGAATAATATTTGAAGACATGTGCTTATCACACATTAGCCAGTAGTTTTCACACCGCATTAAGTGCTGAAGACCTGGAAACTACTTCCTAGGGTTCCTTTTTCCATTCCTGCGTCAACTTCTTTTCCGGATCAATTCGGTCTGAACAAACAATCCAAAAATAACGAAGCTGTTTTGGGTGTAATATGTTTATACAACTGGGGAAAGAATAGTGATCAGTCTTTTTCAGGGGAGATAATGAATGTTTTCTCTCATATGACGAGTGAACAGATGTGAATCCCTCTTTTCCAACTGCAGATTTTGTCTTTATCAGAGGGAGGTGGAAGTATTCTTTCAGCGAGGAATTGCGGACACGCATCCCCCCTAATTCATATGCTCAGCGGTGATGAAATATTCTATTTGGATTTGAAATTCATATCTCATCCCCTTGCTGGGTCTCATCCTCCCCTCTTTGCCAGAAACCCGTGTGAATTCCACTCATACATTCTAAACCAAATATTCACTTCACACTAGTTGTAGTCATTGCAGGCCATGAGACATGAAGATGTGCTGTAATGTGTTTTCATTTGGTGTCTGGTTGCCTCTCTTGACAGGATATCAGAGCAGAGTGGCTGACTCCCAGACTGTTTATGAGGATTCAGACTCTGCCTCTCAGGACTGTGTTATTTTAGGTTGAGGGCCATTCAGATGAAAATAACAATGTCTTTCTGCCTTATTTGCATCGTGACAGAGCCAATACTGTTTTATGGCATACACTGGCCATTTCGTGCAGGAAAGAGCAATAAAAAAGAGATTAAAAAAACAGCTTGCAGCTGTTAGTCTCAATGTGAACACTGCAAAAAAAATCTTCATATTTTCAAGTCAATTTTGTCTTTTCTCCAAACTGTCAACTGCTTCCCCAACTTTTCTGATGACCTGATCTCCACATCTACCTTCACACCTGCTCTTCATTCCCCGATAAAGACATATCATTCTCTCATCATACCCAGTGTGCATACACTGTAGGCAGTCTGTCTTCCATCCTAATACCATTTGCCAGATCGATTGTGTCTTGTTCTGTTCTATCTGCCGGGCTGTTCATGACCTTTGCTCGTGTTGGGATTTTGCCTGCCCTTCTTTTTGATTCCTTTACACTCGCCCACATTGCAGTCCTATTTTCAGACCCTTGACCAAGGCAGAATAGGTTTTAACCTCAACTGCTCTGTCTCTGCTTTTGGGTCCACACCGAGCTCACCAGACAGGTTATGTTCGCCAACAATCTTGGTTACTACAGATGCTATTCAGCTTAAACGCCTAAAACACTTGGATTAAACATTAGAAAAATAAACATATTCTATCAAATGTTTAAGTTAGCATTGGATGTAATCTTATTTTATTGTAGAGTTGCACACAGTCTATCTCTCTCTCACTGTTTGTCAGACCACAAATGAGACAAGGATTAGCTAGCTAGTGGTTCTTCTTTGAGTGTAGGCAGCTGTTGCCAATGCTGGAATAGGAACTTTCTCTGTAGGATTCTCCACCATTGAATCAGGTTTTTACTGAAAACCTTTGCTGCTGCTTTAAGTTTACCTTTGGAATTTTGCTCAGTGGCACCACCATGAAATTGCCTCCCCCAGATATAAGTGACAAAATCTTTCAGACTGCACCAAATTTGAACCTGTGGCCTGAAACTGAACTTGTTTCAAGAATTTTTTTTTATGAAAATAATCTCAGTATCTTAACAGAGTAAGGCAGACCGCTGCACTGAAGTCCAGAATAATGACTTGTAAATTCTTGAAACAAGTTGATTTGTAATGAGACAAGATTACTTCTCAGTACTTTTTCACTAGTTTGAGGTCTCAATAGACACGGACGACTTGACAAGATGATAATTTAGTGAAATATCATGCAGTACACTACATTTCAAGTTTTACTTCACTGTCAATAAAAGAAAACAGCTCATCAATACTGCACATACAAATTGGATCAACTAAGGAAAAGACGATTGATGGAAAAAGAAACTGCAAACACTTACGGTCTAGATTACACTCATTTTGGCAGCTCTGACTCTTTCAAGTAGTTATTCCAGCATTGCTTAAATCTTATACAGTCATTTTATTGCCAGAAATAGATTTCCTCCTGGCAATAACGTGTCTGCTTTCTTATATTTACATCTGGCATTTAAATGAATCACTTCTCTAGAGTGGATGAAATTGGAATGCTGAGTCCTTCGCTGCACCTCATGCACACCGCTCCCCTTTGTCACAATTCTGTCCTGTAAGACTGACAGTAAACAACTCATCCCACTTGTTGTCCAACGCACAAGTATCCTGACAGTATGCTGTTGACAAGCGCGTTTCTAGTTGGAGTACATGCAAATCAAACAGGTGACAGGTGTGCATAAACAGTTTTTTTGCAGCTCTTACAGCTGCATTATAATGGGATTTCACGTGTGCAGATAAAATTCAAATCACGGCATTTGTTAATTTTAGGGGGATTGTCTTCAGATGGAAACAAGCAGCATTTCTATTCGTTGCAAGACACAACCAATCAAGCCAGACCCAATAATGGCATTTCTGACTAAATCCCACACTGTGATCACATAATCACACTCTGGTGTTAATTTTATGGATGATATTTGGACTGACATTTGTATCAGTTTTCCGTGACGTGACTTGAAAATATGTTAGCGTGCAAAAGGGAACATTGTACAAGCGAAAAGGAGAGTAAGGATGGAAAAGTTGCCCTTAAGGAACTTGCTAAGCACTCTGAGAAAATGGTGTCATCCGCACACTCAGCCAACCTCCCAGGGTTTGAATCAGATATGACGTCAAGTGTGTGCTTAACTTTTTTGTGAATTTTTTAAGGGGCTTTAACCTTTGGGAGGCTCTGTTCTCTACAAATGGGACTTGAGATGACTCTGTGTAATGAGATCAAAGAGATAATGACAGTATTATGAATAAGTTATATGCCCTAACAAGCAGTCTGTCTGTGCATGCATTTATTATCCGAGTGTGTTTGTGAGGTGACATCATTTCATAGGTAGAGGTGAGGTTAGGCTATTTCCGAGTGGAGTTTGAGCTGTGGTGATGTTGTTTTGATAGATTTCCGCACAATAGGGGTTGATTTAACATTAATGAAACATGGACGTCAGGCTGATGAGACCGGGCCTTGCCAGCAAAACAACAGCATGTTTGCATTTTCCTGACAAGCAACCTGTTATGGTTGTGCGGATAATTACTGTCTTCTACAAGAAAATTGGTTGTTTGTTGGAATACAGAAGTGCAAATCAGCTGGCATGACGTCTGGCGCCATGAAGCTTTGGATTGTCCCCCTCAGAGTGGGAAGGGGCTACTGGCCTCTGCAAAGGACTTAAGGGAGGATGGTGCATGAGAATGACAGGTGGATCTGTAAACAGAGTTTTCCTGCATGGCTAATTAGTATGAGGTGGCCACCTCTAATTTCATGCAGTCTCGAGCTTCGAACAAAAGTCTGACGAGTGTCATCATGGAAAACACTATTTTCTAAAGGCCCTGATATGCCAAACTGACAGTCAGCCCTTGGTCAGTGTCAGGCCATTGGTAAGCCTCTGTCACTCTAGTTTTGGTGGTGTGTTCTAGACCTTTGGCACTTGTCAGCTCCAAGCAGAAACCTTCAGGGCTAAAAACTTAAGCCAACACAGAGGTGCCAAAAACTGCAGTTCTGTAAATGTCCATTTGAGTCTGATATTAAAAACAGCTTTTGTCTCTATGGATAATTTCCCAATTCATGACAACTGTACAGGTGGGGGTTGAATTTTTATAGAGCTCACCCGTTTACATTTTGTTAAGGCTTAAAGTCCACGCCTTGTTCATCCACGGCTCCTCTCTCTTGTCCAAATTTGGTCACTTCTGGCTCCAATAAACCAAAAAGATGACAGCCAAAATGCCAAACTCAAAGCCTCAAAACGGGATTCCATAAACTAATGGGTGACATCATGGTAGCTATGTCCATTACTTTAACAGTCCGTGGTTGACCCTTGTTGTTTTTTTTTGCCGGTTGATTTAGCATGTTGAATTAGCAACGGCGATGGTGGAGCCCATCGGTGAAATAAATCCCTCTGATTGGCATTTCAGATCATTGCACAATTAACAAATGAGTTAAGTCAAGAGGGCTTTAGATCAAAATATAGACTGTATAAGTTATGGAGCCAGGTAAGAGGCTGGAGATGTGGAGGAGTGAGTGGTGGATCTGACTGAGAAGCCGAGGCCCGCCCTTTATAATGCGTAACTTTACGCATTAATAGCATTTTAACAGATATGTTTTTGGCACCTAATATCCTTTGTTCTTTCAACATTGAGTTGTGTTGGTAATGCTCTCCACTGACTAACCAGCATCTTGAATCCATGCGGTCAGTCCTTTAGTTTCTAGACTAAACTATTACCACCTGCTGCTATTGAGTTATAGCCTCCTATGCAGGGGCTGAACATAAGAGCTAGTTGGCTGTTGGCTGTAGTTTTTGCAGTGCGATCAGGTGCAACTTTTTGGCCGAGACACAGGCAAAGTGAGACGGCACAACAGTCGGCCTTTGTCACCACTTGTTCATTGATGTCGGTTTGGTGTGTCTGGGCCGTAATATGCATTGCTCTGCTCTGGTTGTAACTGCAATTATGGCATTACGCCGATGGGGTGGCGCTGTATTGTTATCAGCACCATGCACTGGTAAAGGCTCTGTCAAAACTGCCAAAGAGGAAGAAGAGAGCCGTCTGTTTTTGGCTGACCGCAACAAAACCAAGGCCAGCCCTGTGCAAGAAAGTCTGTCACTGACTGACTGACTTATGTGCCACAGCAAAGACACAAAGAAAAGGAACACTAAGGAACAACTCATTTTCCCTATTGTTCAATTTTTTTGATATAGTTCCAGCTGCATTTTAGAAATGCTGTTGCGAATGGCAGTTGAACTTGACGTTTGTGAACACCTCTACACATTTACAACTGTGTAAGGTAAGGAAATAAAGGTCTATTTTCTTCTGAATCAACTTTTTTCCCACTTTGAATACAAAAGTTCAGACACCTAATCTAAAACTTGGGCTCAGATTCCAGGGTTACTCTCTTATCCTGAAGCCTCCTTAAGGAATCTGATCCAGTTTGATTCGGCGTTGGGAACCTTTTGCAACTGCATGCCTTTGCTGACGTCGACCCCTGGACCTTCCGCATGGAAGACGAGTGCTCTTACCACTACACCAGGGAGGCCCCATGCTTTAGTACACTTTAAGAACAAATATTACCAGCGGCTACTACAGGGAATTGCAATTATCCAGGAATTCAGACAACAGACACCACTGACTATCCATGTGACACTTCGGTCACAGAGTGTCAATGACTGGCATTTTTCCATCATAATTATGAGAACTCTTAAAATACATTGCTTGTAAAAGTGTTGGAGATATGGTACACATGCACGTGCCACCTCTACCCCACTTTGAGCCAGGAAAATCCTGATACAGTGTCTGTCAGTCAGGTGGAGAGGAAGCTAAACATAAAGGTGAATTTCTTGATTTGCCAGTCAATCAAGGTCTATCCCTAACCTGGCCACGAGCTTTTGGGTAGAGATCGAAAGAATATGGATAAAATCCAAGACAAAAAGGGGATTCCTTGACATGGTGTCTTGTAGGGATGTGCTGAACTTTATTTCACCCAATACCAATTCCATCTGATCAGGCGCAGCCTATTGTTTTGACTCACCCTTCAGGACAGGGTGAGGACCTGGGACTCCCTCGGTGTATAACTGCTGCCCCCTTGAATTTAAAGGAGCCAGTTATGGGCATTCGATTTGATTAGGATGCCTTCCAGCTGCCTTCCTGTGGAGGTATTCTGGGCACGTCAAACTGGGAGGAGACCCAGGGCAGACCCCAGAACACACTGGAGGGATTATATATCCCATCGGGCTTTGTGACACTGTGGAATCCCCTAGGATGGGAGCTTGAGGAGACAGCTAGTGAGAAGGGCTTCAGGACGACTTTGTTTGCTACCACTGCAACTCTCAACCCTGATAAGTGGCAAAAAAATGGATGGATGACTGTTGTGTTTTGAAGGTGCTGACAAATGACCTTCTTTGCCACTGGGGGTAT
Organism: Epinephelus fuscoguttatus; assembly: GCF_011397635.1. NCBI lineage: Eukaryota > Metazoa > Chordata > Actinopteri > Perciformes > Serranidae > Epinephelus > Epinephelus fuscoguttatus. The sequence continues at coordinate 10,702,881 of NC_064775.1, forward strand.
GGGGACATGTGAACAGAGCTTAATGCTGATGTGAGTGTAACTTCCCACATAGCACAATGCAATAGAAGAAATTTAAACAACCATTAAAAGCACTGCTCACTGCTGGAAACAGCTTCAAAGTCCCAACTTCTTATTTATCACACGCTGTGAAATATTTTCACTTTGTTCTCTACAGGGAAACAAACAAACAGAAAAGTAAAGACATCTTTTTTTTTGGCAACCTTTTGTCTTTCAAACACAAGGCAATGTTCGAACGGATGATGGTTTGAGGGCCAACAAAAATGAAATGTATTTTTTTTTTTTTCAGTAATGAGAAATGTTTGAAAAACACATTTCACTGTTGGCACTCAAGCTACACAGAGACCCTGAAATTCTGGCCATTTTGTGAGGAGTGGGAGTACCATCTGGTTGATCCATGACAGTTTTCGAAATACTTTCACTGATGTGAACTTTGGTAACTCTTAAATGATAACAAAGCAGCAACATAGGTTTAGAATTCTGATGTATGCTCACTAAATGGGGTTGTGATCTTGACAAATGTTGAGCATAAAACCCCTAAAGCATCACAGCTTTTGCATATTTGCCTATGAAGCAAAGAGGACTTTGATTGCTGCCACTTTAATACAACATGAAGTCGTCAGCATTGCTCCTAATGATAAATACTGTGCAGAGAGAGACTGTACAGGTTCTCATTTACAGAGGCACGTCAGCTCTGTGGCCTTCTTTTTCCTGCGAGGATGACTCAGCTGGGGATTTCTGTGTCCTTGTGATGGCAAAACGTGCAAGAGTCACTGATTGATGTCACACACTGCTTCTTTTCTTTCTTTTCACAGCTGTTTTTTTTATATTTCGGCTCCAAACTTAATCCACAAATGTTAATAGTTTAGACAGAACTGCTTACAAAGCCCTAACAGCGACGCAGAGCTTTAGTGCTGACAGAGAGAGAAACATTCAAAGCTGCTCTCATGCCTCTCACGAACATCACACATGTCAAACTCACATTTTTATTCGCCCCTTGTCCAACAGCAGTGGATAGATGAGAGGTATAGCTGCTTCTAAAAATACATCTTGTCAAGATAAATCCCTTAAAGGAACAGCAGAGATTCTTTATAATGTAGTTTGATTTGAAAGCAAGGAGGAGATGCACTTAACTGTCTTGATATCCCTCAACATTTTTCACAGTGCTGATAAAAACGTATCATCTGTTTTTCCACTTTTCTGGACAGTAAATTCAGTGTCTGCCTCTGAGCTGGACATTTGAACTTGATGGTGTCAAGTTTAAATCAGGTTTTGTCCAATGTTTCCAGCTGAGTAGCAGAAAAAAGTGCACAAATCCCATTAAAGTCACCATGCCTGCTGTTTTTGTGCCCCTGTATTACTGTCTATGGAGCAGCTCCAGGGTTTGCCTCTAGATGACATCATCACTGCATTCTGCCATGGTTAATGGTTAAGTATAAAATGCTATTTTAGGATGGATTTACACTTTAAATCCACATAATACTGTGGCATATCTTTGTCCAGACAAAACTTAATGAAATGTACTAATTCATCATTTGAAACGGCGCATTCACCAGCTGGCAACAATTCCCCAGCAGACATTCAAGTGCAACTATCCTTTTTAAAAAAGCTTGCCAGACACACATCCATTATTATGCCCTCAGTGTAAAAATATTTTTTTAATGATTGCCCCCGCGCTCTGTGCTTTGAATGCGATTTTGACTTTGACTGGCATAGCGTTTGAAGTGTCCTTTAGATTTCATAGAGTGCCTTGCTGTTAATCAAAAGCCTAAAAATGAGCCGTGGATTATTTTTAGGGGTACTTAAAATGCTTGAGTGATGATGCTGAAAATTTCACGAAGACAAAAAAAAAAAGAGAGGTGCTAAATCAGTGTGGAGCAGACATTGTTAGCACATTTGGCATATGGTGCTGTCACATTATATTCTTTTCTTGTGCTCCTTATTTAATAAAATACAAATTTTGCGGATCCTGTAAGGCATAAAAGATGTAAAACTAGCTGTCATCCTGACAGCAACAATCAGTTCTCGCTCGAAACTGAGGAAGCCCTTGGATGTGACCCTCTGCTGTGACAGTAGCACCCATATTATTAGAATCCATTACATGATGTAGCTTTGAAGATGAGGAAATGTTGGGCATCCAGTGGACCAAGTGCCTTTAGTGCTCAATCCCACCAGAAATTGGCAAAGTCATTTGTGCATCTTTGAGAAATTGATGGTGCTGGAGGCTTCGTGATGTACTACATTCTTAAGGGCCATGCATGGTTGCTGCTGGTTTTAGCAAGTTTTACTCATGGCAAAATGGGAGGGAAGAGGGAAGATCTACTGGTGTCACTTCTTATTCTGTAGCTAACACAAGCGCTCCATTTTGTTTGCATTTGCTCAACAGCTGTGGCAGTTCTGTGCAGGTGCCAAGGGTGGGCCGTACCTTTTGTAGCACGCCTTCCTGGACTCCCTAGAATACTGTAGTGTTTTCTCTGAACCAAGGAAAGCCTCTCCTTATTGATCTAAAATAGATATGGCTGATTCATAGTTTCCCTAAATGAGTGAAACAGCGCCTTACTAGGTTTTAATGGGAAGTCGTGGGTGGGGCTCAAGACTGCGACCATTTAGTTGCATTTTGCTACCATGGAGCACCAGTTTGACTTGGAAATATTATATCTGAACTTGAGAGTTTTTAGTGTATTTCCAGCTCACAGTGAATAAAACTTCACGTTTAACGGCGTCGTTTAACTTCTCCCTAGCTGCTAACATCCAACTCTTGACTGGATCTTTCAAGTACACAGCAAAACATTAACATCTCTTGTCCTAGATCTGCATCAGATAAAAGCACCAGTGGTTCAATTTTGAACTTTATGCTAACAGTACTTTAACTTTATCAAAACTTCATTTTACTTTGTTGTTACTCTTCTTCATTTGAGTTTATTATGACATTATTTTAATTAAGTTCATTATAGCTGTTCTTTAATTAACCTGATCATGTGGCTTGCGTTTACTTAAGTCTGCTGTTGAAAAATGAAGTTGGTGTAGGACCCATGTTATATGGGTTTTTAAGGAACACTGATTAAATTCGCACTCTGTTTCCAAGTTCATTTAGGTTTTCTGCGGAGGTGTGTATCCTTCTGTAATTGCTTGTGATCTTCTTCCTCACTTCCTTTGAAGGCACTTTGCTTTACTTTTTTGAAGGCAACTTCCATCATTTTTCAAACAGCTGAATAGCGTTAAACTGGCCGCAGGGACTTGTATCATGCACATGTAAGGGCTCGACAGTGCAAGCATTTCACTTGCATTTGCAACTAAAAATAGGTGTGTGCGAACTGTAAAAAATATTTAGGGGCACATGTGCGCATAAAAAAACAGCTGAAACAGCCTATATTTTTGTCAATAAAAAAATATGATAATGTAACCGCAGATGTTGGAGGAACTCCAGCCGCCTTCCCTCTTCCCCATGTGACACGGTTATGGGCAGTTTTCCAAGCCACTGTCGGCACAATGAATATAAGTCCCACTGTCAGCAGCATGGAAAGTCAAAGTGTGGAGGAAGCGGTGGACCTACAGGGAAGCCTGCTCCGTTCTCCCCGCAGTTAGGGACCGTTCTCCACGGCCAGGCTGTCGGCTGGGTGGAAATAAGTCAAAGTGTAGCTGAGACGAGGGACCAGGAAAAGCGGCGGACCTCCGGTGAAGCCTGCTCCATTCTCCCCGCAGTTAGGGACTGCCACGGTACCGCTGCTGGGCAGGGTGGAAATAAAGCCCTTTTGACACAGAGTGCGCAAAGCGCAGACCTCCGCCGATGAACCCATTCATTGTGTATGTGCTACCGTGGCACAAGAGTGCACCACTCTGCCGCCGAGCTGATGCCGCGGCATCTGCACACCGCCAGCCTACGCTCAAATTGAAATTTTTTTAATTTCACTGCAGTTTCATTTAATTTCAGCGCTGTGACGACACCTCGGCGTGTCCAGTAGCAGACAAGAGCCTGAAGTAGACCTGGAAGCGGTCACCATGGAGCTGTAGCTCCTGAACGAGCCTGTACCCCAATTCCTGTCTTGCGCGCCTTGCTCTCCGCTTGCTCTGCGCCCTACCCCGCGGTGGGCGCCGCGAAAATCGCACTCTGTGTGAAAGAGGCTTAAGTCCTGCAGAGTTTCAGAGGATCTGGAGAATGTTTTAGGATAGTAATAACATTATATAAGATAATCATATTGCAAAGAATATATATATAAGATAATAACATTAAAGACAAAATTAAATTGCAATACTTTTTTCAAAACTTGATGATTTTGCCTTTCTGTACATTTTGTATACAACATTATTTGATCCATTTACATTGTGCCCCTAAAGTTCTTTGTGCGCTCCTTACTTTTCAACTTAGGAGCACATGTGCTCCTTTGGAAAAAAGTTAGCGTCAAGCCCTGCATGTGCATCTTTGTGCAAAATACAAAACAAGGATTCACTCGTAAAAACATTGCTCCACAGCACTACTAGTGGCCACAGGGTTTCAGCACACTTGGATCAATGACTACAGTTTTCATTCAGGAATTTAAATATATTATGAATTTTAGCGAAGATGCCTGACTCGATTGCGACTGACTTGAGTAGCCTATAGCTACATTGTGTGATGATTCACCAGGACTGAACCAACACACCCACCACTAGGGATTCAGTGTAATAGTTTTTTGCCCTATAGGCACTGCATATGAATGCACAGTAATTCCAACATGTGTGTGACATATGGCAGCCATACTGTGTTTTACATCACCTGTCAGCTCTCCATAGCAGGGAGATGTTGTGGATGTGCTGTAGGCTTGAAACCAAGGAGGATTCTGGGGGGATCAAGATATGGAAAAGTCATGTGGAGCTCAGTGATAACGCTGTTTGTTGTTCCTTGGCCTCATGCGCACAAACACACTGTGAGATGAGAGTGTATTAATTGTCACCCGCTGGCTACTTCAGAGCGCTGTGCACACACACTTCTGAGTGACTGTTCCAAAGTCACCTGCTGCTTCTTTCCCCTATCTCTCTCTTTCTGTCTCTCTTCTTCCTCACCTTTGCACCTCTCTCCACCACCACTTCCTACCAACTCACACACACACAAACACACACACACACACACGCGATGCGCAACACACACCGCCTCCTTCTCATGTCTGGGCAAGGACACAGTCAAGCTGACTCACCCAGAATTGAGCTGTCATCTGTGTCACCTCAGGCTTGTGTGCGTGTGTGTGTGTCCCAGTGTGTGTGTTCTCCATGCTGTGTGTGTGAGTGTCACCTTGGGCGGGGAGTGTACTGTGGGAGGTTACTGACAACATGCACAAGCTGGGGTGTATGGGCAGAGGCACGGGACTTGATTTGATCATCATCTCAGAGACAGAGAGAACATGACTAATGCGCCTGTGTCTGTGCCCGTGTATGTGTGAGAGAAAGTCCTGCTTTTTCAGAGAGCATACCCTCCTCCTACACACTCACAGCGCACAGGCACACTCATGTACTTGTGGGGTACATGCATACTGGCAGAGCAGGGTTGCAAACAAAATTAATTACAACAAAAAATATTAAAGAAAATCTATGCCCGCAGGTGGGGATTAATTCAGAAGGGTTTACAGTTAGCTGGCCCCTTAAATGCATCAAATTCTCATCAGGTGCGGGCAGACTATTCTGTTTAGCACTCCGCTTTTGTTTGGTCTCCTCACACAATCACACACATACACACACATGCAACGGCAAAACCTTTCCTATGAGCATCTGGGCAACAGACAGGCCTATTAGCCCACAGGGCCTCGCAGTGCCAAAATAACAACTGCAGCATATGCCTGCGTAATAATTGCATTAATGTTGAACATGTCTCTCCGGGGGGTGGCTCTGGTTGACGACTTGGGGGAAATTAAAGCTTGTTCTTGAAAGCATGAAATTAGAATTTAGTAAATGTTGGAATGGAAGAGGGTACAGCTAATGATCACTAACTACATAGTAATGGATGAAGAGTTCATTTCCAAAATGCTGGATGCTTGTGCTGGAAAACCGATCATTACCTGGAGCTCGGTGCTTAATATCGCTGTGATACAGAGGGTGCAGCCTCCGAATGTGGCGCACTATTACTGTCAGCTCAGTTAATCCCACTTGCCTAACACTTCCATTATCAAACCATTGTCCAATTCATGCAAGTGGTGTTGTAATTGTTAAATGTGTTTTCCCTACCTTCCAGGGGCCCATTGGTCGCAGTTGATTTTAGTGCGCCATCAAAATCAACTGCAGAGCTGTTAAACTTGCTCAGCATAGCTAATGCATCACAATGAAACATACACCTGCAATAGTTTTTGTTGAAGTTACTTAATTTGAGAGTTTTAATCTCGTTATAATGACCTGTGAATCCTCCCTAGTGGTGCATTTATGTGCTAAAGTGAAGGTCTGACGCACAGTTGGAGGGCAAGAAACAAATGTTTTAAATTTAAAGCCAAATTCACTCAAAGACATGAATAATTAAGCGTCTCACAAAGTGCAGAACATCTCCCCTAACTGAACAAATCATAAAACTGCGTGTTATTTAAAGGGAGTCTGGCAACTTTCTCCCCGGGGAATGAAGTATGTTGTGCTTACTGCTTATTGCATTTGTTAATAATTTACTAATTTACTGTTGCAGGCATCTGCTGCTGAGCTCGGCAGGTAAGATTTAAGACTGGGTCCCTGTCTCCTTGTTTAATGTCGCAATGTAGCCATCAGGGAGACACCTGTCCCGGTAATCAAAGGGATGTATGTGAAATTAGTGCCAGGACAAAAGTGTGTTACACGTGTTGATGTGTGTTTTGTTGGGTAGAGCAATGAATTTTATACACCAGATTGTTTTAGTCTGCTAATGTGTCCTCACCTTTTTTTTCCTCTGGTAACTTCAGATCCAGACGTTGAGGAGGTTTTTACCAAAAGCCGAATTATCCGTAAAAGTTCTCTCCTCTCCGAAACAAATGGACCCAGTGATTTAAACTGGTAAAAACACTGAATAGCACAGTTTCACATTTCAAAAATTAGTGTTGTTCTGATGCTGTTTAGCACAGCAGGAGCTGGAGCTGAGCTGCCGCTAATGTTTGCTTAGCTTGTTTCTCTTATGACTTAAGATCCAGATGTCTGATGACTATAATCCTTCATCTTTTTACAACATAAAGTTAAAAACAACCAAGATTGAAAATGTGTATCATAAAATTAAGCTTGAAACTGTATGAAGTCAATTTATAACAGCTTTAGGTCGACATACGCAAAGAGGATATGTTGCCACTGTCAGGTGACGGCAACCAAATGACTGTGTCCTTGATTAAAATAACAGATTTAACAGATTTCTTTGGGTTTGAACATTGTTTAAAATGTTTAGGATAATGTAAATACACAACACAACAAAATTGTTTTTAGACATTTTAATGTGGAAAAGTTTCATGCATTTCTAACCACACAGAGGCAGTTCTTTACCATGCAGCTATGTTACAGAAAAAGTGATGCAAAGTTACATCTAAACTGTGAAAAAATGTCAAAGCAACAGTCACTGGCAGTATAACTTTTAATTTATCAATGGCCCTTAGGGGTTCTACCATCCCTGCTGTTTAACTAATGCGTCGCCTCTGACTTCAATATCCTGCCAAGCTGCATCGGATGTAAAGCTCACATAGGCATTCACCTTTCTTTTGATTTTTTTTTTTATTTCTCAATCAGAGATAACTAGCTGGAAGCTGATTGTGAAATCCTAGCTTGGCTATATCCAGATGAGCTGGTTTTGACTATAGAGAATCATTGCAATTTAAGGAACCCTGCTCAGAGGGCATTTCAACATCCTGTCTTCATGATAAACCATTTAGCATGGCAAGGTAGATGGTAGCAGGTATGGCAGACGAGCCGTCGCCCCCAAAAGATTCCATTTAGTGGCTACATCACCTTGTGAAGTTACAAATTGTTTTTGTGCCCCGCAGCTAAACATAATGAAGATTCAAGGCGTGCCAGGGAACGCAGTGATGTGTGTCCAAATGCTCACGCAAGGATAGGGACACGTGCACTCGAGATACCCGGCATGCACGCACACAGTCTTGTTCATACAAATGCTCACATGCCTTCTCTACCACTGCCACACACACACATCTCTTTGCCTGGTGGACATTCATTAGGATGCAGAGTGGAGGGATAATGTGGTTTAAGCAATCAAGGAGCTGGCAGACCCGTTCCCCTGCTGAATTAAAGATAAATCCAAACACCTTGAGAGACCAGATTATAGGCCCGTAAGTGGATTTGGCCCAAAGTAGCCAAACTTGTGTGTGCGTACAGTATGTGCATGTGTGGCTAGGAGCATGTGTTGGCATGTTTGCACACATGTGCAGTATTAGACAGCATGCATGTAGATTAGTGGGGGAGGGATGTGAGTACATTTACATGCATTACACAGGCAGGGACACAGGCAGGAACAATCTGCTATGAATGTGACACAAAGACGATTATACAAACATATATTTTCCACGCCTTACATGTGAACAAAATTGAAAATGAGTTTCATCTAAACACATTTAGAGCTTTAAAATATGTAGCCATTTTCACTTCCAAATATGGAATGGTCAATGCTTACCACTTCCATTTATCTGCATCTAACACATGTAGTGTATAACTTAGCAGAAACATTCTCAGGAAAGCAGCCATATTTTTCAGGATTGCAAACTGAAGGGACAAGCTAATGCTAGTCCAGCCAGGAAAAGCTGAATTTTTGTCCTGGGAGAAATCACATTTCACATGTAGTTTGAAATGCACCTGTTTGACAACTGATTAAAGGCTAATCCAATCACCTGCAGAGCAATTTTGCTCCATGTGCACAGTTTACTCACCTAACCAAATCAAAAGCCTGTGAAACCTTGCCAAGAAAAAAATAAATAGTGAAGCCAAATTTGTGTGTCTCAGGAAGCACCATTAATACATTGATATTTAGACCTTCCTTGCAAGATAACTAAAGATGACTTTGCATGGGCTTTTTTTCATCATTAGGATTTTTGTGCAGTTTTGGTTCTGTCAGTATGCATGGCTGTACGTTTGTTTGTTCTGTGGTTTATATGCGCACGTGCTCACTCAACACATTCTCACTCTCAACTCATCTCGATTGCGGCTTGGTCAGTGGACTTTCACATCTTCATATTACGTGCTGGGTGTCCTGGGTGCGTCTGTTAGGTTTAGAAAAAAACCCATCATGGTTTGGCTCTATGTTCAAAGGGAAGTGAATACAAGCCTCCTGGGTGGAAGCCCAGTGTTGTTGGACCCGGTGGTGTTATTAACTGATACTGCCCGATGATGTATCATACTGCCGTGAAAGGATGCCTTATTTCGCTGTTGTCTGATGCTGAAATCAGTCATTCAGAGATATTTGACATCTTCAGAATGTGAATGGTCTGGCTCATTTCCGGCATGCATGTTGATGTCTTTTTGGTTAATCTTCATTTTGATGATTAATAGTATAAACTACATGAGCAACAGTTGATCTTACCTGACAATGTATTGAATGCAACACAAGTCTGACATAAGAGAAGAGCGTGGTACAACATATATGCATGGATACAGCCATACAAAAAAACTTAAAGAAACCAAACAATGATTCTGCCTCATGTAATGTCATATCATGTCATATCACAGCATGCTGACACATGTGTAATCGTCAGTCCAGTCTATTTAACATTGGTCTCTGAACATCTAGAAAGTCTTCATCTTAACCTTGAGACACTCCGGAGCCTCTTCACATGCCAGCATGCAGACGGTGATTCAACCATGACCATGGATGAATCATACATTCATATAATTACGATTATACATGATGACATTCCTATACTTTTATTTTTAATTATCTTATCTAGATCACATGTTTACCATTGAAAAGTCATAAAATGAGTAAGACGGGCTGTGTGTGTAGTTTATGCTGGAGGTTCAGGGCCTCTGGATCACATGAAAATGTGAGTCATTGTGATGAATAGACCTTGGTGATTCCATTGTGTTTAGAGTCCTGTGGTCGAACATGAACAGATTCTCTGCATTCTGCCCTCCGCTCTGTCAGAGAGCAACCACAGCTGACGTCAACTAGCTGTATTCAGCTCAACATACCAATAACCTTTCTTACAGAGCGTCCTTCAAAACATGTGAACAAAGTGTTACAATGTTCTTATGTAGTTAAAGATAATTCTGGCATGCAGAGCTTGGGGTTTTCCACGCATTAAAGGAGAGTAGGTAGAGAGGAGTTATTGGCTTTTACAAGAATGTAAACCTGTGTATCATCTGCATAAAAGAGAACAAGACAACATGCCAGGACAAGCATTCTCATTAAAAATAAGACAGGGCCTAAGATTGAGCCTTGTGGCATGCCATATCTCACAGGAACCGGGGTAGAGGCTGAGTTACAACACACAGAAAAACCCACAGAGGTAATACATATATATGTATATGGGATTTGTGGAGGCTGGTGGACAGATGACAGCAAACTTTTTTTTTTCATCGTGTGTGACCTCTGTAAATTCAAAAGATTTTGCGTTTCCCTGAATGCAGTGCAGGCAGCAGTCTCCATGAGTTCTTTTTTTTCTTCTCAGTAGCAGTTTGTAAATCGCATGGTGAATAATTGATGTACCGATCCATTCAGAGCTGATCACTTCAGATTGATGGATGAAAGGAGCAGCTGCTGGAGTGATTGCAAACTTTTAGATTCAGCAGAATGAATAGTTAAGTTTCAGTTTCAGTCACACCTGATGTTGTGCCAAGAGTACATTCTGCGCTATAAGAGCATGGTGCAATGAATAATTGAACAGTATATATATTCCAATAGCACCCCTAATGAACGTTCCAGCTCTAAAAATAGTAAATCTGTTTGTGGCAGCAGATGTTTTGATTGTGGCAACCCACCACAAACAAATGAATGTGTGGGAAACCCTGCACAGCTGTGCTACTAAACACCCACTGCTGTATCACCTATACGCCATCTACTGTGAGTTTTCTTTTATTTCCTGTTGACACACTCTCTTCTATTCTTTCACAAAATACACAAGTAAACACTCACATGCACAGCCATACATCCAGTCACATATGCACCCCATGCTGAATAAGATGTTAAAGAGTTTCCACAGCAGGGCAGGAAAAGACACTGCAGTGTTGTTCTGAGCAAACAGATGTTGCCACATTTCCTGCTATACTGTAAAAACAAACAACAAGCAAAGTAAAAATAAAATAAAATGCAGTGCATGCTGATTGGTGTATAGGTTGCCCTGGAAACAAGCCCCATGTGCAATGTCTACACTTCAAAAGATATGTCAATCAAAAATTTACACCCCCAGGTTCAGTTTTAGTACACTAACCTTTTGGTTTTTAAAAGGAGAGTGGGTTGTTGTCATGGAGTCAGAATAGGGACAAAAATGCTTGATCAAATTAATGCTGAACAAATATATTACATTTTAGAACCACGAGGAGATCGGTAGTTGTGCATGACATTTTTAAATGAATCACAACGGTTTTTGAGCGAAAATCACATAAGTGAAAATAGTATTTGTCTGTAAACCTGCCGTGTAACAGCAAAACCTTTTTTGTAACTGTAAACCTTTTGTGAAATCTTCTTTATGCACTCACAAATATTCATCATATATTTAAAAATGTCACAGATCTCCCTCCAATTCAAAAATAAATCGCTCACTTAAAGTGAAGTAGGATCGAAGTGTTTTTACACATTTACACGTTTGAATGTATTCATACAAAATGTTTTCACACATTCATATATGTTCATACACAGCTACAGTACTTTTGTCCCTATTTTGACCCCAAATATTATTATTCAGTACAGCACAATTTGCAGACTGAGAAATCATCAAGGTCTAGGTAATATACTGTCAGATGCTCACACACACACACACACACACACACACACACACACACACACACACATTCTTTGAGTCTTTGAGTTGCACTGCTATGAGTCAACCAAATTCAAAGATAAAAAGTCACAGTTGAAAAAGTGCCTGTCTTACAATGACTGAAAAAAAAAAAACCCTCCACATGCACTATTCTACATCTCGCATTCTCCCTTTTGAATAGATTACGGTTAGTGATGCAACCACTGAGCAATCTCCCTAAAAAGAAAAAAGAAAAAAAAAAGCATCAATTAATTGATACCTTGAGATAATGACTGTAATTAAATGTGACCATGGTTGAAACATCTGGTGGGCTGTGTCACACACACCAGGGATGTTAGAGCTCGTGTTTCTGAAAATAACACAAATCCATTTGAATTCAGAGAGGATCATTTACAATCACTGTTTTTACTCCTTCCTAGTTGTGAAAGAAGTATTTGATCCTTTACTAAAAGGTCCACTGTGTAGGATTTAGGCAGATATATTTGCAGGAAGTACAATATTTAAGTTTTTATCCGTGCATAATAATGTAAAACTAAGAATCGTGTTTTTTACATGCACAATGGGTCCTTTTATACAAGGTCAGTCATTTTTCTACAGTAGCCCAGATCGGACAAATCAAACACTGGCTCCAGAAAGGGCCATTGTCATTTTTGCGTCAGCCAGTATGGGTCACCTACATGCTTGGCACATGGGGGAAGTTTCAGCAGGTTGCAATCTGCAACCTCACCACTAGATGGCACTAAATCCAACACACTAGAAGTTTAATAAGCAAGTAGCCATATTGTTATTGAAGTTAAAGATCTAAAGAATGGCTCACAAATATCTGTTGTTTTTTTGTTTTTTCAGTATTGATTAAAGTGATGAGCTTAATCAGCTGGGCACTGTTGTGTTGAGCAAACGTTTCTGAAACAGGAGTAAATAGTGCATTCCAGGGGGACTATTTTCAGCAGTGAATTAACACATGTTTGATGTGCTGGAGTGTAATTATGGCATGAGCACAATATATGTGGGAGTGACTTAAAATAAGCTATTTTAGGACAGTTTAGCTCAATAGCACAGAGGAATATGATATATCAGGCTTATGGCTACACCGACAGTAATTGTCAGGAGAATCAATTCACTGCTGGTTTTAATCTTTTTTATGGTATTTGTTGCCGATAAGAACAATGTAAATCACTGTCAGCCTTGTTCCTTAAGTGTAGTGGTTGTCTACCTCTGCTCCTCCCACCTCTAAAACCTGATAACTTTAGTTCTGCATGCCTTGCACTGTAAATAAATCTGTCCTGCTAAGTCTTACTCTGCTACGTGGTGTGTAGAGGTAAATACAGGCAATTTTCTCAGCAATGGTCTCATTTTTGAACTGTAATTATATAATGTCTAATTATATAATGTCTAAAAATGCAAGTTGTTTTGATGTTAAAATACCACACATCACTTGGTGCACTTGACACCGACCACCACACTATTTTTCATACTAAAAACATTTGGAGTCAACTGGCATGAATTTGCCCACCTGCTACATCGCGTGTGAACGTGTGTGCTTTTGTGGGTTACTGTGTGTGTCTGTTGGAGCATTTGTGTGTGTGTGTGTGTGTGTGTGTGTGTGTGTGTGTGTGTGCGTGTGCGTGCGTGTTAAAGAATTAAAGGGCTATCAGTCTTTATTTCTCTAAACTGGGGCAGGCCGCATTATGTAAAGTGCTGAATTATATATCAGATCTGCTGCATGTCGGTTTGGCCGAAGGGAGAGTGGCGAAAGGGAGACACAAAAACACACTCTCTCCCTCACACTCTCGTTATCTCGAATGAAGAATCTCTCCTTCTTTCTATCTATTACATACACCTATGTGTAGTGTATTGTCTCATGTATAACCTCGAAGCACACACACACACACACACGCTCTACGTTATCTCACGCAGGCACACTCAGGCTGACAGATGGGAGCACCAGATGATGAGCGCCACCAGATTTGTGTCTCGCGGTGGGAGCCATCACTGACACCATTTAAGCTGAGAGAACACTCAGGCTTACATTAGCACCCTAAATGTCTGTGTGTGTGTGTGTGTGTGTGTGTATGTTCATGCATGACTGTATGTGTGTGTTTAGGTGTGCGGCAAGTGTCTGAATGAATATGTTTGTGTGCGTGTGTTTGATATGTGCCCGGAGCTCCAGAGGCATTTAGATAGTTGAGTCAGTGTGTGTGTGTGTGTGTGTGTGTGTGTTTTTGGCCTCATGTTAACATCTTAATTCTTGGGCATATACACACACAATGCATAGTCGAGTTTACAAATGAAAAAGTGGGCTTGACATTCTCTGCTTGCTCAAGCTGCTTTCATCTTTGCAATGAAGAACAATGACCTATTAGCAAACGTCTCCAGCACACATCGGGCTCTCTAGGCCAGCTTTGCTCGGGCTATTTGCTCGTCCTCCATGTTTCTGCTCCACCCCGCCCACTCCCTCTTTTCTTTTCCTTTCTGTCTTCCTCGCTTTGCCTTTTCGCCCTCTTACTCCCCGTAGACCCAGAGTCTGAGCAGCCCAGCCTTTGAGACGGGCTGAACTTAACCAAACTAATCTCGAGAAGAACAGGAACATCCCCCTTCCTCTTCTTCTTCTTCTTCTTCTCCTCTTGAGACACTGCTGACATTTCGCGATGAGAAAGTGTGTCATATTTGAGGGTTCGGAGGGGGGGAGAAAACACTCGAGCACCAGAGAGTTGACTCAACTCGGAGTGCAAAATATTCCGCAGGGACCCGGCTTCCACGTCGTAGCCTGGCAGCTCTCGATGAGCTCTCACAGACAAATAATGACCTCTCACCCCGATAATATCCCATTGTGCACCAAAGGGGTTTCAAGTCACTAGCCACAGCAACTGTTGCAAAGTGGCTTGAGACCTGACAAGTGCTTAGACAGAGATCGCTTGACCAATAAGTGACATTTTTCTCTTTTTCTTTGAGCTCATATCTGTATTTGACCAGGGCCACTGCAGATCATGGTTTGTAAAGCCAGCTCTGTATTATATCTACATATATAAAGGATATTTTAAAATGTATTCCTTGCCTCGTTGCATAACAACTCATCAGACAGCAGGTCCATACACGTGGACCTAATATTCCACAAACAGTCAGAATTACAATGCTCAATGTGGCCTGAATGAAAGGAACTTTTATCTGGGTTGAGAGGGGTGTTGTAAACCTTTGATAATCTGTTCAGTGGAAGAATATTACAGCCTAAAAGCCATGCAAACACAGATAGTTTCTCTCTGGTCGAAATACATTCAGAAATTCTGTGGATGATTGCCCCATGTAGAGGTGCGCCAGTTGTGCATGCAGCATTTTGCAATTGCTCATGCTCAATTTCTTTTTTTTTTTCCAGATTTTAGCTTCCTCCATTATATTTTTTTCACTTAATAACTTAATATGTTGTGCCCTCTTTGAATATGCTATTAAAGAGAGTTTTGGCTTGTTTGTTTTTGTGGCGTCTACTAATGGTCTGCATGTGAGGTGTTTATGAGTCATCTATAACTTGTAGCTACTGAAAATAACCTGGGTTACACTTACATTCCTTACTACTAAATTGTATTAACAGGTGGAACCATTTCTTCTCTTTCCATACTATGGAATATGTATTGAGTGAATTGAATTTTCTCAAAGTTGGAAAAAAAAAAAAAAAGATGAGATGCTTCACAGCGAGCGGAAGTCAAAAAAATTTAGGCATGTAAACACACATCGTAGCAGGTTTTTTAATTTAGCATCCATGAAATCTCTAAGGCAATATTGTCCATGTAACCACAGCTACTGACCGAAAAAATATCTTTTCATGTGATCATAAACCACCAGTGCATTGTATCTTGATCGATTAAAGTGGCTATAATTGATATTTTTGTCATTACAATGTGTTGAATAACAAAGCTCCAGTGTGAAAGGGGTCACTTGTATTGATAAGCCCAATCTGCAGCCACTGAGTCCTTACAAAGCTTCGTAGTGAGTTTCAGCTCATTATTTAGCTGTCCGGCCATCAGCCACTCAGTTTTAGCAAAGCAACGTCTCACAGCTGTTTCAAGCAAATAAGCTCTAAAAACCTACCATGCACAACCTGCTCAGCACCAAATGGCAGACAGACATATTTAGTGACTAGCTGCAGACATAGTGGCGCATTTAGCAGCTTAACAGAAGGAATTTTCCCTCAGGAGTTGGTGGAGACCAAAAACAAAGCTAAAACAGAGCAATTTACATTTGCCAGGAGGTGGGAAACACAACTCTAAATTAAAAGGTAAACGTATTTATGCCTGTTCCAGTTGGCCACATTCACTGAAAAGCCTGTTGTCATAGAGGAGGATGGAACTCAATGAATCTTACAAATGTGGGTGGTGGCACACACCTGCAGACAGTCTGTTGTAGAAAGCATTCATGGCGTTGCACTGAGCTATTCACATGAAAACTGACAAAAGTAGTTATGTGAGGAATGATAAAAGAGAGCTTCAGACCCTGTCTGCTTTCATACCTCCATACATCTGGCCAGTCACACCATAAAGCATGATGATGCATGATTGTTGGACAGTTTTGCAGCAAAGTAGGCTTGCACAGAAATGTGCACCTGTTGTATTCTTGGCAGCGCACACAGAAATAGAATGCAGGTGTTCATTGACACCAGCAGCACAATCAATAGGGGTTTTTATCTGTCCTTGCTGTGCCATGATTATATTTGTATCCATTTTTCTTGGATAACCCTGTCTGACTTACTTTCTAAATACTTACACTTTAATGCCCTGCATGAAGAGTTTCTTGTACTTTGGGGTGTAACAAAGTGCTAAGGTTAACACTCTCTTATGGTTGCATTGTTCACATTCTAAGGATAATATCACCCGCGATAGCCCCATAAACTAAATCATAATATTGAATGGTACACTGCCCTTCTCTGCAACTCTGAATGGTAAATGGAGGTTTGTTGGGCATGTCGAACAGTTTAGGTAAGCCTTTTGCTATTGTCCGTGCACAATTTCATTTGTGCAAACCGTCAGTCCACACCTTCCTTTCTCTCCCTCTCTTTCCTCGCCTTGCAAGCACACATGCTTGCTTGCTTCTGAAATGGCCCTCTGAAGGGCCTTAGCCGTGTGTCTCTGCAACAGTTGTGATTTATGCCCCGGTGGAAGCCATCTCTCTATGGACTGTATCGGACTATGAATGTCAGTTCCAAGCTGTGCCAGCTCCCATCCATCACCGGAAAAACAATCTGACAATCGGCCTGAGTTCAACCACAGGTTCTCACTGGCCCGCTCAAAATCTCTGCCACCCTGCACAAAATAATGTCAAGCATAACTTTATATGGAGCACCGACTAAAAAGATGAACATGAAAGAAATATTATACAAGGAGTTGAAATTGAAAAGTAAACACAGAAATGGATGAATCACTAATTAATACTTAATTTTCACACTCAGAACTTGCACACCCAGGTGTTATATCAAGTGAAACAGCATTGGAAGCAAGGACTGATTTCCTCTCTTTGGCAAAATGTTCCCCTGACTTAATACTTCAAAATCAAAATGCTGCATGAATACTTGTACGCTGTCAATATTACACAAGTAGACATTTAATATTGCATTAAATTGATAAAATAACAAAATTCAAGGGTACATAGTGTTAAAAAAAAAAGCTAAAACGATTATAAATGGCCTGATACTCTATGTCCACTTAATGCCATGCCTCCTCAACCGAAAAGGAATATTCATCTAAATAATTCCCCTGCACCTGCCAACTCCAGCATCACGACTAATGGCCTGCTCAGTGAAACTATTATTAATGTCATATCAGAAGATGAGACACCGAGAATCCTCCAAAATTCCCCAGAATATTCACAACCCTGAACTTGTATATAGTTTCCTGTTTGGTGTTTTTGATGTTGGGTTTGAAACTCGAATTTAGAGTTTGCTTGTTTATACCTGTTGGACTGTTCTGTCTAATTTAGCATGAAAGACAAGTCTGTTCTATTACTGATGTAATTAATGCTTTACGAGCCAAATATTCTCAGGAACCTACAGTATTTGCTGTGTTTTCTTGCCAGCCCGACAGAGCTAATATCAGTGTGGAGTGATCAATTATCGAAAGGTGGAATAATCTACATTAACACCAAACTCATTAAACCTTATAACTCTCTATGTTCCTCTTTCCTGCTTTATGATCTCAGCAGCAGGCCCCTTTGATATCCAGAGAGGAAGATAGAGCCTCCTTTTTCTTTAGAAAAAAAATGGAAGCCGGCACTTTTGATCTCTAAATCTAGACTCAAAATGAATTTTATTCTGTATCTGCAAGTGCATGTAACCTTTTTTTTTAATTTCATATTTTGCTGTGATTGAACAGTCTATAATGTAGGAACGTGGCAGTGTAGGTGAGACATAAGTTTATCGCTGTCCCCGCAATCAGTTCAGAGATTTGTCCCCAAAGAGAGCTCTGCCCCCCAGCCTTGAATTGATGTTATTTCTTACGTCCTACAGAAGGAAAGATGTTCTCACATCATCTGAGTGATTCTGTTTTAATTTATTTCTCATGAAGAAACTCCCATAGGCCCAAAGTTTTATTCCCTTAGGTCACTCTCGGTCCTGAGGCAACTCCTGAAACTTTTTCAAGGGGATTTTTTCCACACAGGACTGCCAGCATCATATCCCATAATCCTATGTATTGGCTGAACAGTTAAGTAAAAGGAGACCCATGTTAGAATCTTGTATGCAACTGTACAACAGAAAGAAAAGCAAAACACTACATATTTTCCCAAGAACACTGTACCCAAGTGTGAAAAATGCAAGGCACAGAGTGGACTAGAGAGGTTATCATAAAGACCTTCATACTTTATAATAACACCAGAATTATGTATAAATTTCCCATCACATATTAAATCTACCATAAAAATAGCCTGTGGCCTATGTGTTTACTGCATGGTGGCAGTAATTAATTGTAACAACACCTTCTGTGAACTTCCACTCTTGCTAATTAGCGTCTGTATCTGGTTAGACTGAACCCTGCTCTCTTTCATCAGGGCTCTGGCTGACTGTACTCAATAACTCCTGGCCAGTCTCAAAGTTGTTGTTTTCATGTAAGGTGGAAAAAAGTGTATTTTCACAGCTTCTCAGTTTTAGACCACAACAACATCTTGGACATATTCCAGTCAGGTTCCAGCATGCACTACAGCACTGAGTCAGCTCTCCTCAAGATGACAAATGATTTATTGGTGTCTCTACACTCTGGGAATCATGCAATTTTAATTCTGTTGGGCCACTCAGCTGCCATTGACACGGTCACCTGCACTGCCTCAAACATATGATCAATATTCAGGGTCAGATCTTGCAGTGGTTTGCCTCTTAACTACAAGATGGATCAGTTTCAGTTAGGATTGATCACTTTTCTTCTTTCTTCTGCACCCATCCCCAGTGGTGTACCACAGGGTTCGATTTTAGGCCCTGTTTTATTTCAATTACATTAGCACTGTCTTTGACAATACAGCTTCCCTTATGCTTACACAGACTACCTGCATATGTACATTTACCTCTTCTTGAACTTTCTTATGGTTTACCATGAGAATATCAACCTCCTCAAATATGCAACACTGTCTCATACCAAAATGACAGAATAGGTGGATCTCAACTAACTACCAAAATGACAGTCCCCAAAATAACATATATTGCAAAACATGTCCTCTGGTGGAGTTTCACTGGCTCTCCCCGCCGCCACTCTGGACATAAAGACCAGAGAAGCAGATAAAGAGACAGACTCACCCCTGTCTCTCTCAAACTCAGGCCAAAATCCAATCAAACAGTAAAACTTGGCAGTGTTGATCAAATTTAAATCAAAATTAGTTTACTGCATTACCTATTTCTCTCCTCAAATATTTTCAGAAATGTATTTCAGAGCTGTATTTAGCTGTAATCATGAGAGTTTGTGAAGTGGAAGTGGGCATTATACTGTTTCCTGCTCAGAGAAAATGAGGGAAAAAAGAAAGAAAAAAGAAGAAACGAAAGAAACTGAGACCAAACAGGGAAATTAAGCAGTGTTGATCAGGTATCAACAAAATTCTGTGACTGAGTTGTATATTTTTCTTCTCAAATGTTTTCAGAAACATGTTTTAGCAAGGTGCAAGATACATACAAGATTACAAGATTGTTTCATGACAGCCAGCCGCCATTGTTTCAAGCTAACAATTTCACATTACGCTACCCACCAGCAGGAATGTTTAATGGTCTGGAGTCGTGCAGTGCATTGTGGTATTTGTAATTTTTTCCCCCCTCTTGAGCAAAAGTGTCCTATTTCTTTGTTTTTGTTTTTTTGGTCAAGTATTTGCATCTTTCTACTGCATAGACATTGTAGTTTTATTAAAAGGCCATCTTTCCAGCAGTGAAATACTTCTTTAATGTTAGGAAATGCCCAAAATCCTCCTGGTTAGCATTAGGCATCACAGCTAGATAGTTAGGTTTAGATAAAACATCATGGTCAATGTTGACTAGGGGCACTCACACCATTCTCCTGGGTAAAAGTCCTGTGCTTGTTTGACCCATTCACCACCCCCTCTTCTTTTGCCTCCTTTCTTCTTCCTTGATCTTTTTACAACATTACGCAGACTTTGTCGCTTTTTTGGTGAGAGCAGCCTGCAAATATGGAAACATGCCAGAACATAGGTGCCATTTTTGATTATGCTAAAGTTTGTCAAGTAAATTCTGCTATTTTTTGCTGTAGAACTACTATAAAATTGCTTCTCTGATTTAGGAACCTAAAAAGTGTTAGATGCATGTATCTAGAAATTCCTGAAACTGACAGGCTCTCTCCATCTATTGATGCTTTTAAATGCCATCTGAAGATCTATCTTTTTATATCTGAGCCGGGGGAAATGTTATCATGACTCCATACTAACTTACTTTTCTACCTATATTGAATATGTTGTGTTATTAGTTTAGGTATTTTTACATTACTATATTTGAATTAAACTTTCATTCATTTTCTAACCGCTTCAGCCTCTTGAGGGTCGCGGGGGGGCTGGAGCCTATCCCAGCTGACATCGGGCGAGAGGCAGGGTACACCCTGGACAGGTTGCCAGTCTATCGCAGGGCTGACACATAGAGACAAACAACCATTCACACTCACATTCACACCTACGGACAATTTAGAGTCACCAATTAACCTAGTCCCCAATCTGCATGTCTTTGGACTGTGGGAGGAAGCCGGAGTGCCCGCAGAGAACCCACGCTGACACGGGGAGAACATGCAAACTCCGCACAGAAGGGCTCCCACGCCCGGGATCGAACCGGCAACCCTCTTGCTGTGAGGCGACAGTGCTAACCACCACGCCACCGTGCCGCCCTTGAATTAAACTTGCTGTAATATAAGTTATTATTCTGTACTTTTTCTTTTTAAATTGAGAATGGCACCCTGCATGTGTAAAAGGTAATATTCAGATAGAAATATATGAATAGGTGTGAAGCCCACTGGCATATTCCCCATTTAGTTCCACCTCTCTTTGTGTATTTATTAAAACCACCCACTTCTCTATCTCTCCTCCTCTCCTCTATCTAACAGTGCATTAAGTTCTCCCCGAGGCAGAGAGTACAAATATAGTCTGTCAAGGGAGCTAGTGGAGTGTCGATCATATCCAGTGTCTGTCTGTCTTTTTCCGTCTATCTGTCTTACCCTCCCTCCCGCTTGCTCCTACTCAGACGACCGACATGTTATGCATCCCATCACATCATTACTCAAACAGATGTCGGTAAAAATGTTGTCCAAAAATTCACCCACTAAAAGACGATTATGTGAATTACTGAAAAGGTGCCAGAAGTGGAACTGTGTCAGCTGGCTGAGTTGTAAGACCACTAACAATGTTGTCTGTCCATTCATTTGGATAACAAAGTAAATAAGACAAGAACAGCAATCAGTGTAATCACAGTTCATTGTTTAATATGATGTGTGGAGTTTCATGGACAGCGTCTTCCATTTTAAATGACAATTCAGTGTGATTGCTGTCAGCTTTAAACTGCATGTTTAACTCCTTCTGGATGTTGGACCCATACTTAACCCTTTCACCCTTTACATGTCAAGTTTTGTCATTGTAGTTCAGGTGGCACCACCCTTCAAAAGTGTGTATTAACAAATACACAGACATGATTGTAATATATATACAGATACAGGAGAAAATAGTATTAAAAAAATGAGGAATAAATATGTTGAACACACACTTGAAACAGATGCCTGACTAAGAGCATCACATTTCTCAGCCTGTGTCTGAAATATCAACAATGCAAACCTGTGAGAAGTAATCAGGCATCACGAGCATGAGAGGCACAAATTGTTCCAAATTGCACCCGAGCTATATCGCTGTATACAAGCCAGTTCTGTGATACTTTTACAGCCCTTTTGTTGCCCTCGGTGCATCTGTGTAAACAGCTTAAATCCTGCATTTTCTAAATCCTGCATTAATTTTGGGAAGCACAAATAGACTCTCCAAGGGAAGGATTTGCTGGTGGGTAAATATAATCTCAATTTAAATCTGAACTCTGTATCCCCGGCAATGCTTTAATAGAGAAAATAAAAAGTCAACTCGATGACGTTGTTGGCTTGAAACTAGATGGAGGCAAAATTACACCATTTAAAATTTTAATTTCTTTTCCCATGATGAGAGTAATAACAATTTACATATATTGCTTGTGGTCTTATAATGCTGAGCTGTGTGATTGTCATTATAACACATACTATGGTGGTGGCATTTGGTATTCACATAATTATCATCATGCTGTACAGAATGACCCTGCTGAAGGAATGATTAATAGCTCATCTTGTGTGTTTATGCATTGTCTGCACATTAGGCAACATACAAATTCCCACATCATATTTTTGCTGTGGGAAGTGAAAGCAATCATATGTCAACACTGTGCAAGTCCACAGACCCGACACCTTCCACTCAAGTGAGTGTGCGACTCCAGTGACCTCCTCCTCACCTGAATCGCCTCTTCACTGTGCGTTTGTGTGTGAGAGATGTGGCGTCACTGTGAGCGACACACACCTCCAGCCTTATCCATTCCCACCTCGGCTGTCCAAACAGAGACAGCTGGGGAGGGGAGACGCTGCACGGAAACAAGCGTCTCAGGGGCAGGATGACAATGACATTGCTTTTGTTGGCACCAGAGCCACAGGAGTGAATACTGTGGTTTGGCAACCTTTTTATACATTTCTGAAGCAAATCAATCTGACATGCTCAAAGTAACATGCTGATTTTTTAGCAGGTATAATGTTTGCCTTGTTCAACATCTTAGTTTAGCCTGTTAGCATGCTATCTTTTGCTAAACAACACTAAAGGACAGCTAAGGCTGAATAAAGAATAAAGAATAATAATAAAAAGGGAAATTTTGACCAGATGATGGGGCTAGATGAAAAGTTAAGGAATCACCAAAATGATTACAGGAGAAGGGAACATGAATGTCAACACCATATTCACAATTCATCCAGTAATTGTTTGACATTTCAATAAAAGATGAAATCATCAACATCATGGTGGCGTAAGAGGAAATGTCAGGGGATCACCAAAGTCATTTGGATTCATTCTTTAGGAATCATGATAACATATTCTAGTAGAAAAGTTCATATGAAATCCTACAAATTAGTGTCCCACAAACAACGTTACATCCTTAACTTACAGTTACGTAATTTACATTAAGTTACGGAGGTCAGGTTTAGGAAAAGAAACATGGTCAGGACGTACCTTAGAATGACTTAAAGTTCGCTCAAAGTTCACACGGTTCCAAACGCACAACTCCAGGGGAAAGTCTGGGTTTTTGTGACCAATTCAACACCCCAACCTGCCTCTACAAGATCACTCTGAACTTCCTCCTTGTTTTCTCCCATCAGTGCACTGGTCACATAATTGCAGCCTATCAAAATAAGTGGGATATGTACAAACTTGGTAGCATTACTTTTCATAGAAAAATAAACAGTTTGTGAGAACAGCCTGACCATGAATGTCTGTATTTTCTCTGACAATGTTTTACAATATACTTCGTACTAGGCTTGTGCCAACTGGGTTGTTTATCGACAACTAAAGGGATGATTGACAATGATTTTATTTGCCGTGCCATTACCATGCTGATTTTAACTAATTTATTATCAGAACCAAGATGTTATAAATATTATCTCAAGAATATGTACCCAGCTGCATTAAGAGATGTTTTCTGGTGGCAAGTCAATTTTAAATCTTTAATTGCAAGCCAGTTTGTGATCTCTTTTCAATAGATCTGACACCTTGCATTTCTGTGCGTCATATGCCTGCCCAAAACTTTGCTCTGCGCTTAATAAGAGTAGTTAATGTTATCCATGTGATTTTGATTGTGATATTATAGATAAGATAATGATGTTAAATAAATCATGATCCTGTAATATTGTCACACCAAGCACAGACACACAGATTTTTAACAGGTAGACATTGTTTGGATAGGGGAAACACTGCCATTAAATATATATACTGTATTTTTTGATTAGTTGTCTTTATGTGAGCACCATTTGGATTTTTGACGTTGTCACATCCTCTTGCCATGCCACCAGCTTAGTCTGCACCAAAGGTATCCCAGAATGCTTTTTGCAGTGAATCATTTGCTTCCAATGCACAATGAATAGGAGCAAATTCCTGGTTGCGTGTAGTTGCATCTATCTATCTCATAATAGAAAACAGTCACAAACAGCAGTGGTATTCGGCTATTTCTAAGATAAAATATAAAAGATAATAAACCACACACCAAAGAATCATTGCAGATCACGAGCTAGGCGTGAAGCGGAGTTCCACCTCCTCATTCTCACCCAGATTCGCTCTCAGGTGCCAAAATTTGACACCAATCGATTTAACGTGAATTGGTTGCCTGACATCAGACAGAATTGTCAACTTGTTACACTCTGTTTTGATCCTCAGTCTGACATTGCATCCACTCTAACTGATTTCCATGGGGGGAGGTAGATTCACTTTTTCTCAACCAGTCACTAGAGACCAACATATTCACCTGAATCTAACGTTTTAAGTCCACACTGATGTGCCGCCATGCCAACATATGTTTTGCCACGGATCGATGAGTGAGTCAGTATAGAGAAGACATGCCGATTTAAGACAGCCTTGAAAGCAGTGTCTATCTTGAGTGGATTTTCACTCCTGTCCCATCCCACTCCCGCAAAAAAACTACTGTCCTGTCCCAATCCCATGACAGAGTAAAAAAAAAGCAACAACAACAAAAATCCTGTTTTGTCCCATCCCAGAAGTGATTGTTGCAGTATTTTGCCTTCAATGTTATTCCTTTTTAAAATGCTTATTGGATGCACCAAACACCAAGGAAACCTAATTGGTTTAAAAAAAAAAAGATCTCAGTCTAACTGCTGTAGAGCTTAATCTGTTAGCTCGATGCTAACACATAATGGGAATTACCATTAACATGATAACAGAAGTTAGCATTGCAGTGGCAGTAATATTATCTTAAAGGGATAGTGCACCCAAAAATGAAAATTCAGCCATTATCTACTCACCCATATGCCGAGGGAGGCTCAGGTGAAGTTTAAGAGTCCTCACATCCCTTCCGGAGATCCAGGGGGAGAGGGGGTAGCAACACAACTCCACCTAATGGAGGTATATGGTGCCCCAGATTCACATGTCCAAAAACACATAATTAAACCACAGAATATCTCCATACTGCTCGCCCGTAGTGATCCAAGTGTCCTGAAGCCCCGACATAAAAAGTTGTTTGGAAAAACGTCATTTGAACTCTGTTTTTAGCCTCATTGTAGCCTGAAGCTCTAACTGCCTCTCTGGGCACTGCACTCACGTGTGCACAGATATTTTGTGGTTTAATTATGTGTTTTTGGCCATTTGAATCTGGGGCGCCATACACCTCCATTAGGTGGAGTTGTGTTGCTACCCCCTCTCCCCTGGGATCTCCGTAAGTGTTGTGAGGACTCTAAAACTTCACCTGAGCCTCCCTCGGCATATGGGTGAGTAGATAATGGCTGAATTTTCATTTTTGGGTATACTATCCCTTTAGCAAATAATCCATTTTACGGTACATACTCAACATAAAATGGCATGTGCTTCTCATAATTTAGCACAAAATTATTGTTATGATTACTGTCCTACCCGCCCCCACTGACTACTTTTCTTTTCTTTTTCCTTCCCAGTCATGTGATGAATAGAGAATTTGACTCCCATCCTGTGGGAATTCCACAGGAATCACGTGACCCACAGGAGTCTGGAAAAAAATGTCAGCCTCTTGTCCACAGCACTCCTAAATGTTGGTATTACTCCTCATCGTTTGACAGGCTTGATAACAGCTTGACAACGATGTTAGTCCCCTCTAAAACATTGATGGGCTAATGGTTTGTCCCCCTGCAACACTCACTGGTGTTTTTTTTATTTCGGTAGAGAAACCGGTGTTTGCATGTCGTAATACCAGAGGAATCAGTCAGCTCTGTGGAGTGGGTGATTTCCAAGGTCTGGAGCCAGGCAAGTGAATTAGTACTCTGTAGGATGGATGCAATTTGGTCAGTACCCTTAAAAGTATAGTTCAGCACCCAAGCCTAATGAAAGCCACATCACAATGTGTGACAAAGTGCATCCATATACGTGCAGACCTTTCTTTTTCTACTCTTTTCAGTGTCAAATAAGGAGAAAGTTACTTGTCCAAAATACACAATAGCTGCCATTTCTTTCAAGAACAAGAAATCTGCTCTTTATCAGCAGAGGACAAGAGCTGGATGACAAAGCATAGATCAAACAAAGAGATTAGCAATGACTGAGAGCGCACGCCAACCACGTCCACCGTTCACCTTTAGAAAATGTGTTTGCATCTTGATTCTTACAAGGGAGTGTCTGTCTGAGTGCGTGCACAGTGTGTACCTCACAGGCAGAGGAGGGATTTCTTGAGAAATAAGGTCAGCAGTCAAGGACACTTGAAGACAAGCATACAAGCAAGTATAAATATGACCTAAAGACAAAAACACATGCACAACAACAGCCTCATCCATCAAGATGTACATTAATGTCTACTGAAGGGTGACATGTTTTCATTAAAAAGATGTGCATTCAAGTTAACTGCGAATAAAATGCAGACATACATTAAAAACAAGGCAACCTTCCTTTCCTCTGAAAACCATAAAAGCCTTTATAAATAGCACTGCATTACCAACACTGAATTTCTCTGCTGCTTTCAGTTCCTTATGTAACTCTCTTATTTCAGTCTGTAATGGTCCCAAGAACAGGCTCACCTTGGTTTCCTTAGAATTTCTTAAAGAGAAGAAGAAATACTAGCGGTGCTGCAAAATTGCTCCTGTCTTATTACTCTTTCCATTCAGAGCTGCGCACATAAGACACAATTTTCGGAAAAATTCAAAAGATATTATTGTAAATTGGAGCTCTTATTCGCTCTCGACCGCTGCTTAGCATGCGGCACCAAACTGCTGTCATTGTAAGTGATGCTGAGCGTGACACAGTTGCCCACACGCTGGTTGATTTGTTTCAATCTGTTGCATGTAAAAGTGAATTCCAGGCTCTGCAGTGGTGTTCCTTTAAGAATGAATGACATGTGCTGGCTCCATTTGTTTTAGCATATTGATTGAATCCAGGACTTTGTGTGTAACAAAAACAAATTCATCCATTCCTGAGGCACTTTGAGTTGATGGTGCGAGTTTAGTCGATTTTGCCAATTAGACCTGAAAACTGAACATTGCTGTAAATTGCTTTTGGCCTGTATGACCCTAATACATCTGGGATTGAGCCCAATTAAAGGGACAGTTCAACCGCAAATCAAAAATACATGTTTTTCTTCTCACCTGTCGTGCTGTTTATCAATATATTGCTTTAGTTTCAGTTGTCAAGTGTTGGAGGCACAGAGATGTCTTCTCCTCTAATATAATGGAACTAGATGGCACTCAGCTTATGGTGCTCAAAGCCCCAAAAATATACATTTGAAAAACTCAACAGCAATGTCTCCTTTTAGAAGTCATGACCTGGTTACGCAAGATAATCTACAGAGCTTGTTGTGAGCATATTCATGCCACTACTGCTTTCTACCAAACTACAACCCCCAACCATTTCACTTTGGAGACAGAGGTGTTCATCTACTGCTAGCTGACCTAGCACCACTGACCAAGCCGATGTTATAGCTCTGCCAATGATGACACCATTGATCAGCCCCCTCTGCATGTTGCGATGTTGTGATCACCACAATTAACGCAAATTCAGCCAATCCCCATAAATTCTGTATGCAATTTCGTCCACACAGCTTAACCGCAATTTTAACTTTTTAAAATGGGTAAAAAGAGCTCATTGCCTGGGGGGACAGACTCACACACTCAGACTGACAGGGCTAACTGTTAGCAGCACCCAGCTAACGTTATCCAACGGACATTAAGAGGTTTAACGACGAGTCGAGCTGTTTTGGTGTCTGTGTGAAATTAATGGTTTGGTGTCAGATGTTACGATCTCCTGCAGGGCTTCTGCCCAAATGACAAAATATGACTAGCAGGAATGTGTTCACGTTATGCTATGTTAGCTTGTGCTAACACAGTGAGAGACACAAAGACAGCAGGAGAAGAGTGGTTTACGGAGACGGTCCTTCAGCTTATGCGTCGAACGGCAACAGCAACTGATCATTAGCTGCTTTCCCCTGGCCTCCCACCATCACAAATAGTTTCTAATTCTGTAGGAAACATCGAATGCTCATACTAATAACCAAAACTGCTCACAAAAGGTCCGTGGATTATCTTGATTAACGAGGTCATGATTTCTGGAAAAAGACACTGATGTTGAGTTATTCAGATGTATTTTTTTGGCACTTTGAGCACCACAAGCCAAGTGCCATCTAGTTCCATTATACTGGAGAGAAGGCAGACATCGCTATGGCCAATATCCCAAACACTTGGCAATGCACACCAAACAATATAGAGGAAAGATTAGAGGAAAAACATGTATTTTGGATTTTGGGGTGAGCTGTCCCTTTATGCTGTTTTTGCGCAACGGCCTATGCAAGACTGAAGTGTCCCTGACCTGTCTGAAATACCCTAGTTGCAAGACACCAAAGATTGGCAGGAGCTGCTGAAGGGCCGGTCTGGCCTGTTTTCCGAATGTGTGGTTCTCTCCAGGAGAGGTTACAGTTTGGTGAAGAGGTTCAAGGAAATGGCTCATTAGCCAGTCATTTTCCTGGGGTAAAAATGCTGCAAAATGACCCCTGTGCCACTTTGTAGAGTTTTCATTGTCTTCAAATTGCAGCAAGCATTACGGTTCCACACACTGATAAAATCAAATCTCTTTATTTCTTATTGAAACATCAGACGAGACGACACTGTACATAATTAGCTGCTAAAATTACTGAAAAACTAAACAGCTCAGTAAATTCATTTTCAGTCACTTAAGTGAGAAAAAACTCACCGCTCCATGGCACCAAATCACAGATTCGAGTCGTCCTCCCTCACTGCAGTTTGCTTCGAAAGTTGTGCAGCGCGCTTTGTTATGCAGAGACACATTTCATATGTCTGCCCCCAGGGGCAGACAGCAAAAGAGCACGTACAGAGGAATCAAAAGAGGAGACATGCGGGCTATGAATCAGAAACAGCAGTCACCTTCAAACTGATACCTTTAGCTTTACAAACTCACCATCTCTCTACGCACACAAACAAGTAAGGTTACATCCTGGAACAGCATGGGCACCAGTATTTAAAATGTTTAACCAGATGTGCCTGTTGTAAATATACTTCCTGCTGAGTTGCTACCAGCTCCAGCAGTGCTGCAATGAAGCTTAAAATGTACCTTCTGCAGACATGTAAAGATTATTTACACAGGGATCAATAACATTTAATTGTAATCTTGCTTTTACAGTTCTAGAATACCTTTGTTTGCTATCCTCCATGTATTAGCAATTCAAATGAACATGCAAGTCAGTCTTAAGCGCTTGTAAGTTGGGAAAAAAAAAGGGTGAAAATCCATACTAGTTGACCTTGATACATACATTTTTCCATATCTAAAGGGCCACAACTGCAACATGTCATGCATTCAGATGAGTTTGATTATAAATAATTCCCCCAGTGTGTGACTAACATAGTTTGTTGTTGCTGTTTAATGAAGTCCCAAAAATCTACTCTGTAATACACAAAAAGAATACAAAATGCACCTCGGGCATGAAATTAATGTTTAAATTAAACCACTGATAAAATGATTTAATTAAAAAACTTCAATGTGTGACTGACAGCTACAAGTCAGAGAGAAAATCAGACACCATGTTAGTGCTTATTTACATGGGTTTACATAAAAAATGTTTATGTACTTATAATAATTTACTTATAAAACTCCCCTTCCTTTATATCTGCTGATAAACATCCATATTGTGCTGACAAGCCATCCGTAGGGGATGGATACCAACTACAGCTGTGGCCAGAGACATTATGTTTTTGGTAGGTCCCACTCTCATGATCATGATATCTCAAGAGGGCATTGAACTTTGGCACAAACGTCCACTTCAAGGATGAAGTGATCAAAATATGGTGGTCAGAGTTCAAGGTCAAACTCACACAAAATGGTTTTGACCATAACTCCTTATTTCTAATGGGATAAATTGATGAAGTGATGGCATTTTATGTCCAAAGGGTCAAAGTTTAACTTCACTGTGACATCATGATGTTCTGCAAAAACACATTTCTGGCCAGGGGACAGGGACAGAGGGGGAGACATTTGGTCAAATACTGAATTGGTGACTCTAATCTTTGTTGTCCACCTTAAAACGGTGTGATTGTATAGATTGTCCCTGCTGCTAGGTTGAAGCATTTCTATTTAGCTTTTTTTGCAGCAACACCCGTATTTGAAGCATTGTCTATTGTCATGGCTACATCGAGTCTAGACATGGGTGTAACTGCAACTTGGTCAGTTGGCGGAGGCATATTACCACAAGGCTTTTATACTGGTTTTGTTGCAGAGTTGAAAAATGTTCAGCTCTGGGTAAAACACTGCACCTGTCACTGTCACTTTTT
Organism: Epinephelus fuscoguttatus; assembly: GCF_011397635.1. Lineage (NCBI taxonomy): Eukaryota > Metazoa > Chordata > Actinopteri > Perciformes > Serranidae > Epinephelus > Epinephelus fuscoguttatus. The sequence continues at coordinate 10,733,794 of NC_064775.1, forward strand.
ACCCAGGGGCAGGACAAATAACCTACCACAAAGACCAACCGTCACATCCTACATGTCCATGTGCTGAGAAGCAACAACAGAGGAGAAATTATGATGAACTGTCTTCCCGCGTGCTTTAGCCTTTTCCTTATCCAGAGAACGTACTCTATTTTGTGCTGACATTTTTACTTCTGTGGATATTTCATATCATAGCTATCAGATGCAACCGTAACGTCTCAGCTGAAAATACACTTTTAATTTGACTTAAAGCTGTATCATCTTGGTCATTTAAAAAGCAACAATAGACCTGATAATACCCTAACAATTAAGGTTATTTCCACTGCACTAAAGTCAGGATAAATTAATTAATTTGCAACAAAAGAAAGAAGAAATTGCACTTAAACCACATATTGCGCTGTTGAGCCTTCCTTCATCGCCGCAGGGTGAAATTCCTTTACGGTGACAGCCCTAATACTAACAAAGAGCAAGAAAATCGAGCAGAATAATGGCCTTTAAAAAGCAGCAGAGCCCACCTGGTGATTTATTGTATCAGATGATAATAAATGTCTGTAGCATTTTCAAGCTTTTGGGCCACTCTACCATAAAACATTACCTATCAAACAGAGAATGACTAGCATTTAATATGAATGTACTATGATGCTGCATATTAAGTAGACTTGCTCCTTTCATCGCATTCCCAAGTGGGCTGTGATGTAATACATATTGGTCCCATATTCCCATCAACGCCCTCAGGCAAGTTGGACAGACTTTTTGAATAGCAGAGCTCCATTGCTTTAGCATGACAAGGCAATATAACCTATGCCCTTGTGGTTTAAAAGAGGCACTGATAACACGAGATACTTAATTTAAACCATGTACACTTTTCCTCTAGTGATGCTCTTTGGCTGGAGTAGCCAAACCACAAGAGAGTGGTGTTCGCGTCCATATACAATGTGACAATGCCCAGTTGTTTCTTTTCCTAAACCTAACCTATGTAACTTCACTTTGAGTACTTAACTTTGTGTTAAGTGCGTATTTTTACATTAAGTGTACAACTTTTTGTCAAGTATATAATGTGACAATACCCAGCCATGTTTCTTTTCCTAAACCTAACCTACGTAACTCTAATTTCCTTAACCAAACCAACGTACCTTTACACGATGTATGCTATTTTATTTTAACTTCATATCTTTACGTTAAGGGCGGAACAAATGATGCCGTTCTTCAGTCGTAATTTGTTAAATATCATACGAACCCTTGTATGTGCATGTGTAAAATATGTTGTTCTTAATACTGAAAGAGTAACTATTTGGATGCCCCAGTGGTTCACCAGTATCTGGAGTGCAGTGGGATTTCATGACTCTCAAGAGTCCTGGTTACACTTCCCAAACCTAACCCTAGCTCATGTCATATCAAGTAAATGCAGAGCTGGGGAATATCTTTTTTAAGATCACATCATGTGCTATATAAATCTGGGGAATATAGAATAGAGTAGAGTAGTTTGACAACATGGTCTATTTGAGCAACAGGAGCTATGGCCCAGGAATCCAGACAACATCCTGCTGTAGAAAAAGTGCTCAAAGCTGGACTGGAAAATCTGGTTAACTGCATGAGTTGCATAACCAGTTAGCTAGAAGTACTCAAGTAGTTAGCAGAGTGCCAAACACACTGGGACTAACACTTAAGAGTATTTATCTCCATTGTCAAGACAAAGTAATTTCCACCTGTTTCAGACTCCAAGCACTTTAAACCAAAAAGGAGTTGTTTAAAATTGAAGCCACTCTGTAGGAGTCTTACCTCTTGCTTAATGGCCTGAGAATGGACATAATAAATCAACCGTGATGTAAACAGCCTCACCGTAGCAATCCAAGCTGGGCCTCCCAGTGACATCAATTGCTGGATGATTAGGTTGCGGTAAACTCAGCGTAATCTCCAAGCAGCTCGGGCTAACGGGGCGATAACACGACCTAATAGCAGTGAGGAAATGTGTGGTGGAGGAGCTTCAGAGAGGGCTGCCCCTGGAGAACTCTCCTGCCCATGTGTAGTCAGTCAAACAAGACACGACCTGCTGAGGCGCTAATCTGCCTGATAGTGGCTAACCTACGAGGAAGTCCGGGCCGCACAGGGATCTTGAGAGAGGGCTTACCAAAGAGCTCCAGTGCATAAGTAATGGCGTGAGATTAGACCTGCACGATAAAGGTCCTTATCATTTGACCCGGCTGGGAACTATGGGGAGAGAGTTCACCTCCCTCAGATGAACTCCACTAATGATTCCCTCCTTGCAGCCATAATTAAACCCGTTGCCCATTGTCTTGATTCATTAGCTCCACAACCCGGTTTGCCAACCTTGATCAATTACGTGACCACCTATCTCAGCCAAGCTCTTTAGTTAACACTCTCACGTAGCTTTGTCGTCGTGCAAGTGACAGCTCTGGAGCAAGGCTGTGTGTGTGTGAGAGTGAGTGAGTGAGTGAGTGAGTGAGTGTGGGAGGCATTATCATTCCACACTGTAATTAGGGGAACCTTAATGGACGTCTCAACAGCGACAACGCTAAGATGAGACAAGCATTTAGTACATGTCTAGACTGAGGCAGTGTGCGAGTGTGTGTTTGCCGGTGATGTCAGCGATGGCAGAGGCACTCGAATCCTTTCTAAATGGAATAAATTTATGCAACTCTGACACTAATTAATGCAAGAGGGTTTTTTTTATTTCAAACGGGGGATAAAAGGAGGAGGGTGGGTAAGATGTTGATGGTATTGTGAAAAAAACAGAATACAGTGTAGGTGGTAGATCACTATGTTGCGAGACAGATCAGACATACTGCGCACACAAACACATGCAGACACACTGCAAGCTTTTTATCCTCTCAACTTGAAAGAAACGCAGAAAAAAATGAGGGGAAATGACTGCAGTGCTGCAATTAAACACAACAAAAAGTCACCCTTTTTCTTTTACTTTTTTGACATCAATTTCTTGTGTCTCCAGAAATTTAAAATGACAAAAAACTAATTTGGTCACAAAGCTGATTTGTCATACTTTTTATTCCAAGAATAATAAGACATTTCAGTTTCAATATTTTACTATTTTTGTTTAGTCCTTTGATATTGTGTCATGTTTCCCTGCAACATTTTCCTTCTGCCAGCCGCTACATCTTTTATTTCAGACCCTCCCTTTCCCTACCTGTCCGGCGGTTATTCCCAGTGTGTTCCCGCCGCTAATCACCACCTGACCACACACACACACCTTCACTCCCTCATTAGCTCCCCTAGTATAACCACCTGCCCTGTAGCCCCACTTCTCTGCCAGATTGTCTATTGTTCCTTTCTGCAAAAGCGTTCCAGTCTTTGTCTCATGTTCTGTCTGCCTTGGTTCAGACTCTGGGCTGTTTTTTTGAGTTTCTGCCTGTCTGTCTGTATCCCTTTGGACTTGTTAACCTGTTCCAATTGCCTGCCTATTAACATCGACTTTGAACGCCTTGTAAACTTCGCTTTTACTCTCTCTGCTCCCAGTTACAAAGTGTGAGACATATGATTCAGCTATCTGGTCATCTGTTTCTCTCTCTTTACATCTCTGATGTTGTTTAATCTATATTAACTATTTTTGGCCATTTGGAGACAGCACTACAAGCTGTAAACACAATCTGTGTTTTCACAGTGTGTGTGAAGTGCATGGCTGAGGTGGAAAAGTGGATGAATGGTGAAAAGCAAATTGTGAAAAATGGCAATGGAAACAGACTTAATCATGACATACATAAAGCGTGTGACCTTCACGTCCACTAAAGCTTCCATTCTGATGTGAAGAGTTAAAATTGTGGCAGATGAAAACATTATAAAACCCAAACAGTAGGCTAAAAGATGCTAACATGCTCTATAGGGCTGAGGGAAACTACAGACTGCTGACAATCATAGACTGTGTAAAATAACGGCTGTAGCCACCATGTCATCACTTGTTGGTTTGTGGTTCCAGCTCGAGTTTGGCATTTATGCCATCACCATCTTGGATTTTTGGAGCTAGAAGTGACTAGGCTTGTCACGATACCAGAATTTCAGTAGTCGATACCAATACCAGTGAATTTCCACGATTCTCGATACTCATTCGCTACCACGATAAAAATTAAATTTCTAAATTCACTACTTTATTAAAACTGTTTCAAATTTTAACTCTAACACCACAAGCAATCCACAAGCGTTGCGGCAGCACACGTGTATTCACACCAAAACCGAACAGACGTGTCACACAGCTGTCGCTGCTGTCCCATCAAAATACAAACCACAGATGGTGGAGGTAGTGCACCATGCTTGCAAATCTCCAATAAACCCCAGAGAAGACGAAGTGAGTTTTGACCCAAAGCCCAGGGTGGACAGGTCCGTGCGCCAGTGATCATTCCAACGCCTGGAGAATTAATATTTAGCACTACAAATGGGTGAGTACGTGAAACATGTGCCTGTCAGGTCTCGCTTGGTCAAGGGGGAGATGGCTACGGTGGCTGAGAGAGGTCACAACACACGCAAACTCGTGTTTTTTGTTGAATACTGTGACTATTTGCTCACGACTCTCTCAAAAAATCGGGCATCTCTTCTATTTTCGAGCTTGCTCGTAAAAGCAACGCGACTCGAGCAGCGCCTAGAACGGATGCAGTGTGAATGCTCTAACCTTAACATGCTCCGTTAACATGCTCGTCGAAATGAAAGCACAAGTAAACAGCGACCATTCCTGAGCACTACGCGAACGAATAGCTTGCGGTATAAATGAGACCCTCTCCACACACGACTCCCACTACCTGACTTTTCAACAAGCTGAGGTGTTGTGGCTCCAGCAGCACTTGTAAAAGCCATTGTTTCTAGCAAAGACAATGGAGAACAGGCGTTCTTCTCCGGCGCTCGTCCTCGGCACTGACTGATGCGCGTATACTGCCCACTTGTATCCGTTAATTACGGTACCAAAAAAACAACAGGTACCAACGTATTTTTTTATGTGTTTGCATCGACTTGGTACCAAAGCATGGGTTCTCATGGCAACCCTAGAAGTGACTATATTTTGACAAGAGGGTGGAGATAACCCTCAGGCTAGGTGCCAGCCTGGTTCGCATGGTGTATTTACAGCTATGGTTACCTGTAATAACACTAATGCTAGTGGTAATTCAAAAAACAGGCTTAAAACCATTAAAACAAAATGTACTTATAAGAAAAACTAAACATCCAGCTCCTTTGAGGATCATTGTTGCTGTGATAGCGACACGTCAGCAAAGTAACCCATGTGACTCAAGGCCGCCATGCCCTGAAGTATGAGTTGAATGAAAATTCACTCACCATGCAGTTGTCATCAATGGTGATAATAGCTACAGAGAGCAAAAGTGTTTTTGTATCAGTCTGTAAACTTGCAGATGAACATATTCCCCCACATAGAGCAGCGCATCAGAGTTAAGTGTTGCTACAGCTTAAATGCTTGTACACTGAGGGGTTAAACCAAGGAGTCACAAACAACCCCTCCCTAATGAAAGACAGCAACTGGGGATTAACATAAAGACACAGGCAGACATGACAAAGGGGCAATGGAAACAAAGAAACAAACAGCAGATAAGGCCAGAAAGAGATAACACGCCCACAAATGATAGCAAGAACAAACAGCTGAGCAGAGCAGAAACATACCACTCATTTAAAGGGAAACAGACATGCATGCTGCTTTCCAGGGGAACAGTAGTGCTGTGACGGCCCCTGGGGTTCTTGGGGATTTGGTGAAATACTAACCTGTGTCTGTTTGCTCTGCAGATGCTCTGCCCTGCTGATTAGTGTGACTTTTCTGTTAAACTTTGTCACAGTGTGTCTCCATTTAGTTGAGTCTATTTCAGCCAGGTCGTAACACTTTTTATGCCCAAAAATATTATTTAAGAACAATTTATGCATTGCATCGATTCCCAGAGGATTTCCCTGGCCAACAGCTTCTCACCTTAGCTATACCAGCACTCCAGCAGAATAATTCCTGTAACCTACGCATTTGACCTGAGACACTGGCTCCTGTCCAAACAGCCTCCTGCATACACCCAGGGACAAACCAAGGGTATCTCGCTCGTCCAATTTTTGCGTAACGTTGATTGGCAGAGTTCCCGAGAACATGCAGCAAAAGTGGTCACATGATCAGAAATCCTTTAAAATCTTTCCTGGCAACAGGTTGCTCCTGTGGGATTAAAGCATAAGCACTGAAGGCAACCCCTCAGGCAATATTGCAGCTGCTGTACAGAAAGCCTCCTACTCCTGCTTGTGCTGAATGCTGAATCTCTAATGTTATCCCATACATCTTTTTAGCTCAATTAGAACATTGTTAGCTCCAAGTGCTAGTTTGATTTGTCTGACTCTGACTGCTGAGTATCATGGGATGATGTATCTTAAAAAAATTAACAGTAGAGCCTAAGTATAGCAGATATAGGTGTAAAGGGCAGTGTGTGGTTGGACATGTGTGTGGTGATGCTGGCACATCTGTATGGAGCATGTGCGCTAAGGTCTCCTCCAGGGACTGAGGCATCCAACTGGCAGTTGAGCATGTCCAGAGCTGGGTCGCACAGGTGGAGGCTGAAAAGTTTCTGCCTGTTTGGAACAGCTTCCACATTTCCATTAGAAAACCCATATTGTTTAGGTGTCCCAAAATGGGCTTACACACCCTGAGGAGGGTGCATGCCCACAAAATCGTGGACCTAGCAATAGCTTTTTCTCCACCTTCAACAATCAGAAATCAAAGAATAACGACCTGTTGTCTAAGATGTGTTGTCATATAACAAAGGGAAGGTCTCAGCAGCATCTAGAAAAGAAATCCTGACTTTTTTTTATCCGTAATGCATGTCGTTTTTCTTTTAAGCAACACACATATACAAAACAAAAACAAAGCAAGCTCATTGCTCATTCAGCACCTAAGGAACATGCTTTCCTGCTTTACTGCTTTCCTGGACCAGCTTTATATATTTCTGATACTTAGTATTCTTATCTGTTTTTATCACTGTCCTTGTGCTGCTGCAACAACCAAATTTTCCCGCTGGGGATCAATTAAAGTGTATCTCATCTTATCCTCTCTTATTGATTGAGATTCTGGAGGCATAATTTATCAAATATCAAATGATGGACAGCAGTGATATAAAAGGATGCATGTGCTTAAATCAAGGGAACTGACCTTTTAAAAAATGCAAATACTATGCGAGTACAGCCAACTGAAGGGAACCAATATGCCTCCGTATGCAAAAATATATCCTGTTTGCTTGTTTTCCCAGCTTTTCCTTGCAATATATTCCCTCACAACCACATCATAATGGAAATCCCTGCTGCCAGACAGCTGCCATGTTGGACCCACTCAAGCCAAACATAAGGACCGACTCTGGCTTTCAGTCCACGCTGCTGCTTTTGGACAGCTCGATAAACACCCACAAACCCTTTTGTCGTAGCCCCCGAAACCCCAAGCAGATTTTCAAGCTTTTCCACAATCACAATCTCCACACGGCCTCCGAGAAACATATTTGCCAAGAAGATAGGAGTGTGAGCACTGCTGTCATTTTTTGATTATCAAATCTGATGAGACAGCTACTGATGTGGGAGCACACAGCGGGGATTACTGTATTCTGCAGGATTCTGGTATATTCAGGCATTTGCTGTGGTCTAATCTTAGCCATTTGGGAGATAGGAAGAAGCAAACATGGTATTGATATCTGATATTTGTATAGCTTATTTATCAGACAGTTTGGGCTTTGACAGGAAAGATCGTGGGAAAAAGAGATAAGGATGACATCCGATAAAGCATCCCAGGCTGGATTTGAACCCCCGGAGCTGCAGGTACTCTATATGTGGCGCTAACATTAAATGTTTATATCAGACCAAATGTAGGTTTCTCCCAGTCAGAAGATTGAAAAATTGTAAAAGTAGAGCAGACAAAATACTGCTGGTCAATCCACCCTAACTGAACTTGACACTAAAAACATACTGGAGAGCTATAATACCCAGCTCTGATTGGCAGGCAGTGACAGCTTCTCTGACTCATATGATGCAAGCATGCGAGTGGAGGCAGGAAAAAACGTGTGAAATCAAATGCTGCAAACCTGGCAAAGTCAAAAGGATTTACACGGTTGCTTAAGGGGAGGTGTCAATCACGATCATGTCGTCTTGTGATGCCATTTCTAAAAATAATAACAACTTGTAAAAGTGGATGTATACATATTGAAGATGGTGAGATTCCTGATCTTTAACACTCCGATGCTGCATAAAGTTGCATTATTACAATAGTATTTTCCCACAGCAACATAGTGTGAAATACTTTCCCTGAAGGCTTTTAATGCATCATGAGTTTTATTGATGTCTCTTTCCTTATTTATGTGGCCGCAGTGGAAATGAAGCCTATATGATGAATTAATAAGGCCTGTTTTTTTTATTTTTTTATGTCTTTAAAGCATGGCACTAGTGGATGTTGGAGGCTGATTTCCATATCGCAGCTCCAAACGGGTCCTACTGGTGAAGTGCTGTGTCTATTTTTATATCCTGGGATTTTATAGCCCCATGAGGCTGTTTAATCAGAGTTAACTCTGTCTGGAACTGAATTACAGGGCAGCCCTTTTCCATGAGCTCGCACATTCACACATACTGTATACACACACACACACACACACACACAACACTGACAATCCCCCCGCCTCCCAAACCGCAAGTGCGCTCACACACATAAACGAACATGGAGGGTCATAAAGCGCTCTCACTCTCCTCCGCGCTCTCACTCTGGACAGAGTGATAGAGGGTGGTGCAGAGAGTGATCAATATGTTTGTGCTATAAATAGCCGGTAGCGCAGTGTGGTGCTAAGGAGGAGGGATGCAGGGGTAATATATTTGATGAGGGGGAACCCAGTGGTGCTCAGCATGGAAATGTTGCTGCGCATTCACAAAGCTTAGCCGGGGAGGGGAGTATTACAGCTATTTGTTACCTGGCCAAGGCTCTGGAATGCGTCTGAAATACAGCAACGCAGTACAGCATGAAATCGGATACCATCAATATTGTGGAAGTATGGAAATTATATTTCTTTTTTGAGGCGAAAAGATTGTTTGGCTTAGCATAAAGGCAACATTTCTTGAAATCTGCAACACAATGAATAGCAATGAGAAGTATTACTGTTTTGAAATGCAGCACAATATCAAACACTGTAGCCAATATATGAGGTGATACCCAGGTTTGGAAGGCTTTACCGAAATGCCCTCAATGCATACACCCACACTAGTGGCGAGAGGTCTTCATGGGTCATGAATGACGAACCTGAACCCTAATAGAGTTGCAAAATTCATCCAGATCAGACTGGACGAGATCATTTCGAAATTTTGAGACCTCATCTGGTGCATGTCTGAAAGTAGAGAGACTTGGGTCTATTTTATGGACCCGATATTAAAATATTAGATACAACACATTGTATTAACAGTCCGCCACACATGATACATTTAACAGCACTTCCTTTCTTGTCGCCTTTCATGTTATTGCATGAAGGAGGCTTAGAGAGAAGAGGGGCCAATAAGTTTGACCTCTTTATATTCATTTTCTTCCCGCTTCTTTTTCACCCTTAGTGAAGAGGGTATCAATCTTCTTCACTCCGCACCGCCTCCAACTTGCTGGCATTGCTACTCACTGTTTTTTTAATCCTACTTTTGCTCTTGTAATCTGACTAATCCCTCTGATGAGGGGTCTTCTTGGATCCACTCGAGCAGTGTATCTTCATACAACAGTTTGTATCATATCTAATGAATTAGAGCCTTGCAAATGATATTACATACTTGACCTTAAGCTACATAGGTTAGGTGAGAAACATGGCCCAGAACACCAGTCTTCTGGGTGAAAATCCTGTGTTTTTTGTTTTTTTAAGCATCCACCACACCAACCTCCTGCCTTGGTCTTCAAACGACTTCCTTCTTTACCCCATCAGTGCATTGGTAACATGATTGCAGCCTTCCTGATCATGTGGGTTATGTAGAAATTACTGACTACTGATTACATGGGTTATGTAAAAATTGTAGGTATAAATACAAATAGAATGGGACTCCAACCAGACCTGATAGACCATGACAAAATGTGGACATCAACCTGTATTGTTTCCAGTTTGGGTCTTGGGTCTAGGGTGTAGGTTGACTCATGAACATCTCTACTAGTAGCTCTTTATGAAGGCACAGTGTTGCTTAATGTTAACATCAGCATGCTAGCAAAGACAGTATCATACAAATACACAATACAAATATGAAGACATGTTTTGGTCAGGGACTAAAGATTATTTTCATTAGTTTCTTAATTGATTATGTTTAGTCTATGAAATGTCAGAAAAATGTCCAAAAATCACAAGATAACAGCGTGTAAAAAATAGAGGATCACCAATTCATCCCCTGGGGAATCCTGGATTACCTCATTTAATGGCAATCCAACCAGTAATTGAGGCATTTCACACAAAACCATAAATGTCAACCTGCTGGTGGCCCTGCAGGGGAAGCTCAAGGGATTACCAAAGTCATTAGGTGTCATTCTCTAGGGACCATTGGTGTCCGTACTAAATTCCAAGGCAATCCATCTGACAGCAACAGAGATATTTCAGTCTGGATGTAACGGACTGACCGTCCAACTGATTGACACAACCATCAGCAGAGCTACGGTGCTGGCCAGGCTAGCAGAAAATAATTTACTTCCAACAATAGATTTAATATCTGAGGTTACACGTCAATGTGTTTACAGACCTCGTTGCCAAATGTGTACCTACTTTTCTCACTCACACCTCATTTGGCGACGTGGGTGGTGTGGAATTACGGTGACCTCTTGGTATTTAGAAAATACCAGGGGACAGTGATCTGGTTGTTTCCTCTACAATTATCTGTCATTTTCCAGACGAATCAACATGTCAATAACCACAAGTCAGCCTTCAAAATCGCTATAATCAGACATATGGCATGAAAAGTGTCACCTTGTGCTCTCTTATCAATTCTCTAAACCAGTTTGATACGTTTCATTTCAAGGTGCATGCAGAGCGTTAAAATCTGATTCTCAACACAAATACAAAAAGTCCAAAAAACGTGCCATTGAGTCAACTGAACTTATTATGCAAATATGCTTCATCTGAACTGTAATCACAACAGACAAGGCCCCTCAGGGAGTGATGACAGATGTCAGCCTTTGATTATAAATGTCAGCTCGGAGAAGAACGCTGTCCCGGCTGCCCAGACACACTCAGGACTTGATTTTTCATCCCAACACAGGCCAACATTTATTTTCTCATTAGTGGCGTGTAATCACTGCATTAAGCCGCGCTGTCACCATGTGATATTTCAAAATGATTTTTGATTGATGATCCCTGTAATGAAGGTGTTCAAGGAAATCGTCACATGGAGATGCAAAAAGAAATTAGGGGAAAAGAGGGAGGCTTTTAATTAAAGGCTCGTCAACTGATCAAACTGACATGTTGCAACTGAAGGAAATGGTTTTGAAAGCTTGAAGACATTATGAACACCTGAAGTGCACATTTTAGTTGTCATATTTTTGATCTGTAAATTACAAAGTTGTGCCTGCCTGCATTACATTTTTTTTCTCCTATTATTTAAAAAACTTTTTGAAAATGTAATTTATTCCAGACTTTGATTTTCTCTAACTTGAGCAGCCAAAGTGCCTTTGGGTTGTCTTGTATAAGTGGTGCCCCTCTGGTCAGCGAAATGCAAATGTACCTCAAGTGATTCATTTTGGGCAAGAATGAATCCTATAATATGCTACAAAATAGTGCCTGTTTTCAGTTTTTGCCCACCCTAAGGGTGCGCTGAGGGAGTATAGCACCCAAAAATGTAATAATTTCCTTAAAATGTAATGAAATTTGCACTTAACCTGACTAAAAAGGTAATAAGATCCAATAATGCCATAATTTGGCCAATATGGGTGAGAAAAAAAGAACTTTTGCGTTCCCCCAGCAGCACTACATGGAAAGGGCTTGTTCAGCAAATGGAAAGCTTTAGCATGGCGCAGGAAATGTCCGGATGGTTAGAGCGTCGCAACTTGGCTCGCGACTCACCACAAATCTGCATCCAAACACAGATGGAACATAATAGCAATAACTCCAATGTATCTTTGGTTGGAGAGTGTTTAATTTAAATAACTGATTTAGATTTTAAGCAATAAAATGTTGCAGCATGTCTTCAGTAGTATTTAGCTTGAAACAGGCGCCTGATAAACCCCAACATATGACACCGATTTGAAGATGGAAATGGAAATCTAGGTTTTATGTAAAATTTGAAATATGCAACAGATGTTAAGTGGTACGCTGTTATTAGGCAAAGATTGAACTAAAAGCAGTGGACATTGAACCCACCCATACCCATGGGGCGTCTGTGACTCAGGAGGTAGAGCAGTCCGTTCACCCTCAGAAGGTTGCTGGCTCTTGCAGTCTCCACGTCACAGTGCCCTTGGTCAATATACTGAAAATATCTCCTGATAGCTGTAAAGGTTTTTCAGATGAGCAAGTTGCCCCTACTCAAGTTGTATGGTAGCCTCGGCCAACTGTGTATCAATGTTGAATGGGTAAATGGTGCTTGTGTTGTAAGTGCTTCAAGTGGCCACTAAGACCAGAAAAGGGCTTTGTAAATGCAGTCCATTTACCAGGCCAATTGGTTGTGCAAGATCCTCGATGAGACCACAGTGTGCCCTAGACAAGACACCGTCGCAACATGACAAAAGCTGCAGAAGATGGCTGACGTCACAGATGTGAGCGGTGAAGGCAAAACAGTCGATTTGGTCTCCATGAAATGTTATTGATTGACTGATTCTTGATTGAATATTATTATATGTTATTATTATATTATATTGTTATTGAATGAAGTGTCACCTTTGTATCACCTGATGTTATGAAATTGCAAGATTCAAAAAGGGTTTCAGATTGAATTTGAGAAGTTGACCCCGGTACTAAAGTGCATTTATATGTAGAAGCTTTTTGGCTTTTACGTTTTAGCTTCTTTGGATATGATGTCATACATCTGTACGCTGTCTAGATTGCAGGTGGGCAGCTGGAGGCAAAGAATACCAACTGCACAAATGTCTATGATATCTGCTGTTTATGGCTGTCTCAAACAAGCAAATTGGGGGAAAAAAAGGCTACTTCAGTCTGGAATAAGTCAAATAATTTCAAACGTAAATTTTAAAGTGTTGGAGAGTTGAATAAAATTACAATGTTCTGAGACAACTTCTCAAAGGTCTGGTGAAACAACAGCGTTTCACAAGACCTCTGAGAACAGTTGACCTAGTAGGCAGAAAATAGTAGTTTAGGTTAGCTAACATTAGCCCGACAGTGGAGCATTCATGTACAGAGTTGAAATATAGAAGACAGTGAACCACATTTTCTCACCTGGCCAAAACAAGAAGGCAGCTGTTCAAGTTGTGGATCCAACTGCACACAAAGTAGTTACAGTCTACTAGACTCTTGTACACTTTCACTGGTCTGCCCTGTCATGTTAGGATCGTTAGCAATGTTAGCAACGTGAGTAATGTTAGGAGGTCTGGAGGACAAGGTAGTTTGTAATGATGATTGTGGCCACCAGGCAAACAGGTTTGACATCTTTATGGTCATGTGACTGCAAACAACCTATTGCACCCCCACAGATTATGGTGAGGGGATCCAATCATTGATTTTCTAGTTTTAAAGGCGACCAAAAAAACTATCGCTTTGCCTAAAGTGTCATTTCTGGCTATGTTTTGCACCCATGATGATTTATTTTTCAGATAAGGCTAAATGACCCACCTGTAAATATGATAAATCCCCAATGATATAATAACGTATTGCATTATCTATTAAAAATGTTATGTCAAGGCATTTTATGTATTGGTCAAGTTGTTACATACTTGGGTCAGGTTTAGCGAGTCTGTTCTCATTCTGAAGTCGTCAAAATCTGGCACTTGCGGCGTCAAAAACCAATGAAAAAGGCGTCCTTTAACTTCGGGACGGCCTGTTGCTGTTATAGTTTAACAGCACGTGATGGCGTCGGGGGGACAAGGATGAAAGTTAAGGCAGTGAAAGTTCAAATGGGGCAGGTGGGAGGAGTGGTGTATGGGTCCAACAAACACCGACTTTTACCCGCGAGAGCAGTGTTTGTGTCCCGTAGGTCTGTAAAGCCAAACCTCGTTCTTATTTTCTAAACCGAACCTGTGCTTTTTTTGCTTAAACCTAACCATGTGTGTTTGTTGTTGAAGGAAAATAAACATCTATTCACTGCGATGTACCAATGTAGTGTGTTTATTTTAAAATAGACTGTATAGCATGTAACAGGTAGAACTTGAGACAGTGTGCCAGATCGTCAACAACCAGCGCACCCAGGGTACCTTGCACGTCTTATGTGGACGTGGAAAGTTCATGACCAAGCACGTCAATATGTGACAAAGTTGGAATGAAAATTTGTTGCTTTAGCGCATGGTTGATGACATTTGCAGGTGCTAATTTTCAGGAAATTACTACAGTATTGTTCTACATGGTGCATTGGTCCCTTTGTGACTTTAGAATGTCTCTGCTATACTTTGACTTTGAGCACCTTGAATGTACATTTTTCTCTTGGTCCAAATGACCCAAAGAGCCTGTGAATTTGCTCTTTACCTCCCCGCGTGTTCTGTTGGTTTGGAAACAGCCATCAAAGTGAAGAGAGAGAAATGTGTGGGAAGGACAGCCATGATTGTCGAGACAGGTGGGATGGTGACAGAAAAAATGAACAAAACAACAAGGTCAAGTCTGTGAATGAGGCAGACAAATCCCGTCTGAGCCGAGTCATATCCCATTCAGCAACTTTAAGCTCCTCCTCCCACCTGGTTACTGGCTCTTTCATAAAAAAATACATTAAAAAAAAAAAAAAAGCATGCAGTCTTTTACCACCCAGCCCGTGTGTGTATGGGAGCTGAGTGAACATGCTAATCCTTGCCCTTTGGAAATGGATGCTGTATTCATACTAATACAGTATATCCACAAAGGGAAAATGCATAAAATGTGTTGCAGCCAATATTGAGCAAAGGATAGGCATATGAATTCACCATGTGCACGTTTGATGTATCAACAGGCTCTTGTTGCAGGGTATTTTACCTCACATACATATCACACAAAACAATAATTGCCCTACAGGCTAGTTTAGATCATTTCAGTTAAGTTGTCAATCACAATATAACTTCATATAGATATTTTACATTATCTAGGGCAATTACTAATTGATCAATGTGAGCATCACTGACACCAGGAGGTGCAACAATGGCTCCTCGTGATATGATTAGAATTAGCCAAATAAATGATTATGTGAGGGCTTACATTTTTATATTTCATGTTTTATTTATTTATGCATCCCCATGCATATTCAGCACTTGACACTGTAAATGTGATGTACCGCATGTCACAGGTTTTGTGTCACACCATGCTAAATATAATCTCACAATGTATGAAACACATGTAATACAAGCACAGCTGTCTTGTGTAGGTGTCTTACCCAGTGCATCACTGTCTGCTCCTGCATTCCAAGCTGATGCACAGAGTACTTTTTAAAGCTTGTTTCAGAGGTGGATTACATTTCTAGGTCTTAATCCCCTGTCTTCGGCCCATGGTGTCGGCTGTATTTAGGATTTCACAAGGGGAATCGAGGAATGTTTTATTGAGAAGTCGCCGCCAGCTCTCTCCAGTCATGTAACACAATCGCTGATGTGTTGTGTATATCTCTTGTTTTAAACAGCTTAAGAAGGCATCCTGCTGGTTCGTTTCTCCCTCAGGTTGTTTCACAGGAGAATATGTTGGATTTCTTTGGTTGAAAGAAGGAAGAAAGTGGGATTCATGGGCAATTTTACCACATTTACATTCTCTTGTAAAACAGGGCTTAGATTCAGTTTTAGGGTTGAGAGCAGGGTGAGCCAGCTTCTGGTGCTCATCCATTACATACACTTGTGTATTCATCAGTATGGAGACAAATGTCAGATGTAAATAAGATGTAGTCATTTAATTCCCAAAACAACACTCAGCATCATATAATCCTCTGAATATAGAAACACCACCATTGTTGCCCTGCTTGTCACACTTAACTGTGCAGGCTTGTATACGTTCTCTGACACTGTGCTGTATAGATGCATTACAATTTTTTTAAGTCATGAAATGAGCAAGTGCAGATGCTGATATATTTGGATACTTCACATGATGTCAGGCATTGCAATTTATAGTAGGTTGTGCTAAAACGTGTCTTAAAGCAACACAAACATGCCAGTATCTTGTTTTTACATTAAGTGTGTATGTATGTGTTAATCATAGACTGTAAAAAGAATGGCTGTAGAGTTTCTGGCCTCAAATTTTCTGACATTTTGGCCATTGCCATCTTGTTTTTGGGGGCCAGAGGTGATAATATTTGGACGCAAGGGTGGAGATGAGGAGGAGCAAGGGGTAGATCTGACTCGCAGGGGTCAATGGGGACTGACTCTCTCTCGGAGACAGACTCAAGTGGCCATTCAAGGAACCATAAGCCCTTTTTAAACAGGAATTATGCAAATTTGCAGGAAAGCCCAATCAGTCTTTTTTCAGAATTGGCAGTATAAAAGCAAAATCGGGGAGTGCAGCAAAATGCCGCCTACCTACTTTTGTTTAAACAGAATGTGCCTTTTTCGGGGCAATGGGGGGCGTGAGCAAGTAACAAAATGTGTAGCTCAGCGTGTGACATAAACAGTGACGTGGGAGGGAAGCCACGGCTGGTCAGTCTTTCGGCGATTCTCTCATAAGTCGGACTTTCCTTCACCATCTCCGTCATCTGACAGTTAATGGCCTCTTCGTTTGCGAGGGCAAGGAGGGCGCACAATTCCTTGTCTCCCCAGTTGCTCATCTTTACAGTGTCTGTCAGGTTTGTGTTTCCCTCTTGCAACTAGCTGCTCGCTGATTCCTGCTATCAGCTGTTTCCTGTTTATCCATCACCAGTGGGTCGCACATGCGGCGTCATCAACAGCTCCTCCCGTGGCGGAAGGCCGCCTCATTCTGTTTAAACCAAAAAGGGTTCCGCCAATATGTCTACCCTACGAGGCGGAAAATTGGGCACCTCGGATCAACTCCCCAGTCCGGCTCTGTGTGTCTAAATGCTTGCAGCTTGCCGGCAAAATGGGCCAACATTTGGGGCGTTGGTGGCTTAGTGGTAGAGCAGGCGCCCCATGTACAAGGCTGTTGCCACAGCGGCCCGGGTTCGACTCCAGCCTGTGGCCCTTTGCTGCATGTCACTCCCTCTCTCTCTCCCCCTTTCACGCTTGTCTGTCCTATCCATTAAAGGCTAAAAAGCCCCAAAAAATATCTTAAAAAAAAAAAAAATGGGCCAACATTTGCGGAAAATCTGGCAGTGTAAAAGGGGCTATAGTTTTTGGCACATTAGTGTTGGCTTCATTTTTAAGCTCCAGAGGTTGCTGCTGGTGTTAAGCCTGTCACGTCGTGTTTGAAGGAATGCATACAAATATATTAATTATTTAGTGAACTTGCTTGAATTGAAATAAAACAGCACCATGTGTGACAAAATACTTTCAACCTCTTTTTGTAACTTGAATTGCACTCCACCATTTGACAAATATTGTGTGGAAACCTTTTGAATTTGTCCCCAAGGATTAAAACATTGCGGATAAAGAGACACACAGGAGAACGTTTATTATGCAACCTCACTAATAAATGCTACTAAGTCTTGACAGTACATTTATTTACTGAAAGTGATGCCTTTCCTAGCATCTCTACAACTGCAAAACAGAATTTCAGCTATTGGTTCTTCAGGATTCTTGAGAGATTCTTAACATGGTTTTCCTGTAACATATGGAGGGAGCTTGCTTGTTTCAAGTCTTAATTCAGTCTCTCATAATTATCATTTTTAGATTACTACTGAGGGAAAATGATAACATTCAAATAAGTGATCAATTATACGACAAAGATGAGGACTAGACCACATGGGATGTATTCAAATGAATTTGAATGACATGTGAGCGCTCATTAATTTGCACTTTGAAAAAGTGACAGCTCTAGTATGTGTCAGAATTTTTTTTTTCTGTACACTCAGAGCACAATTACCATACAAGTAATTGCTCTCCCAAGAAAAGAAACATAGTATAGCATTGCCTTGAAGCCATTATGATAACATTTCCATCAGCCGCCTTTGACTTTTAAAAAACTCAAACTCCACATAATGAACATATTATCCAGTGCGACAGACAGAATGTTGATAGACCAGAGTCATTCAGACTTATGACGAAGTGCCGATAATGTTTTAGTGTGTAGTTCATTTGTCATGGTTGATGCACAATGGTTCCTTTCTCTGCAGTGCTGATAAGGGAGCTTGTCACTGGAAGGTGAATGCTGTGAATATGCACGTCAGTTAAGGAAAATCTGTATTTAAAAAAATAATTAACAAAAACCACTCTGCCCTCCATGCAAGGCAAATGTCCTTGAGCGTCACCACCATCCTATTGTTCCAGCACTACAAGTCTACAGCAGTACTAACCAGCTTTAATCAATCTCACTCAATGCAACTTTTCTCACTTGTTATTGCCTTAAACAAGAATGACTTGAAAAATAAGAATTAGAACATGGAAAGTGATTCAAAACACTGATTGGAAATGAACTCGTTTCATTCCATCCTACACTCACCAGAAGCCACATTTCATCACTGATACACTGTTTTTGCAGCCATTCTCCTGGAGCCCACTGGTCACATTTTAGGTATGTGAATCAAGACACGCTATTGAGCTCTGCCAATCAGAGGTTATATAACAGCAGCATCCAGCCAAGAGCTCTGTCAATCAGAAGTGTTAACACAAGGTTTAATGCTGGCTCAGGGCTATTGCTGATCTTAAACTCTGTTATTTATTCCAGACACTGAAATGTAAAATGCTAAAGAGGATCAAATGTATCCCCTTAAGTCAGATTGAAAAAAATATTACAACTAAGGTAACTGAATGACTCATTTGCACACTTAAATTCAAACTGACTCATTTTTTGTGTGAGCCAATATCAATTCCAGTGATACTGCAGTTATTATGCATTCTCTTTCTTTTTCATTTTTAAAAGAGGATGGAGCCCTTTTGGTACATATTTGTCGTAAAGCATCCATGATTCAAGCTTCTGGCCAGGGGTAACCCATGGCAGCAGTTGAAGAAAAACTGGGGCTGACACAATTGATACAGTGGAGCCAATATGATGCATTTTTCCGTTAAATGTTAGATATAGCCTCGACGATTGTATTCAGAATGCGGAGATTAGCAAGGTAGACTAACTAGCATCCATTCAGAAAGCGGACGCAAATTTGCCTACCAATTTCCAGGAGATTTCTGTTCAAGTTATTTGAACATCTGTCACAGTCATTGCCAGCTCCTGCATACTCAGTGTGGTGTTCGTAACACATTATCCAAAGGACGGATGATTAGCTAGCATTAGCTATCTCTGTTTTATGGGTCCAGATGTGGCAGTCTGGCTCACAGGATGTAGACTGTGAGTCTAAGTCTGCCATTGGTTCACATCTTCACACTTCGTTTTAGGTATGTCTGTGAAACAACGATGAACTCCAAGCTAGCAACCAATACTCTGAGATATCTTTTAATGTTTTTATGTGGCATTTTGTTTGGCAATGATTGTGATTGGTTTCAAGAAATAGAAACAACCCAGAGGTCTTTTTCCCATTGTGCAGATTCATGATGAGTTCACCCAGACCAGGGCTGTAAAAATCTATAGTTTACACACACAAAAAAAGAAGAAGGTTTAACATTTTGTTAACTTAAATGTGCAACACACGTCTACAGCTTAGTGCCATTCCTCTATCTTTTGCCAAATCTCAATGGCAATGGCCAGTCTTGAGTCTCACTAGCAAGGCCAGCTATCAATTCCGAATCCAAAAAAGAAAAGTCTCAATGGAAAATAGAGAATTATAATAATGTGTGGACAGATTTGTTTACTTTGACCCTCAACGATGCAAAGCACCAAATAGTCATAAATGGCCCACTGCTGAGTAGCTTGTTTGCGGTAGAATATATCAATGAATGCATATGTAGACCTATGTAAAACTTTCGACTTACATGGCTGTTACCTACATTCGTAGACCCAAATAAGTTGTGGCTTCAGACAAATTAAAAGAGAAATGTCCTGTAACCTTAACACAATGTGTTATCAAGCCCCTGATCTGGCTTGCTTGTTAAACCACGCTAACTTGCTGAAAATGCAGCGAGACAAATGCCTGAACCGAGGAGAAAGCTTCTTAGAGGGAATGACGTGTGTAATCACAGTCATCTTATTGGAGATAAAAGGTGTATATGCTATATACAGCATCCATCATCAGAAAAGCACTTGGGGATGGATGGACGACAGCTTAAAAGCTTTAGATAGCCCAATGTCTGGCTGTATACCACATGTCTTATTTTGAGCTGTAAGACCATAGAGAAGCAGCACTCTAGAAACAAAAGACTGGGAAATTGCAGCAGCTACACTCACAGTGGGAAGACATCACACACTACACATAAAGGAGAAAGTCTTAGCAAGTTGGGCTCACTGTTAAAAAGACAACCCTGCAGATGAACTTAGATCAAACCAAAGGTTCAGGAATGGTATGTGTCATAAAATCTGAATTAGTTAGCAAATCAATAATTCACTATATTTCAAATTAATAATGTCCTTTTTTGAATCTTTGTGGGAGCTGCTCTTATTTTCCCTTTCATGAGCAGTGTTGACAACATCTGGTCCGTTGGCCATTTTTTCACACTCCTTCTGGGAGGGCCACTGTGGCAGCAGGTCTAAAGAGCAGGCCACATGTCCCCTTTCCCTGCTCCTCCTGGGGGAATTCCACCTGTCCTCGGGCCAACGGAGAGACGTTGTAATCCCTGAAAAGTCCTGGGTTGGCTCTGGGTTCTTCCCCCGCTGGGACATGTCAACTACAAGCGCCTTGTGGGGCATAAAGGCATAACACGTCAACTGGCTGCCCCTGATCCAAAGCTGCGCTGACTCGCATCAAAGAACACCCTTGGATTCCTAAGCATCTCATGCACACTGGAGTGTTAGTTATATAAACATAAGATGTAGAGCAGCTCTAAAGGGACAACATTCCTCACACCAGATGCACTTTTTTTTTTTTTTTTTTTAACTTTAAAGTGAACAGAACACATGGTAATGTTTGCGCCCCTCGCATTTCCGTGTAGAATTACTGTTGGCTCCGCTGTCATCAGAAAATTTCCATTAATGGGCATAGTAACTGCAAAGAAATCACGTTGATACCTACCTAACTGGGGATAGCTGCTGATAGCTACAAAGTAAAAACAAAAGTGCTTTTTTCTTTTTTCAGTTTTGGCTGTACAATGGTTGACGCACTTCCTTTGTGTCGTAAATTAAGCCATTCTAAACATTAATGGTGTCATTTTCTATGGTTGTACATTATGCAACGAACAGTTACTGCTTAATTAGCTAAACCAAAAGTCTGTTACTACTGTAAGGTCGTTTTAATTCTCGCTCCCAACTTGTCAAATATCATCGCTTGGTCAGTGGCCCCACGTGTCAAATTATAGGTACCACTCCAGCGTAAGTTTTGGATGCTCACGGATGACATGTCAGTTTAACTGCATTACATGCATTGTGTCTTTTCAAAATAAACTTAGAAAGTATGTAAAAATAATGCGGTTTTGTTAATAAGGTTTGCTTCATCAGGTTAAGTCAACAAATGCAGTGGTAAGGTTTTGAAAAACATATATACTAGCACACTAAGTTGTTATTAAAATAACTTGACTATTGGTTTCACACAGGACATGAACAGCAGTCTCCCAAGTGAAAGTCCAACGTTTATCTGACACATCCACCTCGCTGTCTGCCAGCCCCATGCAAACTTTCTCACTCTTTCTAGCACGCCAAAATGCAGTTGCTTGGTGCATCTCATACTGCCATTAAAGGATGCCTCAGTGCGTCAGTATGTGACACAGAGGGCCACTGAGTAAGTGTCAGTATTTGACGAGCTGGGAGTGAGACTGCTTTCTTGCTGCAGTTAAAAAGTGGATGAATGAATTAATGAAATTCTTCCTGGCGTGTGAAGGTTGTAATAGGAAAGTTATTTTAGTAACCTTTTAGCTACACTTTAGCTGTTTATATAGCCCCGACTTCTTCATAATATGTCTGATAATGTGTTCCTCCCCACCTATTTAAAGCTGATAATGAAACACTAATTCTCTAATCCCTGCTCTCTGCTGGTGTGACTCCCTCTTTGAATTGCTGTGATGAACAACAAAGTGATGAACACGGAAGAACAGCCGGCAAACTATTGAGTTTGCTTCACTCTAAATGCCAATACCTATATTTGCAAGAGGAACAGCACAAATGGATAGTGGTGTGCTATGGCAAACTGGGGACCTATGATCTGTTCATGCATCATTTTAAGTGACACATTGCTCAATACAGGTATTCCCTTTCGGGAAATCGATACACCCATTGTAAAAAAATAAAACCGTTAACTTTGAGGTAAAAGGAAGAATTTATCCAAAATAATGGCTTGGTGTACAGAAACACCTGAGGTTCTTGGAGGGAAACAGACTTCTCGATTCTATTCTGCTCTTTCTTTCTACCTCACTCCTTCCTGTCTATTTTCTTTGCAATATGCTGGATAGCTGTAGGGTACTATGAGGCTAGGTTTGTGAGGGTGTATTAATGAAAAAAAAACACCTGCACCAAAAACCATTTATCAGATCACACTGTGGCTAGCCGACATAGGGAATGGAGTGTGCCCGCACTGAGCGTAGGTGGGTGTGTTTATGCGTCTTTGTGTGTGTATATGTGTGTTTCCGCTTAAGTGTTGCCGGTGTGACACATTCATCACAGGGGACATAAATGAGCTGAACTCAAGCTGTGGATGGGCACAAGGGGAAAAGAATGGGTGTTAACTGTGAAAAAACACGAGGAGATTGAGAAGGGGGAAAAGAAGGAAAGACGGAAGGAAAAAGACGAAAAGGAACACCGAATGCTCAAAGACTTGTGACGTGCTAAAAATGTGTGCATGTACTTAATGTGTCTGAAAGTTTGAGTGCTTAATGGAGCTTAGTCAGAGAGTCAGCTGAGAAATGCTTCTTGTACCGGCTTCAAGGAGCTGCCATCACTTTCTGCTTCACTTCGCTTGAAGGTCACGGCATCCCGAGATCCAGCTTTCCTGTAGCTGAGGTGCCTCAAAGTGTGAAGAGTGAATTCTCCTCACTCCTGCTAGATTACTGTAGGTGCTTTCACATTTCACACAAGCTAAAAAAAAAAAAAAGTGCACGCTGTATTTGTGCTGCAGCAACAACAAAAAGGCAAACTAATACATTAAGAAATACAGTATGTTAGATTTATAATTATGTTTACATAATGTATGCTTTAGTTGCTACAAATTATATTACAAGAGCTCAGTTTTGGGACAACAAATGAAAATACTGTCAGTAAACATTTTGCAGAAACATTTAGTATCAGCATTTCGCGATTCGCCTGAGAGGTTAATTAACGTTTCCTCATTATGTTGAAAAAATATACATATATAATTAGGGTGACATTGCATTTCCTTAAAAATGTATTTGAAAAGCTCATTTGCAAAACCAGACATCTTTGTTTTTAATTATTTTACTATATCATGTTTTTTGCATATATATATATATATATATACAGTTGTATATATCTACAACCCACAGGAATTTAGTTGTGTCAACTTACCTTTTGTTATCAACTTAATTTAAATATGTGCATTTTATTAACGTCAGGTTAATCCAACTTAAAATTTGATTTTTTAACTCATTATGTAAGAAAGGTGGTAAACAGGAGCAGCACAGCCTTGCCTTCGCAGGTTTCACATTTTGACTATTCATGAACTAACTTTAATCTTATTGGTTCAGCTAGGCAGTTTTCTGGAATGGCAAAACAAAGAAAAAAAATACACCCCCTCATGAGCACCCCACTAACTGCCTCAAGTTCCTCCCACCAGATAGTACAGGCATTTACATGTGCGTCATTCAGTAACTCTCGTTTCCTATTTTTTGATTTATTCAATCTTATTTCATTGTAGAGAAATCTCTCTGTTTATTAGACTGCAAAGGAGACAAGAATTAGCAAGCTAGCCGCCCTGCGGTACCTCCTCCTCACTCCCCACAGGTGTGGACTGCTTCGCTTTTTATTTTATTTTTTATTTAACCTTTATTTAACCAGGCAGAATCATTAAGAATGAGTTCTTATTTACAATGATGGCCTGACAAGAGGCACAAACTTCTTGAGGGGGAGGGGAGAGAGGACTGTGAAAGAAAAAGGATTGGTTAAAAAGACGGTAGCACAGCACAGAGCACAACTATACAGACATGTAGCAGGACATCAACAGAGACAGCACACAAGCATGGCTATGTGGACAAATAGCAAGAGAGTGACAGGGACAGAAAGGGTTAACAAACATCTATTCAGTCATCCAGGCATACAGGCAAAGCAGTGGGGGTTAATAGCGAAGATTATTTACAACATCACAACACAAAAAACATAAAAACAAAGTTAATAACAGGATTATTTGCAACATCATATCACAAAAAAAAAATAGCAACTTGATTCAGTGGGCTGGTGACTAGCAGCACCGCCAGGTCTAATCTGTGTAATAGCAGCATGGCAGGGAGTCAGAGTATTCCAATCCCTCTGCGCTGACTGGGTTCAAGCTCTAGCTAACATCAGATACATGAACATGAACTTAAATAGACGAAGTCGTGAGCTTTTTTAAGAATCTCTGTAAGTCCGTCTTCCTCTTTTGGGTTACTTTGCAGTGTTAGCAGCTGTTGCCAGTGCTGGAGTAGCAACTTTTTTCCCCATTGAATCAGCCTTTCACCATAGGTATGTGCATCTGCATTCATAGAACAGCCAATAGGAACACCCTATCTCTGAAATGACCTGTGATTGGCCAAAGGGTTAGATTTTCTAATGCACGTAAGCAGAGTTGCAGATGTCTAGTTTTCTCTCATGCTGTGTCTCAAATCACGTACTTCTGTACTTACACTTAATATTTTGAGTGCATAAGTGCGTTCACACTGAGAAGTATGGAAAAATGCAGTGCACTATGAGTACTCGGATGGTGCACTCAAAACGGTCAAGAAGTTGAGCGTGGAACTATGGACACTCAGTGGTCGCCATCTTGGCTACGTAGCGGAAGGGGCACTAAGCACCACTACACTGTTGTCGGGTATAAGCCAGCAGTATGTTTGTTGGGTTAATTACGCAGTCTGTAATGATTTGGTACCGCAAACGATAACGCAAATGCTAGTTTGCTAACTAGCTAATTTGCGGTCATCATTTCCGGTAAGTGCACAATGGCCGTATTTGGTTTGAGACAACACTACCCTGTCGAAATTTGTGCACTACGCCAATAAGTATATAGTGCACATAGTATACTGCATGGAAGTGTACTGACGGAAGTATGTGATTTGAGAGACAGCATCAGTCGGCATGAATTACAATATCTTCAATGTTTATTATGTGATTTTTGCCCCTTGACGCCAAAATGAAACTGCCTGCCCTACCTTTAACTCATTCTAAACATTTTTTAAGGCAACAGTTTGGTTTTAAAGCTGTACCATCTTCAAATGTTTTAAAGTGTAGGATATAGTGATACTGAGGCTATCCAGCCAGCATTTTGCAGATAAGACGAAATCTAAATGAAAACAACTGCATAGAGGCTGCTCTTGATGTTGGGGCCATGTTTGACATGTTATGTGAAAAAAAATCTATATATACTTGAAAATATAGTGAACATCACAGAGTTTTTCTGACATGCAGTTGCTATGAAAACCTGATGATGATGACGACAAGCTGTGATGCACAATATCAAATGCCGGCCATTTTAACTCTTACCCTATCAACCATCTGAGCCATTACAGTAAAGATAGCCATTACTGACTATGAGCTCTATAATAGCACCGATAATTCTGCCATACAGCCCTCTATCCAAGCTGTTCATCCCACAGTGTTTCATTTACCCTCTTTCAATAACGGGCTAAACTGTGCTATCACTCAATCGCACTTTCCCCAAACCAGACACTTGTATGATTTCTTTATCATTTAGTTGACAAAGGAGATGATGTGGCAGTGAAGTTATAGTTTCAAAGTCATGGAAGACTTTTAATCCTGTGCTTTAAACACACCGAGCCCTCTGATACTGCCCTTTTTCCCATTTGTCACAAAAAATAAAAGTCTACCAATATCATCTTACCTCTTTCTAATAAACTGCCACATGGTGTCTGATAATATCATCTTTCTGACAACCTTCTCCAACTTAAGTGGACTATCTGTCGATCGCCTTTAAGTTAAGGGTAATTAAGTGCTTTCATTCCTATCTTATATCACAGCCTTGCTGGAGATGCAGTCTATCTCCAACAGTGTTTCTGTAGTCTTATCTACTTTTTTAGATGAAACGTCAGATGATCCTTTGGAGCTGGAAAAATGCACTCCCGGTTTTTATTCTATACTCTCTGGCTGGCAGCGGTTCTAAACTCCTGGCACAGCCCAACTAATAACCACTTCACCTCAGGGTGCTGGGTGCAGGCAAGCTTAAAAGAGGAAGGAGAGAAAAAAAAAAAAAACAATCATAAAAGAAGAGGGGGAAAAAAATCCTCACCTCCCGCCCGCTCATCACAGGAAGTGCAGCCTCAGCAGCCGCCTATGCAAAAGCGCTCTGATGATTATGCAGAGACCAAAGAACGCTCGGAGCGCAAACAGCTGGCCCGGTCTCACCGAGGATCATGGAGAGTCTTCTGATCTTTGTAATATATTCTGTAATTACTGATATGTGTCGACAGTGAGTGTGTGTGCGTGTGTTGGTGGGGAATGTGGCAGCAAATGAATTCCAATTTTGTCCTTGCCTGCACACACATTCACACCCGGTCTGACCCTGATGTATTTCGAAATTATATGTATGTAAAGAAACAGGATGCACAGCTACACAGTGATGCACAGTCAATTTGTTGGACACTTCAACAGTTTTATTCTTGGACAACACATTTGGTTTATATTTGCGTGGAAAGACTGCGAGGTAGCAAAGTAGCCAATCCTGGACACGAGTGGACAAGGTTAAGATATCAGGAAAAAATTGCCTTCAAAAGCACTAAGTGAGCACTTGCAGAAAAAGCAGATAATTTGTGAAGATGGCAGCTTATTTAAATCATCGTTTAGTGCTCTTCCTCTTCGCGAGTGCATTTCACCTGAAGAAGCAGCTCCTCCACTCGAGCTAAGCATTACAGCACTGTGCATAAACATGCTGCCCTTGGGCTCTCTGTGAATAATTCGCTCCTCCCATCGAATCCCGCCGTGTAAAGTTCAACCACTGCTACAGTTTCCTAATAGTCAACAGCAGATGTTGAGGTTTAGAGGTTTCGGAATACGTAATCACACCCTCTGGTTGATATCATTACCATCCCTCATTTCATCCCACATGTTTAGACACTTTGCCAGTCTCTGACATCTGGGCTGATGCTGTGGGAAACGCCATCCTAATGCACACTTGCGCTTGTGGTCATGAGGGTAATGACCACCCCCTCTAGGAACAAAGTCTTGGCGGCTGATTGGTAGACACAGGAGATGCTTGTTCACATATTGAAGCAACATCCGTCATTTCCCATCATGTTTTGCACGAAACTATTTAGCAGGTCAAGCTTGTTGTTCCATAACGGTCAGAAACTGACCACAGCAGGTGTGAGTTTTCCTTCTGTATTGTGCATCAGTGAAGGGTTAACACATAGCTGAGAGCCTGCTTCATTGCCCTTGTCTGCACTTATTGTACATAGTGACATTACTTATGTTTTGGGTCAGTAAGACCCTAAAGTGGTCGAACTCCCTGTCTGACCTCTGCCAAGTCCAGTCAACACCATCACAGTGAACACAATATATAAGCAGCGGTGGAGGACATATTCAGATCTTTTACTTTAAGTTGAGATGAACTGAAAAATGCCTTTTTAACTCTTTTAAATCATATCCCCTGCCAATTTGTGCACCTAATTAACAATATGTGCCAAAAACAAATTAATTACTTCATATTCTTTTATCAAAATCCAATGTTTTCTTTCTGTAAAACAGCACATGATGTGTGCTTTTGTAAGCTTCTACCAACCAGTTTTAACCAGTAACATCACACTCATTAATCAATCTGCAACTTTAAACTGCACAGAGCTAAGATTAATTTAGCTAGCTAGCAGTAGCATGCTACGTTTGTGTATCTTCATTTCCCCAAAATACCACAGCACCATGGTTGTGATACCTCTGGCCAGAATTTATTCATTTTAAGGAGAGTGGTATCTGTGACTGCTCCAGATTTTGCACAGTGGACTGCTTCAGCAACCAAGATGGAGCATATGATGGACTTTGTCTCTCTCTCTCCTTGACAGTTACTACTATCCTGTCAGCGTCACACCGTCGGACACCTCACTGTTATGACAGCACTCGACATGACGCCGGCAAAGAAGTTTGAAACCTCCTGCACACTGTGAACTTGCTGCAGGTAATATAAACGTCTCAGTCAGTCTAATTATTTTTTTCTGCTAACTTGGATTAGACTAGTATATATGTGACTATGTGTATACACTTTAACCTTGTAGCAGATGTACTGTTACTGTTTGTGTGTCACTACACTTACCATTCTGATATGCCTGCTAGTAGCCAATTTTGGTGCACAACAGATTCCTCATCTGACTCATCAGCCCCTTTTCAGAGTTTCATATTTTATTTTAATAAGTTGTGTGCGCAGAAATCTCAATTTGTAAAGTAACTTCGCCCACCTTAAATTTACCTTAAATTTGTCAGGAAAATGTTGTTTTTCTCGCATGTCCCCACTAAAGTCAAACATATTAACAGATTATTATTAACATAACTGGGGACTGCAACATCAACAAAACTACATCGAAACATCAAACGCTCACACAAATCGTGCAGTATAATCCAAGTCTCATTTATGCAGTTGTATGCTCACTTCTTAAACATGCATTTTTGTGGGGGAAAAAAACAACAACAAAAACACCTTTGTGTTGAAGTTGGGCTCTGAAGAGAGCAAAGATAAGTCTGATTTTAAGTTCAGTTTTAAATCATATGGTCTCTGCAAAAATGCAGGTGTCTCTCAAGTGGGACTTTAATTTTTGCCTCATATATTTTTTTACTTTTGATGGGGCTATCACAAAGCCAGCTACAACACCCACCTCAGCTTCTGAACATTTGATTATATTCATGTAAAGGCCCTGAAAACCTATTTCCTCAATCAGCTTCCTCCCTATGAGGGATGGTGTCTTACATGAATACAAAACAGTTATGCTTCTGTGCTCTTCTCACTGATGCAAAGTGAGCGGAGCTCAGTTGGAAAGAGGTGATGTCATGTACTTCAGGGCACCAAGCAGAATTTAGGAATATCTGATCCAGCATATGATGACAGTTTTGGGGTTGTCTGTTTATGTTGTTTATGTTGTTTAAAACAGATGGATAAAAAAAAGTTATTGATTGAAATTAGCATTTTTGTCATCTGAGAAGAGACACTTAAAAATATATCTGGTTTCAACTGACATGCTGTTTGCAAACATTTATTCTTGTGACTCTTGCAGTTGAGTAATAAACAGTGCCGCTGCCTCTGAGACAGTGTTAATCTGATCTGTCAGGACGCCTGTCATTTATCCTACCTGTAACCTCATCATACACATCCTCTGAGGTCTGTAAGAAATTACACAGCATGTGTGAAAACACATTTGATCGTTAGTTTTAATGGTCACAAATAAAAGTGGCAGGAAAAGTCACCTCAGGACGAGGACGCTGCATGTAGTGAGGAGTTTGAAATCCCAGTAGCTGTTGACCTTTAGCACTAATCTGGCCTTCATTTAATGTTGTCAGTCAAACCGCAGAAATTACTCCCGTCAAGTTCATAAACAGGCCGGCACAGGGAAGGGAGCGCGCAGATAAACATGACAGCTTCTTATCGATCAGCAGCCACACAGAAACCAACGACAACAACAGAGCATGGAGAAAAATCAGAGGCCGACAAGCAGCCAGAGTAAATTTAATCATTCTTATTATATTTACCCATATTTAGATCTTAAGAGGTAACTTGTTGGCAATTTGCTGCAGCGTTTTACTGCTAATGTGTGCTGTAATGGACCAGAGTGTAAGTGTTCCTTTGCTTTTTTTGCTTTGTAACCCTGTTTTATAGAGAGAGAATAGCTGCTGAATCATTTTATGACCTCTTAGTTGATGATAAAGATGAGAAAATGAAATCAGTATGAGGAGGAAGCTTACTTGTCTATTTTCTCCTACTGTATCATCGTAAATTACGGAGCAGAATCCACCATCGGGACTGACTTTTTTGCATCCCCCGTGTGCTGCAATCCACATACATATTTTATCAATTAAATATTTTCCACTACAAAGATTTTGTCAGATTTTGCAACAAGCTGAGAAACTTTGTAAACTTGCATGAAACAGAATGATTTCTTACCAGATCAATGACAAAATTCTAGTCAAACTACAGGATTAATAAGTATTTCAGAGCGCACAAGGGAAGTGGTTTGGTGTGGTTGCATATATGTGTGGTGCTGGGCCTGTGTTTATCAAGCATCAAAGAGGGAAATCTGTTGTAGCTATTTTCCAACCACGGTTGTCGCAGCCATACAGCATCCGGAAAAATGCGGTGAAATAAGCTTGTCAGTGTATTCCTCGGAGGGAGTCTGAGTTGCTTGATAAAAATGGGCTCTGGTATGGTGTGTATACAAAATGCATCATATTTTGCAAACAGGAGATTCATGGTTAAATATGATTCTGTTGCCTTTTTGTTAATAAAAGCTAAGGCATCTAATTTGGTATAGACATAAACAGACGGAACCGCAAAATCAGTAGACAGGTTCAAATATTTGAGGCTCCCGGAAGGACCGCGTTCTCCTCTCTGATGTTTGAACAGGCCCACAGTAGAAACATCACTCGTAAAATAAGTCCCAGCCATCGCTCTCTCTGTTATCGTTCTGTGGTTTTTATGGGTCCAAGTGCAGTTTTGCCTTGGTCAGGTGATAACAAACCGGGCAGGGGAGAGGATACATCTGTCTGCCGTTTGGCAATGTGGGTCTGGCTGTGAAACATTGAGTCAGCTAAAAGGTTTAAGCGCCGTCAGCACCCTGCAGTGCCTTTACGGTTTAATACAGAGAGCCGAGGCAGGCTGACAGAGAGAGCTGCAGCTGCAACCATATAAAACACACTTAGTCACACATCCACAAAGACATGTTAAAGGACCACTGTTGTGCTTTACATGTTATAGTCCCTCAACTATTCACAGCCAGTGCTCACACTTCATGGCAGTGTGTATTAAAATAAGCCTGCAGGGCCTAGAAGCTAGCTGTAGATGGGTAATCCATCACAGTGATTTACCGTACATTTCTGCTGTTTACATTTTTGCTTGGAGTTGCAAGCAGACTGTTTTGGAAACTCTCCTTGTTGCTGTGTTCAAAGTATTCCCAGCATCTGAGACTTTGGATGCAGCTGCCGAGCAGCACCAATTTCCCTTTATTATCTCAACCGCGATATAGCTGCCACATGCTGATGTTGTAATGATAATCTAATGGATGGATTCAAGTCAAACAATTTGGATAGCTGCTACAGCTCGTAGTAGTAGTTTATTGCTGTTGTTTTCAAACAGGCAGACACACATTAACAAGTCCAAATGAAGCAAAAAATATAACAGTAAATGTAAAAAAAAAAAAAAAAAAAAAAAGTTTCTTTGTCTAAAAGAGAGGAAGGTCAAACTCGGTGCAGCAAAGGCTGAGGTTAAGCTGGTTCAAGATGAACTGCCTGGAAAGTGGACAAGTTCAGGCGGCAGCATCCGGGAGCGGTGACAAAAAGCTGCTGTCAAGTCGGACACTTTCCAGTCGCCTTCAGACTGAACAGAAAGTCACAGAAACACTCGCATCCTGTTAGATCTCATTTCAAGTCATTAAAATGTTATCAGACCCATGAAGCCGTTTGTCTAGACTGCAATTGTTATAGTTATCACAGAGGAGCCTATTAACACACTATACACCTGATGTGTGATTTCTGTTTATGGTTCAACCTCCACTTTACATGAATTCTCATGTATATCAGCATGACATCAGTTTACTGCTGTGAATAAATCAGACCTGCAGCAGACCTGTCACCCTCAAACTACATGAATACATTGAAAACATTACAAGTCCAGCATGGAGGAAAGAAATACAGATTTAGTCAGTTGTAAGATCCTCACATCCCACTTACCACAAGTAAGTTTTTGTGTTGCTAAATACTTAAATAATTAAAAAAAAGTCCAATGTTAATATCAGGAAGACTATGTACAGTTTATGATCTGCAATTTGACTGTATTTAGTTTCTCTGACTACTAAACATCACCATGAGCCACACAACATGTATAGGTCCCGCTGTTGATGGAATAAATCACTCCAACAAAAATCAAAAGTTTGTATAATGTGTCATATTGCAGAATAAACATCTAAACCAATCAGCTGTTAGATCAGGTGAGAGCCTGTCTTTTCCTATTATGCCCTGGGTCTTGCAGCCAGTGGAGAGCAACAGTGGCATTGGCTCTAAAAACCACAGCCACTTCAATTTCATGAGATAATCTTTGCCCATGATTGCATGACATCAAAGCAAGTCTGACACAAACTTCCAAACATGCTTTGCAGCTATCGCCAGTGATTGGCCTGGCTCATCTCAATGGGGCTTATAGCCTGGTGTTTACTCTCAGGTTGATTCATTGGCTGATTGGTTGGTTGTGAAGTATACTCAAGCAATATATATTTCCTGCATCACATGATTGTATCAGTCACAACAGTGTTGGTCAGAGCTACCATTAACTGAAAACTGACTGCCACAATGTAAATCAACATTACCTCTTTGACTCAATGTAATATTTTCCAGTAAAGTTTCAAGGCATATTTATATTGTGAAATATTTTAGTATTAAATATGTTTTCTTCTGAGCATTATACATTATATTCATATGAATCATATCAGTGGTTCTTAAGTGACATAGCTCATGAGCTAACTTGACACCTAGGCAAGATGCCTGCTGAGCTGCAGACCACTGTTTGAGACCAACAAACAACAGAAGCAGAAACAGGAGTGTGTCTCCCAGTGGCTTTTTAAGAATTAAACATTGGTGTTTTTTTGGTGACCCCCACCCTATTTTTCCAACGGGGATAGTGGCACAAAAGCAGTTGTTTTTTTACCAAGACATCACTGCCTTTCCAGCGGGGATTGTGCCCTTAAAATCTGGTATCCTTACCATAACCAAATGTTTGTTGTGCCTAAACCTAACAAAACATTAACCACATGTAAAAATGAACAATCTATGATTTGCAGAAACATACAAATCTGACATTTTTTCCGGCGATTAGGTTGGCATTTTGGGGCAGCTGTGTATGTCCGGTAAGCTTACTCATGTAACATATTCAGCTAGTATACATCTTGGCATTTCTTGCGCACATAAAATCCACATACTGCACAGTTGGAGTGCACTACATACTCATTTTTACATCATATTTGGTGTGATTAAAATACATAGTAGCCTATGAATTATAGGTTAGTATGTGATTTTGAACAAAGCTCATATCTTCCAAACTCCATTTTTCTTCTTTATTATGCAGACTTTCTGTTAAAAATGTGTAGCGGCCAAGCAGAGGAGATGATAAACCCCTAATGACATCACCAGAGTTATATTTTTAGACTTTACAATGGTCCCTTCAAAGCCACACAAGACATGATGCAACTGTTTTCACAGACTGAGTAGCACCCTGAGTGCCCCTTTAATCCATATTACCATAAACCCTGAATACAGGCACTCAAAGACTAATGCAGAGGCTCATACAGAGGAGATAAATGCATACTTTTTGAGTAAGACATATCAAAAACGAAACACAAGAGCTGCTCTGTAAAGGAACATGATTGACAGCATCCTATTACCAGGTAGATGTGCAGAATTACCATTTCTAGCATGTGCTCTTTACTTCACACGTTGCCTATGGAATCTGTTTTTAGAGTTCCTGTCTGGGCCGATCTGTTGGTAACGCTGTTATAGGTTAAACTGACTCATGCAAATATTACACCGTGTCTATGCGACCCGCCTCAGCATGTGCACTCACAGTCACACACAAAGCGATACCCCAGTTTCCCCCAACCATATGTCTGCTTGAATTTGCAAGGAGCTTTCTGCCAGTGGCACAGTTTCAATAACAACACAGGCCGTCCACATGACGTATTCCCCCTCTCATCCCTTTGTATTCTGTTGAGTTATGTGCTTACTCATCCCTCGTATCTTCAGTGGAGCTTGTGTTTTATGTTCGGCTGGAAATATGAGGAGGAATTCAAATGACTCAGCCAGCTGGTGCAGTTATTGTCATGGAGTCACAATGGCACAAGTTGAATCTCAGTTCATTTGGTTAATTTTATGCTGTTGCGACTCGTTTTGTCTCTCGCTGCTCTAATGTGTGCTCACATTTGTGCAAACGGGGCATGGAGAAATCGCCTGCTTGAGGCACTGGTTTATCAGCTTTTCTGGTCTGTGATTGTGATTGCTAATGGATTCTCCAGAGGTCTGGCAACGATCAAACAGGCTTGGATGGAATTTGCACAAATAGTATTAATGAGGTGTTACAAACGATTTCCTACTTCCAGTCTTGGAGCATCTCAAAGCTACACACGGCTACTGATTAGTGGGAAAGGTTGCCATTACACATCGGTAAAGCCATTGTGTTTCCTGAAGACGTGATTGACAAAGTAAAGGAACAATTCCGCATGGTCTCACATTGAAAGCATCCCCACCACCTCTGGTCAAATCACTGAAACCCATCACCTTGTTAAACCATACTGAGGCAGACAGCATAGATGGCTACTCATGTGTTTCATGGGTGTAGAAGAGATTGAACTTGACAGGAACATGGGAAATTACATATGGAGCAGAGGTGCATTCTTTAGTGTGGGGGATTTTTGCATCTCAGTGAATTTATTTCATTCTGTTATAAACGTGTCAATAGAGTTTAGCTTGCAAAGGAAAAAGACAGTAGCTCTTTGAGGCTGTGTCTAGGCACTCGGTTTGGGCAGCATCTGTTTCTTCATACCTTTCTGATATTCCAGCGGAGTAAACAGTTATTTGTTACAAGTTTGATATGTCCCACAAGCTGTCTTAGGTGTTTTTGGTTTGATAAATAAACGAAATAAATGCACAAAATGTCCAAGAAATAAATATTCTTGCATCTGTTTCCCTGATAACAGAAAAATACAACCACACACTGTTTAAATTGAAGTTTATCTCTTTTATCAAAGCCTAACTTAGTTGCCTTGTTAAAACACGCTTCATTCAATCTCAACAGAGACAAAATAAAAACTCACCAAAACCCGCTTAGTCTTTTCACTGTTCCAACCATCACCAGACATGGTTTGGTCCAAATTAACTCTTAATTTACAGAGGATGATGTGAAAATATGGCTCTACACACTGTTTTTCCCTGCTGTCTCTCTCTGCCATTGCTGGCCAGGTTTTTACGAGTTCTGTAATGGTATCCCCACCCCTTGGTGTCATGTCATTGCTCCACCTGCCCAAATTTCCGAAGCCCATTAGTCCAAAAAATGTCCCATTGCAACACATTCTCACTCCGACCTCATGACATATTGACATTTTGGTCAAGGACTTTCCACGTCCACATATGATGTGCAACGTACTCTGGGTGCGTTGGTTGTTGATGTTCTGGGACACTGTGTCAGGTTCTCTTCTTTCAAAATACACTTCCGTTTTCACAAGAAATTTAATGTTTACATACAGTCTCTTTCAAAATAAACTCACTATGTCGCTGCAACACAGTGAATTGCTGTTTTTTATTTTTCCTTCAACAACAAACACACAGGGTTCGGTTTAGGCAACAAAAGGAAGTGGTTGGGTTTAGGAAAAAGAACAGGGTTTGGCTTTAGAATCTTACAGGACACAAACACCGCTCTCTTGGGTGAAAGTCGGTGTGTGTTGGACCCATCCACCACCCCTCCTGCCCGCCCCATTCGGACTTTTGCCACCTTAACTTTCGTCCTTGTCCCACTGCGTTTTTCCCTGACACAGCTGGGTGCTGTTAAATTATATGATAACTGGCCATGTATCATGCCAACATTAAAGGATGCTTTTTTTGTTGGTTTCTGACACTGCAAGTCACTGCCCAAGCACTGGATTTCAATGACTTTGGAATGAGACAGGGCTCCCCACTGAACAGAAAGCCCATTTCTCTGTCAGCTGGTTATCCCAATGACAAATGCCCATTTTCCCTGAAGTCTGGTTTCT
The DNA here is from genome assembly GCF_011397635.1 of Epinephelus fuscoguttatus. Lineage (NCBI taxonomy): Eukaryota > Metazoa > Chordata > Actinopteri > Perciformes > Serranidae > Epinephelus > Epinephelus fuscoguttatus. The sequence goes on from NC_064775.1 coordinate 10,770,074, forward strand.
CCAAAAATACACACTGCCTGCAGTTAGTTTCAGTTTCCCAGCGATGTTTGAGCCACCAACTCCAGGTATTTTACGTATCTTTCACAGCTACGCCCAACAGCATTTAAGCCACCAATCCCAGGTTTTCACTGACCCTTTGCGGCATTGTTCAGCAACGTTTTAGCCGCTAGGTGTTTCAAGCCAAAGCAAGATCTTTTCATAACCATGTTTATGTGTAAACGGGACTTAGGAGCAATGGCCATTTATTTTTGGCTTCGGACAAAATGGGGTGTCAGTCCAATGGGATAATTTTTGGACTATTAGGGCTTTAAAATTCTGGACCATTTGAACAAAGGGCAATCAACACCACTCGCAGGCGGCACCTTCTTTAGCTCAGCTGTCTATTCCAACAGTAGTTACTGACTTCTGCACTACACAAGACTTTCGAACATTTTGAAATACCCTAAACTGTAATACTGTGAAACCACCCAAGCCTATTAGACACAACATGGCTTTAAGCTAAATGCTATGTTCACAGGGACAGTGCTTATGTGCTAATGTTCAGCAGGTAAAATATTTCCGTTGCTAAACCAGCAACAATGAGCATGTCCTTGGATGACTAACAATTCTAAAGGACTGACATTTGATACAATAAGGACTCCTGAGATTGCATACAAATTTGAAAAGGTTTTTTAGGGCTAGCAAAGTTGAATGTCCTCCGTACTCACTAGATCATCCAAAGATTTATTATCATCATACCTGCAAAACCTTATCTTAGGGCTATGTGAATGAGGCTTTTTGTTTTCATTCCTTTTTTTTAGTGAGAAGGACTTCCTTTTAATGTTGTCCCCATTTGTTCTCATGACTCAGTTGCATATTGTTGTTCTTATAGCATTCTGGTTGCAAATGGGAAAGATGGTATAGCCTGAGCTTGTAGTGGCTCATCAGAAGAGCAAATTACAGTGTTTAAGTGGCCTTTTAAAAGGTAAGTAAATGCATGTCAGTCCCTATAGTTCTGTGTAGAAGCAGCTGCAACAGGCCAAGGGCACAGGCTTATTTTGGCTGTCAAGATGTTTAAGTAGGTCTCAGTGAAAGGTTAAAGCCAGCAGGTCAAGACACACAGGCTGATGGATGTCTGCAGTCTGTTAAGGAAGACGGCATACAAGAGATAGGAGACACATGGACGGAGACAATGAATATGGAGGTCATAGTCGTTAATCTTACCTTTTGAGGAGCAAGGCCCAGCATATAGGGAGCTAGTCAAAACCGGGACAAGATGGAAGGTCAGTGTGGCTCACGTATGGGGAATTGGAAATATGTGGAGTGTGATGTAGTTGTAGAGAAAAAAGGATGGCAAACACGGACCGATGGACCAAGTCAAATGTGGGGTGACAGCTTGTCAGCACCATAATTAGGGTACGATTTCCACAAATGAAACCCAAAAAGTCTTCAAGGGGACAAATTCTCCACTTAAAGTTTAGATCAGCACTTTTGGTCTGGAACAAAGGGGAAAGGACAATAAAAAAATCCATCGTTGCCTTTTTAGTTCACAGCTTCAGTGACCTGTGGGTAAAAGTCAAAGCCAAGTTAATTCTGGTGACTGGCAGCTAGTCCTGCTGCTCTCAGCTGGAGGGCTTTATTTGTATCTCTGGTGGTCAAGAAAAGCTCACAAATGTAACAGAAAATTAACAGGATATATGCAATATCAGGACATTAACCATAATTAGTAATAACAAGCAGAATGATTATGTAAATGTGTTTAAATTCTGACAAGAGCCACGTGTGACACTTTACAGCCTGTTCTTTCTCTTTTTGTTTTCTTCTGGCACTTTTGAGAGCCTTTCAAAAACTTTTCAAAAGCTTCAAGTGTTTCCTTTTCTACTGCTGACCAGAGCACACTGTAGAGCACAATTATTGGTGCTGTTGTTCCATTCAAACTTGAATGGCTTTCATAGTCCTAGTCATCAAGTACAGTACTTGAGACAAAAATCTATCAAAAATCCCCACACTGGTCTTTTCTTAGACCCCCGAATTCGATAGCCTTTCCAGTGTGTAAGCCAATTCCAATACCAGGAGGCAGATTTCTACCAACTGGATATCTGCTCAGGCTGGCATGAATGTCTTCCAAATTGGAAAACTGCACAAGGCAGTTAAAATCGGGGATGAAATTTGGTCAATAAATGAAAGTCTAGTTTATCTGTAGGATTACAGGAAAGCCATGTTTCCTAATGTGCCATGTCACAGATACTCAGTTTGATAATGCAGCGAGGAAACTTCCTTGATGCTTCCTAAAGGGTCAGACGCATCAAATCCTCGAATTAGAGCTGAACAAAAAAGGAAACATATTTCATACTCTCGATGTGCCAACTGTACGTTAGTTGTAGTGAGCTAGCAATGAATGCACCAACCATGCCTATGTGTGTGTGTTCAGCTCAGCCTCTGAATGAACTCGGAACTCAGTGGGAATAACAGTTCTTCCTGTCATTTCTATCCACTCTTTTTTTTATGTTTCTTCAGTACATTTATGAAGCAGATTCACAAAGCCCTGGGTTGAATGTAAATTCTTTGCTCAAGTTGAAGCATTTTCCATTCACACAAACTCATATTCATGTCAAAATTATGCCCCCTCCTGGGCAAATTTGCTTGTAATTCCATCTTTTCATTGACTCTCTATGCAATTGTGCCACCTCTAAAATTAGCTTCACATTCTGTCTGAGCACACATTAGGAAGAAGCTCTGGCAGTAGTGAAGTTTAAATGGCCTGTACCCAGCCAATGGCAGATTCCAGGTGTCGCTTGCCTGTAGCCAGTGCCATGTTGCCACACAATTTAAAATTGTACATCATTTAAACATCATTAAGACCTTTATTGAAAACCTTCCTGTGAAAACAACTGAAAAAAAAAACATAGCAAGCAAGTTTTTTTTATTCAGTTCATATGATTAATTTGTATTCAGTGCATAAATCCTGTTCCTGCAGATGGGGTTAGAAAGCCGATGTGTCTTTTGCATCAGCCTAATGACCTGTAATTGCAAACTTTAGGTTTGGTTCTTTTGATAAAGAAATACAGTTGCTGTCTTCTGGTCTGAAATTTTTATCCGAAGGACTTTAGTTTCGCCAATTTATACCAAAGAAAAAAGGGACATTTCAACAGATAAACACAAGAGCTGCTCCAATTGATAGAAGACTTGATTTTGTGATTCTTCCCTGACCTGGTACATCAGCTGAACTAGAAGAGTGGGCAAATGAGTGAGATGGCAGCCAGCTAGAAGTTCCAAATTTGTTTGAATGAAACCAGTAGAAGCTTGGAAAAGGCAGGATTGCTGTCCAGAATGTGTCAGGTATCATTTGTCGTATCTGCTCTGCTGCTGGATTGGATTTGGTGAAAAAGCAAATTGCCAGGAAAGGCTTTTTGTCCAATGGTGAGTCAAGAATAAAAGTCTCCAAAATGGCACCATTCTGAAAGTATGCATACAGTATTACCATGGAAGGTAGTCCCAAATAGAGTTGTACTTTATGTTGTTCAGCATGATTTCATGGGGAAAAATGAGCGTGGTAATCGGCAGAATAAACCTTTTTTTACATCCTGTATTACAGGCATTGTACTATTGGACTTGTGACAAGCACGCAGCATAGGGCTTTACTTTTCCTGCTCCCTTTCCTTGTTGGTAATATCAGACTGAATTGAATGTTCTGCCTTGCCAGTTCACACTCACACACTACTAAATATGATTTGCATTCTCATTTCACAGATGAAACTACAGCTCATGAAGAGAATAGACACAGACGGTGGAGGTTTTGAAGGTTTCCCTAGACTGGAGAGTCGTCACGGTGGCTTTGCTCCTCGTACTGTAAGTCCTCATTATTACTTACCCAGTCTGGGTTATTTGTATCCATCGCTTGCATACACAGAAATCCCACAAGTTATGATGAACCTGCTTTTGAAATCCAGGTGCACAGGTAAATCACTTTACACCGCCCCGACAATGATGTTCTTCTGCTGTGATCGGCTTAGCGTGAGGACAATGTGTTTGAATGGCGAAATAACTTTCTCAGTCAAGAGAAAAGAAACTGATTTGACACTTGTGTTGCCAGACATGGTGAGGATGTTGTGATTGGGCCTTAATCCACAGCAACATGAAATGTGGGTTGATGTTTGAAACAGACTCTAACAGCAAGTACAAACAGCTTTTTTTTTTCTTTAAAAAAGCTTATGTTTTCTTTTAAGAAGCGCCACGGCGATTATAAAACCATCAGACATGTCTGGGACTAGACAGAAAACTAGGAAAATAAAGGGCAACCACATTAAAATCCTCACATAAACATAACTTTTAAGATTCATAAAGCCAGTGTAATGGACAACTCGGCAGACGGAATATTGCCTGTGCTATTTAAGAATGTTTTCTGGGTATTGCTTTGTGGCTTTTACTTGCTATTTACCTTCAGAGAGATCCACAAGAACAATCTGGCTCTTCTTGGCGCTTCTCTGTGGGTACTTGTTGGCACAAATGTATGGTCTGCCTGGTGTATATGCTTTTTATTTGTGTGGGAATTCAAACAGACGACCACATTGATAGTCTTAATGGTTACATAACTCAAGCTTGTTCTCTTTGAGGTACTTGTACTTTATTTGAATATGTCCTCTTGAAGCTACTTTATACTTCAGAGGGAGAGATACTTGGTTATAATTTAACCCAGTAGTCCCCAACCTTTTTTCTGCTTGTGACTCCATACTAAGAAGCAGTGTCTTTGTCCTTGATGCAGTTCCACCGAGAGATTACTTTGTACAGCAGCTGGATTTTGCAATATCATGAGGTTATCGCAGGATCACGAGATCACACAGAAATCCATCTTGTCAGGCTTCAAGTAAGATGTTTGTACAGCAGCAACCGGCAGCTATGGGTGTGGTTTAAAACTGTGTGTCGAGAAACAAAGAGGCAACTGTTGGCGGCTTCTAAAGAGGTTAGCATAAATGTTTGAATAGCAACAGGTTTATCAGAACCGGAGAGTATTTCTTCATTGCAAGAAGAGTAGAGAATGGTACTGAATCAATCAAAAAAGATTTCTTCACTCTTTTCCTGACTGGGCTTTGTGGGATGGTGATAGACAAAGGGTTCAACCAATCAACTGCTAGGTATTCTCACATGGTTTTTCTTGACAAGCAATTGAACATGTTGGGTGAACAAAGGGCCATTTCCTTGCCACACTTCTGATATGGTTCCATTTAAATTACTGTTTTCGGCTCCAAAAATGCAAAAGTATCCTATACTTTACAAAAAGAAGCAAAAATTAGTGAAAGGTCAGATAAATCATATGACCCCTGTAAAGGTGCCTGACTGCGAGGGTGAGAGCTACCTGATTAAACAACCATACTGTTCTTCAGTGAGTAGACACCAGCTTTACCTTGAGCAGCTACAACAGTAAAATGTTGGGTGACACTTAAGTTGAAGGTATCTACATAAGAGTGACATGACACTGTCATGAACTTGTCATAAACATTATGTACATGTCATAAACGTTTATGACTGCTGTCATTAAGTGTCATTCGGTTTTTGTAATGACAAGTTGACATTGTTTGGGTTGTCTTGATTATGACAACTTGACATTAATTAAAGTGACATTACCAGTTTTTTGCCGAAACCTTGCTGTGACCCTCTCACAACAATAACCACATGTTAAAAATTTGTTTCAGCTGTGTGTCACATGGATATGATAAAGGGTGCCCTGTGCATCGCTATTGTTTGCCAAGGGGTATGACAAGCCATTGGTATTTGATGACCTGAGAATGAGAACGGGTTGAGATGTAATATAAAAAAAATATCAGTTGCAGGTGCTATTTTTTTCTACTTTAACTCTTGATAAAGTTGAAAAAAAAAATGTTTAACTTCTGATAATACATCTGTACGAGACTACTGCTGTAGTTTTTTTTTTTTTTTTTTAATAATTGTCCTTGTAATGGCAATATCTGCACATTATTGGTGCCTTTAGTGAAGGACTTGAGTACTACTTCTGCCACTTAATAATTTACTGTATGCCTGATACCCGAGGTATACATGAGGTATGACGCCTGGGACCTGAACTCTATGATCTTTATGACACCTTTAACTTGATTTGTTGATGTAATTTTTCCTGCCAGACATTGATGCTGAGAACTGAGAATGTGCATAATTGGTCATTACTGGCCACTTTGTATCGCAGTTTTCATCTTTTTCACATACACTATACTGTGTAAATGTAGCATTAGTCAGCAGTGTTACTGTGATGGCCTTTCTATTACTATTTTAACAAATATTGAAATAGTGGTGCTAGTATTAAAGTACAGGATTATATATGGAAAAGGATAATCCTTTAACAGCATCAGAAATGTCAGGTGGGTAACGTTTAGTGAACTGGCTAACCTCTGTCTTACATGTTTATATCTTCTAACTTTAAAGGATTTCGTATGTGACTCATGAGAAGAACAGTTTCAAGTTAATTGGAATCGTTCCTTTTTTTTTTAAAAAAACATAAACTGTCAAATATTGTGGCACACATATCAACTAAATGGTCAAAGGTCTTTTCTGTTTTCTCTCGCACGCACAATCTTTTTTACATTTCATGTTATTGTTCCTGAGTAATCAGCATGCCAGTGATGCATATTGCAAGGAGACTGAGAGTAGAGAAAGGGAACAAGCAGGGAATTCAGAGGAAGAGGGATGGGGAGGGAAAATAAGGCTAAGAACAGCATGTGTTGTATCTCCCCAGCCGATATGTGGTGAGAGCTACATGGAAGCCAGCGCTAAGCTCCCTGAGAATGCCGCCATCACCCACTGGGGAAGTGGAGTAATTACAGAGAGCTTTTGTCCCCATTTGCCTACAGTAATAAGCCTAAAAGCCCTGCAGCTCAGGAGCTAGATAATGAAGATTCACTCAGTGTGGTTACAGCTAGTTATCTTTTGCGGTTTACATTACAGGCTTGTGGCTTTGAACACACTTTAGCCAGTGTTGTGTCACCTTGTGTCGACATGGGGAATGAAGTTTGAGCCCGGTGCCTTCAGAGTGCAGTTGTGGCTGGAGTTGAATCCTTGCAGTCTGTGTATCACGGGGAGAAGATTCAGGAGCGTCCATCTGGCAGTGTCGGGAGTACACCTGGAAGTTCTAAAGTTCTCAGGCTGAGGAAGAACTCCCTCTTTGTATGCAAATAATAGTGTCTGTATCTGTATTTCTGTTCCTCGTCCTTGGCTATGAAACATCTTGAGCATTACACTCTCAGTGAGGACATTTCTTTCTTGTCCTCACACAAGAAAAATTATAAATGCTTTCAAGCAAGTTTGCAGTAATTAGATCCCATAGGAAACTGCTCATTGGTTCGACATCCCATTGTTCTGACCATATTAAACTCATTGTTCCGAAGACCATTCCGAAATCATCATGATGCCCTGTGGTTAAGGTCTGGTTAGGTTTAGGCACAAAAACCACTTGGTTAGGGTCAGGAAAAGATCATGGTGTGGGTTAACATGAAAAAGAAAGTGACAAACACATAAGCTGTGAGCCTGCTCTGCCTCAAGCCGGTCGCGGCGCACCATACGCCCGCCGCGAGCCGTTCAGCACCGCGGACAGTCGGACTAATGGGATGTCGAACCAATGACATGGACCCTTCCCATATACGTATGTATAGATGGAATACAATGTTTGACAAAGTCCTATATTCAACGTTTGCCTGCCTGAACAGGTACTTAAACATGACATTTTGATAGACAGCTGAATGTGTCAACCACTGAGGTGAGACAAAATAACAAGCTGGCTCTAAGTTGAGAATAAAGCAGCTTTAACCTCAAAGTGACATTCACTCATCCATGCCAAATAGTTGGGGAAGGAGGCTTGTTGATGTGGTGACAACTTACAAGGCTAACCAGTGAACTGCTATTGCTGGCGAGCTAATCGTTAGCCCGCTAGCCACCCTGGCAGAGTTGTCAAATAGCAACACTTTGTCACACCCCTTGACTGGGCAGCACGATGGTGCAGTGGTTAGCACTGTCGCCTTACAGCAAGAGGATTTGAATCCCTCTGTGTGGAGTTTGTGTGGAGCAACTTGCCAATAATGTTGATTAACAACAATTCCTCATTAAAGTAATAGAAAATGTAAACACACGCATAAAATACAGTTTCTAGGAGACAGGTTTGAGACATGAGATTTTACTATTTGTTTCTCTGTGTTCCTCAGCAACCTTGAGATGTGTTTTTGCTTTTGGCTGGAAAATAGGATGACTTATTGTCCTCCATGTTCTGTTACATTACATGTCATAAAACAGCTTCCTTATCTTACTTTGTCATAAACACAGCTTTTTCTTATCTGTGGATATGGATGCACCTATAGTATATATATTTTTTGATATTCAACATTATGCTTTTTCATCAATACACCTTATCTAGAATTGTGAGAAATAATACATTATGCATGGCCCCTAATATGGTATAGCCCAACACATCTACAGAGCAGCTTCCCCACACTATAGTGCTCATAATAACCTGCATGTGATAGCTCACATCTCATCTTAATGGCCTTTACACGCTGGGGGTATTTTTTATTTTTCTCTTTTTTGCAATTAATTTGCACTTCATTTTCAAACAGTTGTTTTTGTCTCGAGTACATTCACACAGAACACAAACATGAGGCAGTAAAAAAAAATCATCTTTTTGCCCCCCCCAGAACAGATGATTTTTTTCCGAGCCTTTACACATGGATGGATTACTGAACGGACCAATCGGGCTCAGGCCCAGGGGGGCCCAAAGTGTCAGTGGGTCCCCCTAGCCTTCATTTTCAAAACGTCAAATGTCACATTTTCACATACTGACCAGGAAGAGATTCAAAATGACCATATAGAGACTAAAAAAGACCATACAGAGATGGGAAGGATTTACAGAGAGCTGAGACGAACTACAAAACAACCACTAAGAGACAAAAAAAACAACCACAAGGAGACTCAAAATTCAAAGCAACATGAAACAACCAAACAAAAACACAAAATAACCACAAGGAGACACAAAATGATTACAAAGAAACACAAAATGACAACACCCCAAAGAGACACAAATTTACATCAAAGATACACAAAATGACATCAAAGAGACGCAAAGGGCACCAAAATGACAACAAAAAAAACACAAAACAACCACAAGGAGACACAAAATGACAAATAAATGAACAAAAAGACTTTTAAAATTACACAAAATAACATCAAAGAGACACAAAATGCACCAAAATGACAGCAAGAAAACACAAAACAACTACAAGGAGACACAAAATGACTACAAAGAAACATTCATTCATTCATCTTCTAACCGCTTCATCCTCTTGAGGGTCACGGGGGGGCTGGAGCCTATCCCAGCTACATCGGGCGAGAGGCAGGGTACACCCTGGACAGGTCGCCAGACTATCGCAGGGCTGACACATAGAGACAAACAACCATTCACGCTCACATTCACACCTACGGACAATTTAGAGTCACCAATTAACCTAGTCCCCAATCTGCATGTCTTTGGACTGTGGGAGGAAGCCGGAGTGCCCGGAGAGAACCCACGCTGACACGGGGAGAACAAACTCCGCACAGAAGGGCTCCCACGCCCGGGATCGAACCGGCAACCCTCTTGCTGTGAGGCGAGAGTGCTAACCACCACACCACCGTGCCGCCCACAAAGAAAGAAACATAAAAACGATAAATAAAAACACCTTAAAAAAATACACAAAATGACTACAAAGATACACAAAATTACGTTAAAGATAAAAAAAAAAAAATACATCAAAAGACACCGAATCTACAACAAAAAAAGAGACACAAAACCACAAGAACATGCATAACAACTGAGGAGACTGAAACTGCCACAAAGTCTGTGCATCTTGCTCATTTGTAGGAGAGGTAGTGGGGCCCTTTGCATATCTATGCCCAGGAGCCCATTGTCTGGTTATCTGGCCATGCCCTCACACCACACATAAAGGCATCAAGCAATCACGTCGCACCTGTACCTATAATCATTATGAAACAACAAGCTCTGCAATCCAAACCAAGACTGCAAATGTACTTTACTCTTTTCAACCTTGACAGATGCAGCACATACCAGATCCACCATTTCTGTTCTTAACTTGTACAGTAAAACTCCATAAAATAGCTCACAGTAGGCTTTACAACAACTGACCTCAGATAGACTGCCAGGCCTGCTCAGGGTCAATAGGGTCCTGCTAGTTGTCACAAATTTGCATCAGTGCTTGTATGAATAGCTTAGATGCTTTATACTTTTTCATGTCGTTAATTGTGTGTGTAAAGGCCTTAAGGTTTGTGTGTGACATAACCGACCTTTACATGCTGTACATCCTTTGGCTGTCACACACATTCTTTCTTTTGTCATTAATCTGTGTCGGAGCCATCCTCCAAAGGCATAACAAATTCAAAGCCTCAGGCAAAAAGTTGCATGTAAATCAATATCAGAATATTTGCAAAAGGCCATACACACACACACTTCCCAAAGCCAAGGTGAGGGAAGGAAATGGACAAACTAGCCAGCCTTGAGTGTTTCTTGTGAAAATAATGTTTTGGAAGTGAAGATCTTTGATATACTGATTCACTGTATCCCTCTGCACCGATGATTAAGAGAGCCTGCTTTTAAAGCTTCTTCTCAAAGCATCACGCTGATCAAATGTTTTGCACTTGTTGTCTGAAGGTGAAAAGGACCCTGCAGGGCCTTCTAGAGGACCCGTGGGCGTTCACAGGTAAAAGCTGAGGCATTAACATGTGTCAATCAGCTCGAAGCTGTGTGATACACAGGATCAAACATTACTGAGGAAAAATATGACCTTAGCAGTGGCTCAGACATGCAAAGAGAAGCTATTTGTCAATACATCGTAGGCAACGTGCTCTCTCATAATGCGCTCTTGTCTCTGTGCAGCACAGGAAGGCCTATTCAGTGTAGATCACATAAAACTTGCCCTTAGGCACACATCATTTAGAATGTTGCACATAGATGGTGAGACAAGGTGTTAGGGTCAGCGGAGGGGCTGTGAGATTTCAGGGGGCGATGTGTTCGAGTGGTGTGTTTCAGACTCATTATTTATCTCAACATGTGCTTTCAGCGGTGAACTCTGCGCTCCCTGAGAGTCATGTGACACTGCTGTGCACGGCTGCGGCAGATGTATGGAAATAATGATGATCACTCAATCCATTGAGTGAAGGGGAGGATTGTGGGGGCAGAGTAATTAAGTGTATTGTATTTAGTCCTGTATTATTCCATTAGATGGTAAATGTCTAATATCAGGTATTTTAATGATGTTAGTGATCAGAGTAAGACAAGATACCACTTCAATAGCCGGTACACTTCAACCCAAAACATAATTAACCTTGTTATGGTCACATTTGCATAATTGTGATCTTGGTAGAATATTGAAAAATCAGAGGTGACCTTAATTTGTTTATTGTGGTGTGCGCTCATTTTCGAAGGCAGGGAGGAATAAGAGTGCTACTCAGTAGGGCTGGGCGGTATGACAACATTTTCATATCACCTTTTTTTTTGTTTGTTTGTTTGTTTTTTTAATCATATCGGTTTCACAGTATTTGAAGGTATTTTGCTCAAGTTCAGCCCACTTGACATGCTGCTGTGTTGTGCTATGGCCTATTCAAGTGCTGGAATTTGTTATTTACGTGACAACACCTGAACGCTCCGCTCCATTAGTGCAGTGCTCAGTTATAATTGTCTCGGACTTGGGTCAACTTTGGTCAGGAAAATGCAGCCCGTGCCGCGCTCTACTGTGCTCAGCTATGTGTGTGTGCACGTCTGAACTTTTCTCTATGCTGTCACTCTCGCCGGCTCTAGCACACCTGTGGTGTACAGCGGTGAAATGGGTCCCCGCTGAAACACTTGCCCACCGCGCACGTTCCGGACGTTGTTTGGGCTATTCACCAGTGTTGCGGTATATGAAAAATTCATATCATGACAAAAATAAGTACTGGTTTTCGGTACGAACTGTTATACTGCACAGCCCTATGTGGAAGCATTTGGCATGCAGTACAATAATGGAGCACTTCCTTTGATTTGTTGTCCATGACACCTGTCCCAAAGTAGCTCAGGACGGGGTTGGATGTTCGGCATCAGCATCAAGGGAACTCTTAGCAACTTTAAAAAATAAAAAATGGCTCCTTGTCACGACTCCTGCCAGATCTTACCTCTGACTTCCATTATGTTTGCTATTCAAGAAAAAATTGAATCACTGGAAGGCTGTATCTCCTCTCCTACTTCCTGGCCCTCTTGCCTGGACTACACCTTTCCCACCCACCCGACCTTCGTTTTAATCTCAACTACACACTTATAAAGTTTGGTGACTGCATTATGCACAGCTGTGATGCTATGGTGTTTACAAAATCTGTCCACAGACAGACAGAAAAACAAAACCACTCAAAACTGCTTCTGTTGCAGTCCCTGCTACAACTGATGTCACCTGGCCCACACTTCACCATGAAAACACACACACAGACTCATGATGTGAAAACAACACCAGCTGCTGGATGTTGTCTGAAAGATGCTGTTTGGATAAAGACCACGGATCCTTGTCAGCATGGCCAGCTGGAGGGGAAGAACAAGACTCAAAAAGACTCAGATGATCTACCTCTCTGTTGGATTCTTGATGGCCACGACTTCTTTGGTTCCTCTGTCTTTGCACTCAGTGACTTTACTAAAGCAGCCAGTGAACCTGAAACCCTGAGCTCATACTCTCTGATCCTGCTGCACAACTTCTCTCAAGGTTTTATCTCTGAATCGCCAGGTCCTTTGACAGGCTCATGGAGAGAAAATGTGTTAAGCCAGTGAACACATTAAACTTAACGAGCACTTAATTCCCAGACCATTCATATGAGGAGGATTCAACATCATGTAGTTCCATTCAACAGATTACTCATAAGCAAGATGGATGAGAAAAAAATGGGCTCAAAGTGCGTTATTGATACTTCAGTATTGTATCGTCTAAAGTGCACCATTCTCACAGAACTGAACATTTTTTGTTTTGATCAAGTTTCTCAATTATATCTCAGACTAAAAGGCAATTTGTTCATGAACAGCATGTAGCCAAATTGATCCAAATGCAGCTGGGGGCCATTTTCTCCTTGTGTTTGTATCTGTATTTTCTTCCTGACACACAGACTCACATGGTAAAAACAATACTGGCTGTTGTGACATCACTGCTACAGGAAATTGATGTAGATAGTACTCCTCCTGGTAACACTTTACTTGACGGTATCTACATAAGGGTGACATGACACTGTCACAACTATGACATGACACATGTCATAAACGTTTATGACTGCTGTCATTAAGTGTCATTCGATTTTTGTAATGACAAGTTGACATTGTTTGGGTTGTCTTGATTATGACAACTTGACATTAATTAAAGTGACATTACCAGAAGTTGTCTTTGTCATGACAAAAATAACCATTATGTCAACTTGTCGTAAACACAAAAAGAGGTGCATTTCTTGTTAATGTCAGGTTGTCATGACAAAGACATCTTCTGGTAATGTCACTTTAATTAATGTCAAGTTGTCATAATCAAGACAACTCAAACAATGTCAACTACATAATGTTCATGACAGGTTCATGACCGTGTCATGTCATAGTTATGACAGTGTCATGTCACCCTTATGTAGATACCTTCAAGTAAAGTGTTACTGTCCTCCTTTCCAAATTGTCTTGGTGCAAAAGCTAACTTAAGCTGCTGCAGTTATAAATAACTAGCACCTTCTTTTTTTAAGTTGTTCTTTTCTTATACAGCTTTTAATGAATATAAGACTGTTTTTGTTGCAGGAAAAAAAGAAACGTGTGCCTTGTGCACAAGATTAAAAGAACATTTTTGGTTAATTAAAACTTTGCTTGTGCTTCGCCCATTATTTTTATTGCCAATGATAAGACTACTCATTTATCAAATTGGTGAGATCTGGAAACAAAATGCCTCAGTGAAATTAGATGAAACATGAAGCACAAGCAGACAAGTTATAAACAGTTCAGTCAGATATTCTAAACCACTGTATCTTAAAATTACAACTGCAAGTAATATTTCCTTATAGTGCAGGGGAACCTTGTGATACAACTATGACAAGTGTGGTTGGTCAGAAGTCAGAAATAGACTCAATTTAACACTTTTATTTAGATAAATCTTTTTGCCACTGACACATTTCAGTATAATATTATAACTGAGTATGAGGTTTGTTGTCTTTTTGTTGCTGTGGCATTGAGCTTTTTGGTCCTTGCTCTCTGTATTTCTCTAGACAGGCATTTTGCTGGATGCTTAAATGTGCTTTTCAAAATCATATTAACCAGAAGTTCAGGTACAAAATTAATATTTTTTTTATCTTTGTTTGCTCCAACTATTTATTCCATTTATGTTTCTCTCTTGTTGTGTTTAGTTTGTCGATTTAGTTTGTTTCATTTTTTGCACTGATTGCATTAGAGTCACTTAGAGTACTGCTTTGTCAAAACTAAATAGATTACCAAGTTTTACCATGTTTTGATTTTTAAGCATTTTATTCATTTTCAAAGGGTCCCGTTTTATTGCAGCCGGTCTTGAGTTTGTGTTTGTGTTGATCACATGCCGTGTTACAATGATTGCAATCCTGTTTTTTTTGTTTGTTTGTTTTTTTGCTGAGTTGAAGTACTGCAGTTTTGATGTACTCTCTCTGTTTGGGTCTGTTGTATCAACTGTATTTTGGATCAGGTCTAATTCATTTCAGGGCCCAGTTGTTCGGACATAATCTGATTAGATTTCGGATGGATCAAATCCCGAGCATATGTTGTTTGAAAGAAAAAAGGATTCTGAAGTTGGATTAGATCATACAATCCAGTCTTTGTTTTGATCTGAATCAAACCTTCATTATGTGTTGTTCAAAAAACCCTAACCCTAACCCAATGGAAGGCTGGATTTAGGGTTAATTTCAGGAGCAAAATGTAATAAAACTTTTAAATTTGGCTAAGATTTTTATCCAAAAAAAAATCCAAACGGCTGTCAGTATCAAACACAAGTCATTTAATATTAACTTTCATTCATTACTTTATATTAAAAAGTACACTACACTACACAGTTAAAAGTAGTTTTCTGTCTTTTCAAATGCAACAACTTAAACATGACCCCACGCTGGATAGTCTTCCTGTTGGTCTTTACATAGTGGTTTATAAACTACTTTGTGTCAGTAGTCCCATTTAGAGCACTGGCTATCCAGATTTGGTTTTCTGGATCTGGATCAGGGTGATTCAATCCGATGTCGCTTTGAAAAACTGACACAACCTTAAGATGAATGAGTTGATCCTAAATAGCAAAACAGGGATTTCTAAATCTGGATCTTTCTGATCCAGACTGAAATATCTGAAGTTAAAAATTTTCCGATTCTTCTTCTTTTTGTTGTTTTTGGTCTCCCGTTGATAGCTTTGGTCAGATGCATAATGTTCTCAGGTTGTCCGTTCATCCATCTGTCTGTCCGTCTGTCCCATTCTCGTGAACACTGTATCTCAAGAATGCCTAGAGGGAATTTCTTCAACTTTAGCACAAATGTCCACTTGGACTCAAGGATGAACTCATTAGATCTTGGTGGTCAAAGATCAAGGTGATTGTGATCTTGCGTTCGTCTGATCCTCGTAAACATTTTATCTCAAGAAGGCCTTGAGGGAACTTCCCCAACTTTGGCACAAATGTCCAGTTGGAGTCAAGTGTGAACTGATTAGAATATGGTTGTCAAAGGTCAAGATCACTGTGACCTCTCAAAACATTTTACTGGACGGAGCTCAAGAATTCATACGCTGATTATTCTATTATGTCATTCAGTTCTAGTTTCAAACTAATGTACGCACATCGGGTTTGGGTATGTTTTTTATTTTCATAGACCCATCATTGTGGCATTTTAAGCAAGAAAATGCAGGAGGCATCTTTGAATGGGTCTCCCTCATCACTTCACACACCCCTGTGCTCGCATGTAATCATGCACTTTCAAAGTTTATTAGTAGCCACACTTAGGTCCCTCAGATGTATTATTAAGAATAATTTTGCATTGCTTTCCTGATTGATTGCACTGCTGCTCAAAAGCAGTCTCCCTCATATTGGGGAGAGTACCATTTTTCCCCTCCAAATTGTATTTGTTTCATACTAAGAACCTATGCTGGCTGCGCTCAGGCGACATTGGCAGAAGACCTCCGTGGTCGCTGCCAATCCTTTCCCTTTCCCCAAGCCTGCAGTGGCATTTAGTCATCACCAAGAGTGCCTTGTTGTTAGCACTTAGTCTAAGCACATTTTACCTGCTTATCTTATTACCCAGGTGTCAGCTGGAAAGCATGTTGGTAATTGAGGGGAGTAACCTGCCAGTTGAGGTGTTCCTCATTCATTTAGTTAATTGCATTGTTCTCATTGGATAGGGGAGTCCCTATGAAGAGGAGAACATGACAGGACTTTAATCAGACCACAATACAGAACATGTAGCTCTAGTGAAAGAGAAGTGTGATTACAAATGAGACAAGCTGTCATATTAAGGGATTAATTAGGAAGAACAATTAGACTAAAACTGTCATTTTGTCAGGTGGTCCTCGCCTTTCATGCACAAATCACTTTTTTCTTCCTCGTTGTGTTTTACCTTCATCATCAGGTGTCTCATCTGACATTTAAATCAACAATGGACTGTTGTGTTTAGTCAGAATGACTGGTATTTGGAACTTTTAAGAGGGGTGAGTCAAAGTGATCAGCTGGTGAAAGACAGACCTTTTTTAACTGTTGAAAACGCTGACTCTTGTGAGTGAGTCTTGGGAGTTATGTGTTTTTGCAAAGTGAGATGGAATGAGTGAGCTGTGAAGCAGCAGAATAGTAATCAATGGCGGCAGAAACTAAGCTGATAGTTGCATCGGCTGCATTAGTGTTGCAGGGGTTTGGATAGCAAGCTTTGCTGTGTGTGGAAAATCCAGCACATGATCCATGATCAGTATAAGAATTTCTCGGAAACAGCTTAAGCCATTGTTTTCAATGGAGGGAGAAAAGATGCCAAGCCTCAGTACAGCTCTACATTAGGCATTGTGCAGCGCTGGGATTTCAGGCCTTGACCTTTCAATGTGCAACCAATGAGACAATGACAGGATGTGAAGTGTGCCATGCGCCTAAACCCCCTCTTAAATGCTGGGTTCTGAAGTTCATCATCTTAAATTTCGAGGGAGAATTGCCAATGTCTTTCGTCTGTCCATGCATCCATTTTCATCCACTCTTCCTGGGGGATCCAAAGGCCAGATGAGACATATAATCCTTCCAACATGTTCTACATGTACTCCAGGGTCTCCAGCCAGTTGGACATGCCCAGGAAAACATCTAACAGGATGCACCTAGGGGGTAAATTTGCATTTCCTAGGACAGCAAAGGCATGACCCGCTCTACTGTCCCTTGACTGGCAGGAACTTGTTGCCTTTGTTGGCTAGATTATGTAGGTGACGGCAAGAGGAGGGAGGTTGGTGAGGGGTAGGGCAAGAATGTCAGGGTAAGTTGATCAGAGGCAGATAAGGCAGAATAGAATATGGCAGGTCATGCCTTTTCTATACTAAGAAAAGCACATTTGCATCCAGAAGGCCTCCTGATCAGATGCCCAAACCACCTCTGGCCCCTTTTGATGTGAAGAAGCAGCAGCTCTACTCTGAGCTTCCTCCGGATGACTGAGCTCCTCACCCTTTCGCTAAGGCTAAACCCAGCCACCCTACGGAGGAAACTCATTCTGGCCGCTTGCGTCTGCAATCTCATTCTCGGTCACTGCCCAAAGCTTGTTACTATAGGTAAGAGTCAGAGGATAGATGGACTGGTAAATCGAGTGCTTTGCCTTCTGACTTAAGTCCCTCTTCACCACAATGGTCCGGTACAACACCCACCCCTCGGCTGACGCTGCACCAAACTATGTGTCCATCTCACCCTCTATTTTCCCTTGACCCTTGAACAAGGTGTCCTCTTCGCAAAATCCAACTACTTAGTCTTTTGCTTGGCTCCTTCTTACATCTTGGTTCAAATTATACGGCACATTTGAGACTTTGCATCCCAAAAACAATAAACTAAGTCCTCCAAATTGAATGATGAACTTGTTGTTGTCCACACCCTCGAGAACAAGACATAGTTGGGCATGTGTACAAAGCCTTAATTGTGTGCCCTTGTTTGCTGCAACCATTAAGCATCAGATCCAGAAAAAAATGAATATTAGACTGGTATATAACCATTGATTTTTTGCAGAATTGGAGGCTCATAAATAAAAACTTCAGATGCTAGACTCTGACAAGTGAGGAATGTGTGCAGTCAAACCAGAAAATCAATATAATGTATGGTAGAGAAATTAACTTTGTGTGTATAAGTTAAAAAAGTTGTAGTATTGCACTGAAGTTTCCTTGTAATTCTTTGGAGAGCATGTGCAGAAGGTATCCCAAGAATTGTACTCACAAGCATCTGTGAAGTCTCTGATTTGATCAGCAGAGGATTGTTCAAACCAAGCAGCGATCAAAGATTGCAGAGAGCTTTATGAGCAATATTTTTTCCTCTTACTTCCCAAAGAGCTGCACTGTTTGTCACTATTTTAACATTTTACCTGTTGGTTTAAAAACATGATGGGCCTCTTTTTGGCCTCCACAGGTTGCACCCAAACTAAAGTATTCTCCTTGATCCAAATGTCAGTTTCTAGTCAGTCCATGTATGGGAGTACAAATGACAGACACTATGGGGCTACAAATGACAGGCTTCAGAGGGGAGAAGTCAACCGGGAGTCAGCGGGTCACCGAATGAAACAGCAAACGAGATGACAGAGATGCACTCACAACAAGAGGACGAGGGGAGAACGAGAGAGAGGGATGGGGAAAGGGAGGTTGGGGGGGGTGCAGAGTGGCGAAGTGCACACACACAGAGAAAACACGATGCTTCCCTGCGTCACGGTGTGATGGACGGCGCCCACCGACTAATAAATCAGAGGCGGTGAAAAGGCAGGATGCTGAGAAGGGTATTCGAAGCGACGCTGCCCCGCGCTCTGGGTTGCCGAGAGAGGAGAGACGTGTCGAGAATGTAGGAGCAGATGCTCGCACACAGAGAAAGAGAGAGACGAGCCTGGCCTAATTTAGCCCGCCTGATGAAAAATGGACAGGAAAGTGCTTACTTGGCTCGCCCTTCCCTCCACTCTGACGCTGCTCCTCCTCATTTCCTCCTCCTGCTCAACCCAACCTTTGCCTCCCCACTTTATACCCCACATGCCCTTTCCACTCCCTCTGTCTCTCCTTGATTCCCACACTTTGATCTCTGTTGTCTCTGCACAAATACAGACATCCCTGCACTGTCTAGAGCCAGACACATTTCCCACACATGAGTTGGTATTTCTAAAAACAGATACAGGGATAGACGTTAATACCTTTAAGCAATGGCCCCTAAATTTACTGGTCCAAATATAAAACTTATGTAAAAAAAAATCCTACATGAGATTTAACACAAACACAGACTCACTTTTTTCAATAAATGACAAAACATTAACACTACCTTTGTAAACATATGGTATGTTCTCTCACAGTCGCTTACTGTCATCTATAGTTGTTAGTGGCTTAATGAAAACATCATTAAAATGTCGAGAAAGGAAATAATTGTATTTATTTTGCTGGCCCTATAAAAAGAAAAGTACCACTAAAAGATACAAAATTGATTTGAAAATAATCCTCCTTTTTTACCCCATGTTTGTGTAGACTGTTGAAGTCACAAAACAAGGACTATCACTTTCAAGATTTTATGTCTTTTTCTGAACATAGCTAATCATTACTGCTGATGCATAATGAATTAAGTTGGATAACTATTTCTTAATATATGGGCTACTTGGGGTAATTATATAGAAAACAGATCATTAGAATACAGATTTGGACATTAGTTGCTAGGCAGTGATCGATGCCTCAAAGCATTCGGGCCAGACCTAGTTAGCTGTTAGTTCTATTTAATTAGCTCTGTGAGCTATTAGCTTCATCAACCAGCACACCATAGAACTCTGCTGCCCAACAGCTGCTAACAGCTTACTAGCTCCCCTCCCAGTGATACTGTAAGAGCACAAGATATACCAAATTCCCTTCGTACCAGGGAAGCTCTCTGTTCGTCCCAGACACATTTTCTATCATTACCAGGATGACATAGAGATGAGTACTGTTGCTGTTGAATGTTGAATCTTTGTGGAACTGTAACATTGAGTTGATGAAGGATAGCACTGTGGGTATATTTTATTTCATGAGATTTATTTAACCTTTCTTTAGACAGCTAAGCTCGTGCTCAAAAGAGACTTGATAAAAAACTAGTGGCAACAGGAGGCCACCTACTGGCAATCATCTGGTAGCCCCAGAGTAACCTTTTGCGGCTCCAGGCCATTGGGCCACGATTAATGTTGAACACTTAGATACCCCTCGAGAGGAGGGAGGTCTGAATCTTCCAAACGTGGAATTTTATCATAGTGCAGCTCAGATGTTTTACATTGACCGTATAATTAATAATCCAAATGAAGAACCGTGGATAGATATTGAAAATGATCAGTTACAGCCCAACAGTTTACTCTTAGCACTTTTCTCCAAGCATAAAACTAAAATAGCAAATTTCATAATTAATAGTACATTAAATGCTTGGTAAAGGGTGAAAAAAATACTTAATCAAGAAATAGAAATCCCCAAATAAATACCAATAGCTAATCAAAATGAACAACTACAATGGGAGACATGGATAACAGGTGGAATTCAGAAATGATCAGATATTATGAATCATGATTCAGTACTTTCATTTCCCGAACTAAAGAATGAATATAAATTAAAGACACTGAATTTTTTAAGTACTTGCAACTGAAAAATTGGATAACATGTAATTTTGATCTTGGGAATAGGGTTTCAACTGAGATAGGGGAGATTGTAAATAAAAGAGAAAAAAAAAAGACGATTAATAAGTGCTGTATATAACATTCTTATCAAAACTGAGAGCAACGAAGAACTGCTACAAAATATATATAATAAATGGAATAAAGATCTTGGTACGGTAGATGCAAATAAAAAATGGAAGGGATGCCTACAACTCACATATAAAATCACCACTAATGAAATTGTACGCAGTTTTATAGTAGCTCCTCAGATAGATGTTTAAAATGTGGCACCCAGAGTGACTCCCTCATCTACGCCTTCTGGTATTGCAAGGAAACTAGAAAGACTTAGGAGAATATTGAAAGATGGATGTCTATAACTTGTAACACCAAAGTTGTATTTTCACCAACGATTTGTATCTTCCAAAATGTGGATAAAGTAAGGTATCCAACTGGCTGGCAAATTCTTTTCTCATCATTAGTTTACAAAAAACTTATACTGCAAAATTGGAAAAATAAGGAAGCACCTACACTTCAAAAATGGAAAGCATTAATGAAATATTATTTGAGCATTGAGAGGACAATGTTGGAGAAAAACAATTTAACAAAATATGGAGCTGAATTTATGAAGCTCTGTAGATTGAGGTAGGCTGCAGGATCACCACATCCATCCGTTTGACAGATGACGTTGATTTTTTGTTGGTTTTAAGTTGTATTGTTAAGTATCCAAAATGTAACGTCTTCTGAACGTCTCATGGCGTCATCTTGACGACGAACAAATCCCAATGCCTGCAAAACATCATTATGTTAATGACCGCACAATGTGAAATTGTTACGCTGATAGACATTTAAAATATCATCAACGTCTTTCTGATGGCATGTTGACGTCAGGTGCCAGCTGGGTTTCCAGCACTCAAAGACTGTATTTTGAGGCGCTTGTTCTTTGCTTGTGTATTTTCCATTTTATTTTCCATTGACTTATATTTTGCTTAACAGCTATAGTCATTTTCTGAAATATATTGTACATAAATTCACATGATGAGCCCACATCGTTAAAGATTAAATAAGTGGCTCCCAACCTTTTAAGCTTCTCTTACTAAAAAACTCAATCCAGTTATAGCCACTGGTAACATTCATATGGCTTTGAATTCTTCACAGTTATATATATATATATATGACAGATTTCTCCTCCAAACTCCTCAGAAGATTTAATTCCATTATTCTTTGATGCCTGAAGAGACAAAACTGTCTAATATTTCACCAATCCAGTGGCAGGGAGAGTCAGTACTTCTGTGTGCTCACTTGTATTTATTTATATTTTTTAAGTACACTGATGGTATCAATTTATTCTTGTATTTATGTTCTTCCATCTTATCTTCGAGTGTTTGCACTTTTCAAAGTTCGTTTGGAAAATAGAGCTACTATATAATTACCTCACTGGCATGATGGTGATTGGGAGAACATTGCTGATAATGGTTTACAGCTTTATATGATGAATTAATAATAATGTTGGTGGTCACGCATGCTGCTCTGACTGTGTAGGAAAACCTCCCCACTGTGACATAATTGGTCCCTATTCTTTTAATTGACAGGGGACAGAAGTGTTCATGTGCTGTGATAATGCAGTCGTGCGCACACTTACGCATGATTGAGATTGAGATTTATTATGCAAAGCCACATGTATGCACATCATTATGCGTGACGCAAAGAGTTTGATGGACATGTTTGTGGACATGTTTGTGTTTGTTCATCAGAGCCCGAGCTATATCCTCTTAAAGCCATTGTGCTGCTTCCTCTCCTCTCCAGCCATTCCCCCTCTCAGTGGACAGGCTTTTTTGTCAAAGTGTTAAACTAATTAGCTGCATCACTCACTCACTCTGATCCGTCTCTTTCTCTCTATGATCTCTCATCACTCGGCCATCATTGCTGTCTGGTCCAACTGTTGGCTTGGGTATCCCATTGGCCGTGACGCCACCTTTCATGCCAATCACAGCCACATGATCAGTAAAATCTGAGTAGTGAGTCCTTTCCTGCAGAGACCTCGGCTATCCCTTTAGAATAAGCTTCCTTCCAATATCAGGGAATCAGACGCTGTTTTTGTAACAGCCCTGAAAAGCATCCCATTCCTTTCTTTATTCAAAGCTATTAAGTAACGTTGAAAGAAATAGGATGTGGAATATTTTTGGAATAATAAGGAGGGAAATGCAGTACTTTGGACTTTTATTTTGAGAAATGTGTAGTCTAGCTGAAAACATTACTAACTGCCCAAGGCAGAGACTGAACAGAACTTAAACTGTAAATAAAGGTGGACAACCTTCCTGATGGGCTTCCTCCCATACACCATATAGCAAGCGTACCGATTGGCACACACAGCTGTCAGTCATGGCCTCAATCCCACACTTGAACACATCAGTGTGATACGAATGCCTAAAATGGCCTATATATATATATATGTATATATATATATATATATATATATATATGTCATTATGAACATAATGTGGGTGGCACAGGGTAGTATACATTGTAAAATCAGACTATCAGTGTTTACACAGGTTACTTAGTGACTTTGCAATAAGCTTCTGCCACAGGGAACAAATTTTCGTGGAAAAAATCTGCTTTACGGCAGGAAATGCGTCATGCATTGCCAAACTGGTTGGTCAGCCAATCAGGGACTGGAGCTTGTCCTTATGAGGAACTGGCCGGGGCATGAGATAGTTGAGTCACAAGCACAATGGCAGACGGACAAAGTTTGGAGACAAGTGAAAAACGGCCTCCCAAAAGAAAACAAGCTAATCTGTCTGAGGAGGCGAGGATGCACAAAAAGGAGAGTGATAAAAGAAGAGGAAAAACAAGAGTAAACCTCAGTCAGGCATTCAAGAGATGGAGGGAGCTCCGTGACCAAAGAGGCTTCAGAACCCTTGTCCAGCTAGCTTTCTTTCTAATGGATCAGTAAGTAACACGGCTAAATGTTAGCTAGCCGACAGAGGACTGTACTGTACTGGCTGCTAGTTCATTCCTAGCTGGCCAGCATCACAAATCACCGCAACCAGGGACCGGGTAGCGAGTGTTGGTCGGCTGACATCCTTGTTGCCATTCTACGGCAGCCCTCGGACAGTGATTACCATTTTGGCATCATTTACTGTGAGTTGTTTGTACTGGTACTGTGCATTCTGGTATAATTATTTGTATTACTATTTGTTTTTTTCTTCAGATAAATCTGATAATTGTTGCTCAGTCTCTTGACTCATTTATTTAGTAGAGTGTCCACACACCTTCTCATTCTACATATACATAGAGGTATACTGGTGGATTTACAGCCTACATTTTATTGATTATCTCTGATTCCCACGGTCAATTTGGTCATTGCGACAGTGCGAGCAACACTGGGTGGCGCCAAGCTAACAAAACCTGAATCCTATCTGTTGCCTCTTTAAAGAAATCTTCAAAAAAAATTATTGGATTTTCAACATAACCAGCATTTCCAAAATAATTGCACTTATAAGTTATTTGGCAAATTCAATACTTTGAAATAAGCAAACTCACATCACGCTCCAGAGCCTGTGAAGTGTCATGGAGGAAAAAAAAAAAACAGAGATGGAGACAAAATATATAAGATAATAATAAATTACTAGCACAAATTAGTCTTTTTCACACCTCCCATACATTTCCAATCAGTGTGTGTGGATATAATGGGAGTAGGGTCTTTGGACAGAGGGCGTGGAGTGCTTCCAGATTAGCAAATCAGTTCTGGCTAATATCTGTCTTACATGACTCAAATTGGCTTGCATGTATTGTTTTTATGTAAATCGTGTTACTTTTGATAATCATGTCCCAAATTAGAGAGAATTAATGTTTTCATTAGAGTGTTTTGTCAGAAATATATTTTGTCCTTCAGCTCTGTGAAGAAATATTCTCCAATATTCCAGCGTTTTGATGTTGTTGTCTGTGCCTGCTGCAAATTAATTTTGGCTAATAACCATCTTTATGTGTGGATTTACTTTATTAAAATCCAGCAAAAGTTTGGCTTGAAGCATGACTCAAATCAGAGAGTGAATTCACAAATGAGTTTTCACTTTTGTGAAACTGCGTTTTTTCCTTTTTCCTTGGCGGCGGTTCTTTCCTTCAGAGTGCCCTTCTAGTTTATTTTACAACAGTTTATCTAATTGTAGTATGTCCTTATTTATTGTGCAACCTTGATCTATAAAAGAAATGGAGGACCTGCGAAAATAAAATTGACACCCACGACCTGAGCTGTGCAGAAAAAGCTCCATTCTGTTCTCGTCAACAGCTCATATTTTTTTCAAAGTTTCCAAAAATGTATACCGAGCCATCTTGATATAAACCAAGAAATATTCACTTCCATAACAAAACAAGAAAAAGCAAACAGAAATGATAGCTTTCCACACAGGATCGATGCTAGGAATACCCATGATACACTGCTTTATTTGCAGTGTTTCAACCACAAGGTCTACGTCAGGCAAGCAAATAACAGCTCCGCTCTTGCAGCTATGTTACTCAAGCCACCCCAAGGGCGTTGCATTCATTTTTTCCACCTGCCACAGCAGACCACCATCCTGATGCTGCTGATTGCTTGACTTTCTGTGTGTATGCGTGTGTACATGGGAAGCGCAGTGCACACAGTGGGCAGCTTGCAGTGATTTCACAGTGAGGCATTACTTTTGTGCCTGTGATGTATCAAACAGGAATTCATTCACTCTTTTTTTTTCGCACACACTCACAAATATTTGCCCCCCCCCCCCCCCCCACACACACACACACACACACACACACACACACACACACACACACACGCAGTGCAAGTGTCCTGATCGTCCATCTCAACTTGACACCCCAGAACAGTGATGTTTTCCTTTGGTGCCGACAGCATGGGGTATATTTCACTGACTGATAGGGCTCACTCTCCTCACCGTACACCTCCTCTCCTCTCACTTCATCAACCTCTCTCTGTCTTTTGTATCCATCTATGTCAAGCTTGATCTCTCTCTCCCCGCCGTCTTTCCATCTTTGTCTCATGCTTTTTTTTAGCACTCATTGTAGACCTGTAATCATCAAGAAAGCTGTGGGATAGAAATGTAGATACAGGGGGAAAATGTCTGAGACATCATTGCTGAATGTCAAGTTTTGGTGTCAAGCAAGAGCTCCTCTCTACATTCACCACTCTGCGCTGACATTCAGCGGAAAGAATAGAAAAAGGAGAAGCAGAGAAGGCAATTTCTTCACCCACAGTACCACTGATAGTTCATGTCGCATTCAGCATTACGGAAAACACTCACTTCTTCTTGACTCTCTTGCTGTTACTATGCTTTCACTGTTGTTTTTGCACTCTTCACCTACACATATAACACATAAATCTCAGCTTCAGTGATTCCGTGCATTGAATTTATTTTTGCGGCCTACTCAAATGGACTTCTTCTCAAATTGCTTTTTTTTTTTCTCACCAAAGACAAACAGCTAACAAGTACTATTATCTGCATTAAAAAGCATGATGTTTTATCTTTTTTTCTAAGGGTCTGATGCTACAATTATACTGTCAATGTGTGTGAAAGACCAGAGCTGGAAGCAACAAGTCCATACCGGCTCCCTAAGGAGCATTTGGTGAGATTTAGCAAATCACTTAATCCAGTACAACCGGGGCGAACTGGCAGCAAAAAGCAGCCCGGGAATTCACTGTCAAGCGGGCCCAATTTGACAGACCAAATTCAAACTGACTCAACATGTTTGTCACCTGATGAATCATTAATTAAAAAACGCAATACTAATTTGTATTTTTTGAGTGAACCCAAAAAAGCAAAAAATGTAAGTTGAATTATAGTCATCTGACACTTAATTGGACTTAATGACCTGCTTTACAGAATTATATACTACAAAACAGTCCACAGTGTGTCAACACAGTTAAATTAGAACCAACTCTTGCCATAGGAGCAAACTATATTCCAGTATTTGAATGTAACTAAGTACATTTACTCAAGTACTGTACCAAAAGTGCAATTTTAAGGTATTTGTAGTTTACTTGTATTTCCATTTTCTGCTACTTTATACTTTAGGGTGTTCTCATGTACTGTTCGTATGCATACCTATGAAAAGACATGCACCAGAATTGCTTATAACCAATGGAATCATGAAAGCAATCACATGACCAATACACTGACAGGAGTGAAGAAGGAAGTGGTATAAAGAGTGAAAATCGACATACAGTAAGAGGGCAGGTTGGGGCAGTTGATGGGTCCAACAAACTACATAACTTTACTTTCCTCAACCTAAGCTACGTAATTTTCCTTCCCTAAAGCTAAGCTACATAACTTTACTTTTCTAAACCTAAGCTACGTAACTTTACTTTCCTAAACCTAAGCTACGTAACTTTACTTTCCCAAACCTAAGCTACGTAACTTTACTTTCCTAACCCCTATGTAACTTTACTTTCCTAAACCTAAGCTACATAATTTTCCTTCCCTAAAGCTAAGTTACGTAACTTAACTTACCTAAACCTAACCCATGTAACTTAACTTTCTTAAACCAAACTTACCTAACTTTACTTTCCTAAATCTAAGTAACATAACTTTATTTTTTTATACCTAATCTATATAACTTTTTTCCCGTAAACCTAAGCTGTGTAAGCTAAGAACTACGTAACTTTACTTTGTTAAACCTAAGCTACGCAACTTTACTTTCCTAAACCTAACCTATGTAACTATATGTTAACTACATAACATGATGACGCACAACCAGGATTATTTTCCTTAACCTAAGCTATGTAACTTTACTTTGTTAAACTTAACCTACGTTACTTTACTTTCCTAAATCTAACCTATGTAACTTTAACTACATAATATGATGACCCCCAACCAGGATTTTTTTCCTAAACCTAACCTATGCAATCTAGCTTTCCTAAACCTAAGCTACATAACTTTACTTTCTTAAACCTAACCTGTATAACTTTAACTACACCCAACCAGGATCCGTTTTCTAAACCTAACCTATGTAACTTTACGTAAAGTATGGAACATGACGACATTAACCTAGGATTATTATCCTAAACCTAACCCAACTGGTAGGGGTGCAAATTTGTTGGATATCATACCAACTACTGTATGTGGATATGTTGTATACTTCTACTCTCTTACATTGCAGAGGGAAATATTGTACTTTTACCCCAACTACAATTATTTGACAACTTTAAATACTAGTTACTTGTCATATTGTAGTGAGTCAGAACCAAGGAACCCAAGGGACTAGGAAAAAATCTTCAGGCAGGGAAACAGGTAACAGGCAGGCCAACAGATAGACAAAGAAAGCTGGAAAGCTAGGCAAACACATTAGACAATCTGGCAAGGGTAAAATTTGGAGTGCTTTTGATTGTTGAGTATTTTTTATACTGTGGTATTGCTAGTAGTAGTAGACTATCTTCATTCACTGCTACTACTACATTACATATTCACACAAGGCCCACAATAATTACAGCAAACTAAAGACATAAAGTTTCTACAATATCACTTAAAGCATATTATATTCACACTATGTCTCACTTATGCATGTAATTACCTGCTCACTCCGCTTTAATTTTTCTGCCTCTTCACCACCGTCCTCATCACCACCTGCAGACTTCTTAAATCTTAAAGCACACTTTGCAGCATCAGCCAGCAAAGCCTTTTTTTTGCCACACTTTCTCTGCTACAGCTAACAGCTTACAGCTACAGATTTTCTCTTTTTATTCCTGCTGAGTACAATACATAAGCCCAACTAATGGTGTGAATGTGCAGGGATATAAACACATGTTCAAACTCCATGTGGCCATTCACTTCAGACTGCTGGTCACAGGTGAATAAATGCACCATTCAAAAGACCAAGGTCGGAATGTAGTTCCATATAGTACATGCCACAGCTTTCAGAATAAAAAGGTTATAGCGTATGACTCACACTGAAAAGTGATGTTGAGCGGCTGCTGCAGTGAGAAGTCTTTTTACTGTATGCAGCATATATACTGAGTGTTAGGGTTATAGTGTTCTGTTACGAAAGTCATGGTCCAGGATAGGACTATAGCCAAAAAATAAACCCCCTAAAATGTTTTAATCATTATTTTCCATCATGACAGCCCTAATTCTCTTTAAATGCCTTCTAAACACTGTCAGGAATAAAATCATGGCAGTGAAATACTGAATCCTCTATTCATATAATGTGTGTTACCCCGAAAGTAGCCATAAAAATGAGTCGTAACATCAGAACAACTGCAGGAAATACTCCAAAAATGCACTTAATATCCTAGAGGGGTATTTAATAGTGTAAGAGTAGATTTAGTTCCCTTGAAAAAGAAATCCTGTTTATACAGCTCTTTAAAGTAGATATCCAGGATAATTGGGTGGCACTCTCTCTAACCATCTCTTGAGTGGCGATGGTTACTGCTGAGCTAATCTCATATCCCACTGGTTAACCACCAAGGCCACAGGGTATAATCCTTTTGCTGAGAGAGGCTGTCTCACGGGAGTTTGTGAAGGCAGTTTTATTCATTTATATTCTTATTTATTTATCAACACTAACAACAGTACAACATGGCAGTATTAATCAAAAAGCATTAAACCACCAACAAGGAGCTTTGCTTGTTGTCATAAACATGGCCACTGTAGTTCATTTTTAATCAACCAGAAGCTTCGAAACTAAGCCAACACAGATGTGCCAGAAACCGCAGTTCCTTGAATGTTCATGAGGCTGGCTACAAAAGCGTGTCAATTGTCATGGACCCCCATGTTAAAACTTTACAACAGATATAAACTGATTTACAGTCTGGTACAAAAATGATTTTATTCCTACAGCCATTTTGCCTATTATTTGTAACTGTACAGGAGGTGAATTTTCATGTAACTCATTTACATCTTATTCAGGCTTAAAATTATGCATAATTAAGAGCATGGCTGTTATAGGTAGCAGGCTGTCTGTGAGGCGTTGTCACAGTCTATAAGTCAGATTCAACCCTTGCCCCCCTTTGGGTCTGTCCCATTTCTACCCCTTAAATCTTCCACGTGGTATTGAGTGCCCCCGTTTGTGAGATAACCCTTGATGAGGGAGGTGAGAACTATTAGGGTAGAGATCTTTCCCTAAGAAATGAGACACCACTTCACGCAAATCGGCGCGGCCGACGTGCAGGCATACACACGCGTAGTAGCAACGCAAGATACCGGTAGTCATTCAGGTTTGAAAATGCCGGCTCCAGCACTTGTGTCGTGGCGTGTGCTACGTTTATTCTTCTCCGTCTGATGAGTAAACGGGGAAGAAATGCTGAAAACAGGAGGCGCCTATGACGTCTTCTAGTTCTGATTGATTTTGTTCCGATAAGTCGTTTTGCTTAAATATTTTGACGCTTTGTTCAACCCAGTTTCTGATGAGTTTACGCTAGTCCAACCATCTGTTGTTTGTACAGCCTACATTCCGATCGTACAGTAACAAATTGTTTTCCAAAACTTGCCGAAGTTGCTGACTTTGCAAGGTGTTCTGGGAAATTTCATCTTCCACTTTGTTGAAAGTGTGGGTCGGGGCTCCCTTGGAATCTAGGGCAGGCTTTAAGTGTCAGAAACCACTTCCACTACCTCAGTTCTGTTTTGGGACACCACTAGCCTAAACGTGAACGTGCACAACCAAGTGCAAGTGAGTATTTCTAGGGGAAGTGTGGGTATTGGGACAGGCCCAGCTCTATCTTCTCATCCTAATATGATCACTACTGGCTCCATAAAACCAAGATGGTGTCAGCCAAAATGCCAAACCTTAGGCTTCAAAATGAGGGTCCACAAATCAATAGGTGACGTCACAGTAGTCATGTTCATTATTTTTGCAGTCTATGTTTTTAATCATTTCTATGTACACTGCAAAACTGCAAAATACTTACTAGAGCACCAAGTGTGTATAAATTCACTGCTAAAAGTAGTCCCATAATTCAAAAAAGAATCAAAGAGGATGGATAAAAATCGAAATCCTTCTTGTTCTTGCTACAAGGCTCCGGCCGAGGCAAGATTCATGTTTGCAATAACTGACTTTTCAGTCTGTGCAGGTAGACCCGCCCAGAGGCAGGTGATTGACAGCTTGTCCCTTAAAGGGATAGCAACAGCAATAGGGTAAAGAAAAGGGATTGTAAATTAGTATCACAGCACAAAAACAAGTGCCAGACATTATTAAGAAATGACAAATACATATTTGTTATTGGTGTTTTTATTGGATTTATTGACAATAAGGCACATAAAGAATAACGCCAGCCTCGCACTTTGATGATCACAAGGTAAGTCCGGGGATGTGGCATTTATTTTATCCCCACAGTGGTGTGTGTGTATACAGTAATTGGGTGCTACCAGTGGGTCAGCACCTAACAGCCAGGGTCAGCCAGGTTGGAATGGCCAGATACGATTTATTTCTTTAGATCGGCTTGATATTTATTTTAGTATTAGGCTTATAACGTTAACCCTGTCTTGGGTCAGAGGGCTGACCTTACAACAAATCCAGCACTGCCTCTAGACCATCAGGAAGATGTGTGTCCATTAGGGTTTGACAAGATTATTTGAGTTTTGGCATTCTTGAGATAAAGTTTTATGTTGACCCAGCCCTCCTCCTCTGTGCCTCTCCTCTATGTTGACTGGAACAGAGAAGCAGACATATCATTTTCCTTCTGTAGAGTTTGTGACCATGAAAGGAAAAAATAAAGAGCATGGGCAAATGAATGAATGAATACATGATACATTAAAGTAGTGCAAGAGGGTGTTATTAACAGGTATATGTTTCAACTCCTGTACTGAACACTGTATATAAGCGTGCATTTTCACGACACTTGGAAACCCCTCTAACCCCGCGTCGTCTTTTATTTACTCAGGCCATTTACAAATGTACAGGAGGCAGCGTTCTCCTCCACTCAGCCTCTTGACAAGGACCCATTAAAAATGTGTGGGAGCTGTGTATCCACATAGCAGACAGCATCTCTCTTGAGTATTTAATAATGTGTATTCATTACTGTGCACTCCATTTTCCATTACAGCGGGGGATGAAAAAAGGTGTCCTTCTTTGAGACGAGTGAATAAACATGCAAATAACAACCAGGAAGACCAAGAGATATAGATGTTATTTTATTTTTTTATTTGGTACTCTTTTATTATTTGTTATATTGTTGCTTATATAAACATCAAATGACTGAATAATTGTTGTTGGGTGAATCAATACAGTGGAAAACAGAGAGAAGATGCTGCTGACCTTTAATACAGTATAACGTTATAATGCATTTGAGCCTAACCTGTTGAATCGGATTATATTTGGGAGGAAAAATATCCTGAAAGTAACAGAAAATCCAATTTGTGTGTGTGTGTTTCTTGCGTCTCTGTTATAATGACAACCAACTGTCCTCAAACAAAAGATGGAAAATGAGCGAGCTGTGTGCTGGTGACCAGCCAGACGGACACTGGAGCTTGGACTGACACGCTAATCTTGTTATTGTCTCCAAATGCAAAATGGCTTTTCAAAAGGCATTTTATCTAGCAGAGCACAGTATCTTTGCCTGAGTCAATATAACGCTGGATCACTGTAAACAAAATGTCTCTCGTGTCTTGAGTCTGCCAGCTAGTTAGTCAGTCGGATGCTGAAGACTTGTCAGATTCCTTCTCCCATACTGCTCTTTTCTGGGGTTGTCGGACAACAATTCCAAAACCAAAATATTTGTATCATTTGCATGATTTGTCCAAATGATTTCAGTGTGAGTTTGTTTCTTTAAATGTCTGAGAAATTGTGTTTGGGCAAATATTGTTCCAAGAACATAATTTCAGTTGTGCTTTCCATCATTTTAACAAGCTTTTAGCAGCGTTGCTACATGCATTAGCTATGCATGCCATATATTGTTATTTTCAGAATAGGGTGGGATGGATAGACCGAGATTTGGGTTAGTATTCCAGGAACATAAGAATATGGGTGGGTTACTGAATGGGACTACTAGGACAGTGTCGCAAGCCCCCCCCCCCTGGCCTCAACCTGTGAAATGTCACTTAAATTAACATGTACCAACCAAGAAGGAATTCAGAATGATTTATTCCTCAGGTGAAGGGCTCATTGCATGGGTCAAACAGTCTCAGTAAAAAATCAAAAAATGCAAGGCTCCTTCAAAAACACACCAAGGCACGCTGTAAAGTCTGTAAAGTTAAAATGCCTTTATTTTACATGGCAAAATGAATCAAAAAAGAGTTAAAAAATGACAAATTCAGAATTGAATTCAGAATGACTTCAAAGAGACATAAAAAGACCACAAAGAGACGCAAAGGAACTGCAAAGAGACACAAAATGTCTGCGGAAAGGGGCAAAACAACCACAATGGCACACATAAAGACTGCAAAGAGACACAAAACAACTACAAGGAGACACAAAAGATGCATAAGAACAACAAAGAGATGCAAAACAACTACAAAAAGAGGCAAAACCACCACGAAGTCTGTGCGACTTGCCCGTATGTAGGCGAGAAAGTGGGGTCTTTTGCATACGTGTGCCCAGGAGCCCATTTTCCTGTAATCCACCTATGTATAAGAACCACGTTGATGGGACATCTTGAGCCTTGTCAAAAAAATTCTTACTTTTGCCTCACTTTTTCTTGTGGAACTACAGTTCCCACAATGCTTTGGTAGGGAGTCACCAAGGATTTAGTTATAAGTTAAACTGTGGGCTACTACTGGAAGACCATCAGTGTGTCTCAAATCACATACTTCCGTCAGTACACTTCCATGTAGTATACTATGTGCACTATGTACTTATTGGCGTAGTGCGCGAATTTCGACAGGGTAGTGTTGTCTCAAACCAAATACAGCCGTTGTGCACTTCGGAAATGACGACCGCAAATTAGCTAGTTAGAAAACATTAGCATTTGCGTTATCATTCACGGTATCACATCATTACAGACTGCTAAATTAACCCAATAAACATACTGCTGGCTTATACCCAACAACAGCATAGTGGTGCTTAGTGTAAAAAACACATGTAACTTACATTTGTACAATGCAGCGACGTTCATGGTCGCACAGTCCTCGGCCGCCATTTCCAGTTTGAAAAGTGGTCCCCCCCCTTCCGCTACGTAGCCAAGATGGCGACCATTGAGGGCGAGAAGTGTCCATAGTTCCACACTCAACTTCTTGACCGTTTTGAGAACACCATCCGGGTACTCATAGTGCACTGTATTTTTCCATACTTCTCAGTGTGAACGCACTTATGCACTCAAAATATTAAGTGTAAGTACAAAAGTACGCGATTTGAGACACAGCACTTGTTTGCAATGTAGATGGACAGACGACTACCACTAAAGAAAACTTGCTGACATTGGACAGTTATGACTGAAAGTGCAATTTTTGACACAAATTTTGTCACTTAGTAGCATGAAATATTTTTTTATGTAAGTTTTCTTCTACCTTATGTTTTTTTATATGCATTTGAAATATGAATTTGAATGTCAGGGTGAGGGGCTAATATTCTATATAACATACAGCCTTTGAAATATCATGTTTCTTTCCTTTAACAGCATGAATCTTTGTCGAGAAATAAGGCGTGACAGAAAAATTCAGATGGGAAGAAGTGAGCAGAGAGACACTAACACATTACAATATCACTGTTATCACTCCAGGCCTGGATAGACTGCTCGCCATGGCGTTGACTGCGCCGCTTTATTGTATGTGCGCTCATGTGGAAGTTCCCCAGTCTGATACATTTCGCTGCTTAATGTTAAAATATCAGTGTCATTTTCCAAAATCCTGACAACATCCAGAGGGGGATTAAATTACAAATTAAATTAGAGTACAAAAAGGTGTAATTCCCTTCACTCAGTAGATTTGCACTCGTCTTCATTGTGGCTGCCATTTTTTTTTCCTTCGCAGGCCAATACACAGAGTGTATACACACACAGCACAGGGAGAAGTGTCTGCCATCAAACTGCGTCTACACATGCTGTGTGTATGGAGTGAAAGGCAGTTGAGCTGCTCGAGGATCTGAAGGTGATGAATGCAAGGCTGAGGAGTGAATAAGGGGGCTTTGGGATAATGGCTCAGAGTCAAGCAATATTTGACTGTTGCAGGGGTAATCCTTTCCTCCTATTCCCCCTGCCTGAAGGTGATAATGGCTTTGCACTGCTGCCGAGCTGCGCATGCGACTGGGATGAGAGACGCTGGCGCTGTGTCACGTCAAAAGGCCTTGCCAAGAAAGATGCCATTGTGTCGCTTTAAGCAGTGTTTGTCTCCGAGTGGAGAGGCACTCGTTCATCTAAATTCTTTCTTTTTCAGTCCACAAAGTCATGACAAATCAGACTGGAGGTCAACCTGTGGACAAATGATGCTGAGTGCACATGTCTGCTAATCTCAGAGGTGATACTCACTCTATACTGTCAAGGTCAAACTGCACTTAAAAGATCAGCCTCTAATCCAAGTGTAAACCCACCTTGTAGAAACAGAAACACTGGAATAAAATGTTCTTCATTTAATAACAGAATTGGTCAATAGGAGTCAGCACATTGATCCTGGAAGTCAAATATTGATTCTTTCCTCTGCCCTTACTCTTTATTTTTGAAATGTGTTTAATTGTGACCATATGTTTGAAATATTAATATCTGCAAAAATACTTCTCCAGTGGTTGAATTATGGCTTTGCTAAACAAAACAAAATACCTCAGAAGACTGGTATCAACTGTTGATAAAGGACAGGTACATAATCCAACACAGTCCAATGGGCCCTAATATCAAAACAGCAGAGACTTCATCAGTGGACCGAGTGATTGTGATTCTACCAGGTTCATCTCAAATAAACTTAAACCCCAAATACACTGACCTTCTCAAAGTGTGCCCAGTGAGATTCAGGCATTGACGGGAGGTTGAAGTTATGACAGTAATAAGGACCAAATATTTAAATTGCGCTTTCACATTTTAATAGGTCTAAACTGAGCACTGCTTTCACTTCCACTCTCTTCTTCAGCTGAATTCAGTGCATCTCCTAGAGGAGAAATACAAATGAAATTGTACTCACTATAAGCTAACTAGAAATAAAACTGCCATGCAACCAAATGAAAACAGCGTTATTGTACACATTGGTTATTTCAGTCTGTCTTTGAGAGATGGATGGATACATATCCATTGCTATTGATGTCTGAATTGATGCTGGACAAGGACAGGTACTCAGTGCGGTCATGTTAGCGATGTTATTCTTCTTGGCCTTCATGCATTCATCGCACTGCAGATTGTGTTTATTTTTCAGCTGTTTAAAAGTTAGTCACATTGTTTTGTGGTGTACACACAAGTATCATGCGCCCTCTGCATAGAATTTGTTCTCTGCTGAATCTGAAATTCAAAAATGGATGATGATAGTTAATGGATGGATGTTTATCGTTTTGTCCGTCTGCTGTGGCATTATTCAGGTTTTTCAGAAGCTGACACAGGGTGTGTGCATAGTGGCATGACAGCTTTTCAAAAGAGGAGGCTAGCTGTTTAAGGGGCCGTACACGTGCCGTGTCTTTAACCGCGTGGAAAATGCAAGGTTGGGTGCTGGGTGCTACTTTTGTCCATTTTTTGAGCCAGCTGTCACGAGCACAGCAGCAGGTTACGTCTGAGGATGCTAAGCAGTCTTAACAAGCAACGTAATGTCATCCTGGTTAATGTCAAGTTGTCATTATAAGGACTCCCCAAACAAATGTAATGTCAACTTGTCATGACAAAGACAACTTCTGGTAATGTCACTTTAATTAATGTCAAGTTGTCATAATCAAGACAATCCAAACAATGTCAACTTGTCATTACAAAATCCGAATGACACTTAATGACAGCAGTCATGAACATTTATAACATGTACATAATGTTCATGACAGGTTCATGACTGTGTCATGACGTAGTTATGACAGTGTCATGTCACTCTTATGTAGATACCTTCAAGTAAAGTGTTACCCACCTTTACTCACCTTGGTGGGATGCCTGCCAACTTGCAGACCCCTGTTCAAGACCAAGAAACATCAAAACCGGTTGTGATTTAGCGTTTCCAGCGTCCTTTTAGGCACCAAATGTGGCTGTTTTGTTGTAACTTGTCACTGTTTTTTCAGTTGGGATAGTGACACGAAATGCAATTGCTTTTTACCGAGACATCGCTGCTTTTCCAGAGGGGATTTTGCCCCCAAAACTGGGTATTTTTTGGAAGTTTATTGTGAGATTTTGTACTGTTGCATCATTTTTGCAGTCTCTCATAGGAACTACTCACTCTTGCTCACTCTGCTTTTAAAAACCCACATTGTTGAAGGCAACCTGTGCTCTGGAGCAATACTTTGATGAGGGGGTCATTGTTTTGTGATACATCAGACTGTGCTAGCATGCACATAATCATGCGAGTCATAGCTAGACAGAGCCTTCCAGTCTCCACAATTACAAACCTGCATAGGATCATTTGGAGATGTCTGCATGGCTGTTGTTGTATGGATTAAATATAATTTTTATGAGCCCTTTATCTTGCCTCAGCTGGAGTTGTATCAACCAATCATCATGCCTGAAGCCATTTCACACACCTTTACTGACCTCTACAAATGCTGTTAGTAACCAGCAAATGGCTTGGAAGAACACCAGCGTATCTTGACTTGTATGCTTACAATGTAGATTTATAAAAACACATTATAAAATAAGAAGGTTTTACAGGGATAAAGATGCATTTAATAGGCTTGTTAGGGCTGATGATGAGAGAAAATGTCTTGCTGAGAATTACTGGTACCTTTAACTCCCATTAAACCTCACTGCAGTGTGTGTCAGGTGACACATCAAGCAGCCAGCAGTGCTTTAAAGCTTAAACGCTGAGTGATCCCCAAATCGGCAGCAACTTTAGAGCCTGAAGATGGGGGGGATTCCCTTGGGATCTCTAGTGTCACTGCAGCAGCCCGACTACTGATTGGCTAGCGTGTGTGTGTGTGTGTGTGTGTGGGTGTGGGTGTATGTCTTGTTAGAGGGGACTCACCACTTTCTGCCTGCCTCTGATTCTTTCAACCTTCCTCTGTTTCCTTTGAGTTGACCCTGCTGCTACCATGCACCACTGTAATAGGAGCCAGGGGTCTGTCGTCCCCACCTCAGAATCACATGGAATCCTGTCATCAGTAGTGATCTTAATGCTTGTGGGTGTTTGGGGGCCTTGAATCATGATTTATCACACTCAACTGTGCGCATGCCCAGAGATATGCACATGGACTCACAGTCGGATACATATGCGCACACAGACATATACCGACACACACACACAGGCTCCTGCTGGTGCTCCTGATGATCATTAGTGAGGACTGGCTCGTCTTATGACGGCTATCCCTGCGCCTGCTCTCCCGCTGTATGCTCTTTCATTACCCAACATGAATACTTCACTTGTTATCTCTCTCTCTCTCTCTCTCTCTCTCTCTCTCTCTCTCTCTCGCTCGCCCTTTCATATTGATACACACATATTCAGCATGCACACACACACGCACAATGATGCTGTTCTTCTTCTGCACATCTCCCACCATCTCCAACATGACTGCTTGTCTCTGCCTGTGGCCCCAATCCATGTGTTATTGATGGAATCCTTCCAGACGCAAACACACACACAGAGACACACACTGCCCACTCAACCACCCAATCACACACAGCGAGACCCCGGTGACTAATACTAGCTGATCCTCGGTGACCAATAAAAAGAGCCTGGAGACTGACAGGTTGCTCGGCAGCTCTGATTTATTGAGTGGGGTCTCTAGTCTTTCCCTCTCTCCCCTCGCCTTAATTACTTTTCCTTTCTCTCTCCTCGATTTCTCTCTCTTGTTTCTGATTTTCTCCTCTTTTTTTCTGCCTCTGCTCTGTCTTTTTTTCTCCCTCTCTTTATCTTTGTGAAGTGGGGGGGGGGAGAGGCTGCGGTCATTTACAACCCACTGATGTCTGAGAGGCTGGTTTCTATTAATAAAATTAGCTGAAACATGGAGAAGGAGGGAGAGGCTATATGAGGGGAAAACAGGGTGAGGAAAGGAGGGATACAGTAGGCTGGGAAATAAAGTGAGAGACGGATATAGATGGATGATAACAAAGTAATCTTGGGGGGAATTGCGAGGGCCAAGGTAATGGATACTGCAGATCCCAGAGATAGCCAGACAGGAGGAGGATTAAGTACTGAAAAACAAAATATTACGTCCGCAGCACTTGTGTGTTTGTGTGCACGTGTGTGCATGTGCATCAAGGTGAGGGTGCGCACTGATGAGACAGGTCTGTCGCAAAAGTAAAAGAAAAAAGAAGGAGTTTTTCTCCGTGTGCACCCACGTAGCGCTGAATATCACCGGGGCACTTTACTATTTTATATCTACTTGTTTGCATGGTTGAGCACTACAGTATATCTCTGCCAAATGGCAGGAAATAACTCAATTGCCGGGGGCAGAGGTGCTCTTTTTACCAGGTGGCAGCCAGTGGAGGGGTGAGAGGTTAAATAGCTCTTGCCACAGTAAAACCTTCTCACTGCATTTCACAATATAACAAGGGTCAAAGGTGAGCCGCTATCACAGATTCACAGGTTGAAATGCCTTGGCACCGAATGTACTAAACTTGTAATCTGGCCAAGTCTAAATTAACCCCGTATTCTACTCAAGATGTTTTGTCATTGCTGAAAACATGCTCAGCTGTTGCATGAGTATGTCGGTGCCAGGAAAATAGCAGAATCTGTGATACATTAAAACAAACTATATCTACTCTTTCTTACAGTGGTTATGAGAGTAATTTTCATCTTCATCAGCATAAGCCTGGATGGGATTATGCATTTAGTCGTGTGTATGTGAGTGGTGTATCTATCTATCTGCAGCTAATCTAGCAAACTACTGGACCATTTAGCCTAATATTTTGTGTGCAGATTTGCAACTTGATGTTGAAGGACCTCTCGTGGTTGCAGTGATTCACAACTGTTGAAAACCTGTTTTATGACCATCATAAAAAGCCAACTGCTCATTCCTCTCAACTGGTCTGTAGAGGCGGCAAGTTTTGTGGGAATTGTCTTGGCTGAAAGCAACAAGCCTCATCATCTATCGTAGGACATATTTTGGCCTTTTTTTGACTCAAAGATGACATCTATGGAAAAGTACGGTCTTGTTTTGAACCAGAGCGTCTGCAGATTAAATCCATACCAGATATGTTATGATCGACTGAAGTTAGGCATGCTACCAGATGAATAATCTTTGCTGACGTCTTGATTGTTTGTCTGGCCACAGCTCTTGCCAGTCTAACAGCAACCTGTATTTTTTCCCCATCCTCTGCATGGCGTCATACTTGCACAGAGGCTGACTTGCAGATTTTGTTGATTTAATAATTTTTCCTTGATATTGTGCTTCCACCGCTAAGTAAATAAGCAGGCGACGTAGTTAAACGGTTTCTTTTTTTGTTTGTCATTGTGTTTATTGTTATTATTTCTGACTTTGTTTTGCTGTAACCTACATATAAAGTTAATACTGATAAGTGTACACATTTGAATGACATGCATCAAAGATTTTTATTACCTTCTGGGATGCTTAAACACACTGTGTTGCATCTGCTTGAATTTCAAGAATTGTTCAGAGTGGCTGTGATCAGCCCGGGCAGTCGCCTAGTAGAGATCTGCACTCGACTAAGTGCACTTTTTTAGTTGTGTTTTTGTTGTGTGGTGTTGTTTATTGGACCATTTAATTTATTCTTTAGTTTTGCAGTTGCTTTTATTTTGGCTGTGGTCAGTGCCACCACTGTCGTGAGGATGATCTGGGTGCGCGAACACAGTCAAGGCTGATGGGAGGGGATAGGGATGGCGACTTTTCCAGATAAAAAACTGGGTGTCAGACCCATAAACTTATCAAGCTTTCTTGCTGCCACCTCGCTGGTTTGGAACAGTTGTGCCTGATTATTTATTTCCTCCCATATAAATGTTGAATGTGGATTTAAATCACAATTGCATTTGTGTTCAACATGGTCACAATGCGCCCCTGACCACTTTTCGAGGTGGTTTGGTGGATTAGATTATGATCTGTCCTCAATGCATTTTGGGTGCATTCACACCTGTACTGTCATGTGGTCAAGCTCCTGAGATTACAATCTGATCACCCAAAATGTATTTTAGTGCAAGGTGTAAAGAGGGTAACTGTCTCCAGGTGGTAGTTTAATTTATTTGCCCTATTTTCCATCGTTATATCTGTACATTTTCTGTGTGTTGCTGTCTCTTTTTAAGGACGCTGATCACAATGACATGTCGGATGTTCTCCCACAATGGAAAGTGTGTGTTGTTATGTCCAATACTCCATCTGTGTATTGTTACCTCTTCTGTCCTTCATGTCCCCCTACTTCTTACCAAAGAAGGTCTTCATTTTCTTTTACTGTTGTGCGATTTGACCTCTTTGAGGACTTGATTTACATATTCCCTTTTCCTACAGTTGCAGAGCAAACACAGCTTTACCCAACTTCAGCCTGAGCAGAGCTGCAATCAGCCAGGTTAATTATAAATGGTTGCCCAGAGCCTTTAACAATAGAAATGAAACACTTATGTGAGTCTTTATATAATGGTCATATTTAACGTTATAGAAGGCACTGACAAGTGGCCTATTTTCATTATTGAGTTCTGAGGAAGTGCTGCTTATGTGTATGAAAAACTGTCTGAAATAAAATAAATTGCACCGGCTCTTGTTTCAAACTTACTGTTTAGTTGTTTTTTGATGTGTTATCAAAGCGTCTTGAAGATGTCACCCTTGAAACTGTGCCTGTCAGAACACAGTCAGATCGTCGCGGATGATAAAGTTGGAGTTGACAAGCAATCTTACATTTTGGCCTTTTAAATAACTGTACGCTGAAAGCAACAGCTCCATCATCTCGTACTTATTTAGGTGAGAGGGGGTCAGAGAATAAATTACGAGAGTATATTAGCATATGAATGTCTTTCATGATTGTACAAACAAAACTTGTATCTCTTTAAGCAGGATGGCAGCGAAGAACAAGATAACAAATATATCTAAAAAAAAATACTCCTGCCTGAAAAACTTCACTCAGTGTGTTAGAAGACGACAATTTATAAGGTAAATTTAGCAGAAAGCAACTTCCCCACATCCCCTCATTTAAATCCCATTAGTTGGACTGAAGGAATTGCCCTGTGGTGCTGAGCAACTCTTTGATATATGTTAGAACAGAGAGATGTTAAGATGAATGTCCAATGTTCTCAATGCATCTTTGAGTTGCACTTTGAAGCTGCATGTCACCACACACAGTAGATGTCCTGTGTCCTCAGTGTATACGCGAGAACACTTTGAAGCTGAATTTCTCTTGAAAGACAAAGCCTCACTCCCAACACAGCGTGTCACTTTTCCATGCTCTCACCCATTTATGTTTAAAAAGAGTTTTCATGATGGAGTTACTCTCAAGTTTGTAACAACATCTCGTCTTTTTCAAGTCATTCTCAGCTCTGTTGCAAGTCTGGGGAGTGTATCACACAGTTAGATGGACGGAGTGAAACCAATTACTGCTTTTGTTTTCTTTCCTTTTCGGGGTCATCATGAGCACTCTGCCGACATTTCCTCTCGCTCACCAGGTCGGATTCTACTTAGACGTACAAGAGACCAAAAGATACAACAGTGAGAAGAGTGTTTGTGTCTGTCTGCACTTGTAAGTTTTCAACAAACAGACTCATTTACTTATTACCGGTTGAAGCCTGCTTGAGCACACAGGCAACAAATATATATATATAGTAAATGCAAATTCATCAGTTTCAGTAACTTTAAAATTAACTTGTCCCTCTTCACCTGTTTCCAGTCTCTCTAATTGGATCTACTGTCTTTCATCTCTTCACCAGCCAGGCAATTAGAGTGTCCAAGCCTAACCTGACCTAGTCACCTGTACGCACAGCCAGTCCTTACTAGCAATTAGTCCACCGCAGTTGGAGGACTGCTGGCATGTGCTCTTGTTTTGCTCGCCAAGCAGTGCTTCTCAAAGTCAAGGATACTTTTTTGGTAGGATGGGTCGGGTCCTATAGAGACTAGGCAAGACTCCTTCCTGGAATAGGAACACATCAGAGCAGGCAGGCGAGTGCCCAGATGTGCATCAGTGTAGAGGCCCCATCTTCATTTCTGGCAAGACGTGCACAAAGAGTTGCCCGCTGAGGATATACACACGCATCCATGAAAATTCTCTCAAGAACGGACTTGGCCCTGAGTAGAATTTGAAGGATTCTTGACATTGGAACAGTCCTTCGGTGGGATTTGATGACATAGCCTCCTTGAAATTTAGTCGCTTAAGGATCCTTTTGACTTTGAGAAGCTTGGTGTGTCAGATTGCTCATGTGCTCTGCTTGCTAAGAATGACAGAACTCTGAAGGCTTGCCCTTAACTTGGTGGGCAAAGCTCATTTTGACTTGGTCATTTATACTAGTTTTAATGTTTTGGTCTTAGCTAGACTCACAAGTCAGTCTTTAGACGC
Organism: Epinephelus fuscoguttatus; assembly: GCF_011397635.1. Taxonomy (NCBI): domain Eukaryota; kingdom Metazoa; phylum Chordata; class Actinopteri; order Perciformes; family Serranidae; genus Epinephelus; species Epinephelus fuscoguttatus. The sequence continues at coordinate 10,813,362 of NC_064775.1, forward strand.
TTTGCTTAACTAAAGACTGATGTCTTTCTCCCTGATTTTGTGTTTAGCGGATTTACTATTGGTTCTGCATTGCAGAACCAATAGTAAATCTGCAGGGCGGTCCTTTGGTGGTTCGCTGAACTCTTGTGCTCGTAAACATAGTCCAACTAGAAACACGTGTAGCAGTACAAAATGGCTCAAGTCGCTGTAAGTCCTTCATTTCCACAATCTTGTGTACTGAGCACACGTTTGATAAAGCGGAGTTAAATCTCTCGGCATCCATTTTCAAGCTCTCTGTGTGTTTGTTTCCTTGCAGACGAGAAAAGGAGGAGCGCACATTTCTGGGAGGGCATGTCCTTTTCAAAAATGCAAGAGGCGTTGCTTTGTTGCCGGCCGTTTTCTCCGGTGTGTTAAACACACTTTAGAAAGGAGTGTCCCCAGACTATCAGAAGGCAGAGATCTCTGATTGCCTGGTAGCAAGACTAGGTCTTAGCTGCCTTGCTCCCAAAAAAAAAAACCCTTAACCAGTGATACTCACCTTATGGCCCGTGGGCCAAATCTGGCCCGTGATATGGATGCTGGTTGGGCCCACAACTATTTTCTAATTCACAATGAAAATAAATTGCTTCACACTCAGAATTTTTATCTCCTCTAATGTAAGTAAGGTGTCAAAGTGCATAAAAAGCATCAAAATAGAGCTTGTTTATCAAAAAAAAAGTGCCAGGGGAAGACGCCTGTACAGAGGTCCTGACGAAGCCCCAAATAACGTCAAATCCTAGAATAGCCCCTGGGTACACCTGACCTGTGCATGGCTGCTGTGACTGGCCCCTTGCCTGCTGTCATTGTGCAAAGTGGCCCCCCAGCAAAGCAAGTCCAGTATCCCTGCCATAAATAAACAGGAAGTCAATGCCAAAGTTCAAAACTTGACTAAAGTGACCATACAGTACAGGCCAAAAGTTTGGACACACCTTCTCATTCAATGCATTTTCTTTATTTTCATGACTATTTACATTGTAGATTCTCACTGAAGGCATCAAAACTATGAATGAACACATGTGGAGTTATGTACTTAACAAAAAAAGGTGAAATAACTGAAAACATGTTTTATATTCTAGTTTCTTCAAAATAGCCACCCTTTGCTCTGATTACTGCTTTGCACACTCTTGGCATTCTCTCCATGAGCTTCAAGAGGTAGTCACCTGAAATAGCCCCTTTGCCTTCACTCTGCGGTCCAGTTCACCCCAAACCATCTCGATTGGGTTCAGGTCCGGTGACTGTGGAGGCCAGGTCATCTGCCGCAGCACTCCATCACTCTCCTTCTTGGTCAAATAGCCCTTACACAGCCTGGAGGTGTGTTTGGGGTCATTGTCCTGTTGAAAAATAAATGATCGTCCAACTAAACGCAAACCGGATGGGATGGCATGTCGCTGCAGGATGCTGTGGTAGCCATGCTGGTTCAGTGTGCCTTCAATTTTGAATAAATCCCCAACAGTGTCACCAGCAAAACACCCCCACACCATCACACCTCCTCCTCCATGCTTCACAGTGGGAACCAGGCATGTGGAATCCATCCGTTCACCTTTTCTGCGTCTCACAAAGACACGGCGGTTGGAACCAAAGATCTCAAATTTGGACTCATCAGACCAAAGCACAGATTTCCACTGGTCTAATGTCCATTCCTTGTGTTTCTTGGCCCAAACAAATCTCTTCTGCTTGTTGCCTCTCCTTAGCAGTGGTTTCCTAGCAGCTATTTGACCATGAAGGCCTGATTCGCACAGTCTCCTCTTAACAGTTGTTCTCGAGATGGGTCTGCTGCTAGAACTGTGTGTGGCATTCATCTGGTCTCTGATCTGAGCTGCTGTTAACTTGCGATTTCTGAGGCTGGTGACTCGGATGAACTTATCCTCAGAAGCAGAGGTGAGTCTTGGTCTTCCTTTCCTGGGTCGGTCCTCATGTGTGCCAGTTTCGTTGTAGCGCTTGATGGTTTTTGCGACTCCACTTGGGGACACATTTAAAGTTTTTGCAATTTTCCGGACAGACTGACCTTCATTTCTTAAAGTAATGATGGCCACTCGTTTTTCTTTAGTTAGCTGATTGGTTCTTGCCATAATATGAATTTTAACAGTTGTCCAATAGGGCTGTCGGCTGTGTATTAACCTGACTTCTGCACAACACAACTGATGGTCCCAACCCCATTGATAAAGTAAGAAATTCCACTAATTAACCCTGATAAGGCACACCTGTGAAGTGGAAACCATTTCAGGTGACTACCTCTTGAAGCTCATGGAGAGAATGCCAAGAGTGTGCAAAGCAGTAATCAGAGCAAAGGGTGGCTATTTTGAAGAAACTAGAATATAAAACATGTTTTCAGTTATTTCACCTTTTTTTGTTAAGTACATAACTCCACATGTGTTCATTCATAGTTTTGATGCCTTCAGTGAGAATCTACAATGTAAATAGTCATGAAAATAAAGAAAACGCATTGAATGAGAAGGTGTGTCCAAACTTTTGGCCTGTACTGTATGTGGCAGGCTAGAAATGTGTCATTGGAGGTATTTCAGTCTGGTAATAATGCTGCAGTTACTGAATTAGTATGTGAATGTAAGACATTCAGAAGCCCGAGAGTTGGAAACCCAGGGAAGAAATAAAAAGGTCCATTTTTAAAGCAATTAGCAACATGTAATTTGCAGTACATTTCAGCCCCTCATTCTCTGACTGGGCTCACTTATTATACGCTTTTGGAGGCTGCAATTGGTTCAGGTACATGAAGTCATGCAGGGTAATCAAACTGATTATCATGAGAAAAAGCTACACAACCATTTGCAGAGTAGTTTATCTAATTGCCCTCACAGTAGATATTAGCTATTTATTGACCAGTTCTTTGTTAACTGGAATGACTGGTCATAACGTTGGGTCATTGAGTGCTCCTAACTGTCTTTCTCATAAATGCTTAGTTCAAATGTATGGTCCATGTTCAGCAGTGGGATTTCATCACATGTACGGTGACACGACATCACAGTGAATACTGGATTGTAAAAACTCCATTGCTTTTCTTTATCCAGAGAAGATTTGCTCTCACCATGTGGCAACTTGTCGATTTAGCAATTAATTAGCAGTAATGAGGCAATACTGTGAGTGGTTAGCTTGGCTTAAACTTTGGTGTTTCTGTTACACATACGGATGCAAATGATACTGGCCTTCTGCATAATCAAAGTGCAGGCTTGGCTGTGGTGAAGTTGTTTCTTGCACTGGTTTTGGCAGCAGTTGAATACATATAGTTCATCATTTTGGAGGAATTTTGTTTTGTTTGGTTTGTTTAGTCTGCTCATCTGCTTGCCAGTGGCATGACACTGTGGTGGCACTGCTGTGAAAAGGTTCACACTAACCATATTCCAAAGCTGGTCTGTGAGTAGAAATCACATTAGTGCTAAATGTAAATCAATAAATTTAGAACGTAAACAGCTGAGCTCATGTTTAATCACTGTCTAATGGGTGGCCTTCATCAGGCTAACTAGTAGGCTAAGGGTTATTTTTTGTTTCACTATGATAAGGTGTTCTGATTGGGCTGCTTGCCTCAGATTAATTACACCAGTGCATCCTTGCCCGAAACAGTAAACTAAATGTAAGTGTGAATATCAGCACTCTCTCAGAGAGAATATATGATTTTAAACTACCCTGTATTATAGACAAGCTGCTGCTTATCATTTCCTCCTATTCTCCTACTTTAGTTTTGGTGCTGTATGACCTGTGGGAACACATGAATAAGGGAATTTTAGCGTAGGCAGTTGCCTTGAAATGTCCTGTGAAAGGGAAATTATGTATAGCATTTCTCTTATTTCCTCCCTCCACAGGGTGTTGTCCAATACAGATGCTCCAGCTGTGTCTGGATGTATTTTTTTTCTGCCACTCTGACCTCATCAAAGGCACCAGTCAGCGGTCATTCGGCAGATTTCTGACCCCCCACCCCCACGCAGAGCAGCTCTCATGGCAATACATTGACATTGAACTGGACATGAGAGTAAAGCAGCAGGGGGGTAGCAGAGCGTCTGTCGTGTTTGTCATGCTCTGGCAGATGTGTGTGCGTCTGGTCTGTTTCATCTGAAAAACATGTTGGAGAAAAAAAAAATGTTTTTTTTTTCTTAAGGTGACAACAATAAAGCTGCAGTAGGCAGTTTTATTTTGGTGTAAAATTTGAGCATATTGTAATTTAGGTGGTCTGGGTGAACATTAGGCTTTTGCACCTCCTGTTGACTCTGTTTTCAGAGACAGGTCGTTCCTATTGGTTGTTCTACAAACAAAGATGCACGTGCACGTCCCTTTAGAAGGTGAAAGCTCAATTCAATGGCGGAGAGTCCTGTATAGAAAGATACTATTCCAGTACTGGCAACAACCGCCTTTGCTGCAAAGCAACCAAAAAAGGAGGACGGACTTATCAACAAGAGAATCTGCCAATAAATACAGTCAGTATAGGCCAAGCATTTCAGAGATGGAGAGAAAATGTTGCTAATAGTCAAGTCTTCTGCTAACCGGAGCCAAAGGCTCACAGTTGCTGCTAAATCATGTTCATGTTCAGTCAGTAACCTGAATCCTGCCAGCACAAACCCCAGCTCCGGGGAACCGGAAAGCCCAGACTCCCTGTCAGTTCAGAAAACTTTCTGTTGCTCTTGTCACACAGTAGGTTAGACCCAGCGCTGCTCCTGACACCCGGTCCTGGGGGGTTTGTGTTGGCTGATATTGAGCAGCTACAGCTTCAGGCAGATGGTCCTTTTCCAGAGCTGAAGGTTCCTCTCCTAAGCTGCTGGTTGCTCTTCTTCCGGGGAAGCAGTCCACAGTGGCAGGGAGTGAGGTGGAAGGAGTGTGGGGTGGCTAGCTAGCTAATTCTTGTCTCATTTGTCTGAGTTTTTTTGTTCATTTCGCACAGTTGTTGATTTACCCTCGGCAAACTGGTCATCAGTTACCAAGTCTTCAACAATCATGGCCTCAAAGAATGCTGTGGCCGAGTCTTTTGCTGATGCTGTGCCACACACAAGGCCAGCCTATGACCCAGCAACCCATCCAGACGGTCTAACCACTTGCTGATCTGCCGGTTGGAGGCACTTTTGTTATTGCGCTCCTTAATTTTCCCTTTTTAAGCTTCCCCAGACACTGTTTCCTGGTGTGAACAATGTTCAAGTCCCTTAACTTGCATGAGACTTTTTGCATACATTTTATCATTGTGGGCAAGCGTTTCCAATTCCCATTGGATTTCATCCTCAACTTAAATGCTCAATAAGGCCTGAACTTCATTGTCAGTCCATTTGTCATGTATTTGTCTTCTGTAACTCTTACAGTATGTCAATGTGTTGAGACACAGTGAACAAAAAACAAACTGGTTACGGCTGCAGATTTTTAAAAAATGGCGATTAATGTTGAGTGCTAAACCAGTCAGAAATGTTCAGGAAGCCCTACCCCCAAAGTTTCTGTACTTTGGGAAGTGCTTCCCCCTGATGAGGAACTTTTTGGGGGGGGGAAATAAGTTCCTCCAAAGGTTCCTAGTTCCTGGGGAAAGTTCCTGCAGTCAAAAAAGGTCTTAGTCCATTGATGTTGTGGACATGTCTGTGTTGCAGACCCTTTGTTCTGTCACTGTGATTTATATTTTCCATCTGACTCAAACCTTTAGAGTAATTATGTGTTCAAAATGTAGACAGCAATAAATTGGTAGGTTATCCACCCATTAAGATGGGATGAAACATTTTCACATTTCTGATAAAACAGTAATTAAAAAATACTCAGTACTTTCAAGTTAATTCATTCCCTTGCAAAACCATGTCCATGAAAAATAATGACAGGTTTTATGCAAATATGGTGCAGTGACTAATCAAATATATCTTAGCAATTGGTGAGTCATGTCAAGTACTGTCTGCCTACAACTCCGACATAAACCAAAGAAATATTGCCGGGATGTCAGTGTGTCAGCTCCATTCTTTGAGATCAGTCTCAAGCCCGTTCACTCTGGCGCAGCCTCCTCCATCTCCCACGTCTTCCTACCTCCCACTTCATTGCAGTCGTCCAATCACTGTGTGCTCTAGGCCCAATTTCTTGTACATTCACAAACGAGCCCTTCCTTCATTCTGTAAGTGCATGGAAATGTGAAAAACGTAGGCATATTCAAAAAAGAGGTGAATCTGATGAATTAATCATGGCAGGAGAATGTGTACTATCGTAGAGTCTTTTTCAATTGTGATGGAAATATATAGCACACTGAACCTACCTGAGATTTTATTGTAATGGCCAGAAGGGGAACAGTATGTCAAACACAGTCTTGTCAAATATTCTAAAGAACACTCTTCACTTATACAGTTCTGGCAATTCCCCCATACATCTGCAAACATCTATGCAATCTTCTTGTGTAGCTCAAGCATATGTGAAGGTCATATTTAGGTCATAACAACTACAACCTCTTGGGTAACATACCAAGAGGGACTCTCTGTATCTCTGTAAGATATGGAAGAAGTCTGCTGAAGTCTGAAGATTAATGAGTATACCAAGACACTAATAATAGCACACAGTTGTCATGCAAACACAAACAGTATTTCCTTCATCATCAACTATTTATCTTTATGCGCCCAGCTCTAAATATTTGCATTACAGTAGGGGATGGAAATGGGCATTCATTCACATTTTCTTTTACAGATGATCTGAAAAATAATTAAAAATTTGCACAAAATATGGATGGAAACTTGGCTTGTGTTGCTCAGCTTGCAGGCAGGCCTTGGACCTCCTCGCTAGGTTGAGCTCAGACGCCTTCAGCAGGGTATTCAGCCAGGACCTGCTTCCACCTCAGTCATGCAGTCGAATTCTGTGCCAAAATGTTCCACAATAAACAATGAGGATCTTATTCTCCTATGAGGGTGTGGTAACGTCTCTGATAGTTGAATCTGTTTGCGCTAAAAATGGCATGCCACTCAGCCTGGTATCCCTGGGGAATTTTGGCTAATTTTGCACCTCACAATTTTCATCACTGCCAATGCAGGAAGTGTGACCTTTTTATTTAGTGAGGTGGAAAGTAAGGGAGTGGATGTTAGTGTGGTGAATGTGTGTGTAGTGATGTGTGAGATGGTGTGATTACATTACCCTCAAGTATTTTTTTGTTACCCGTCCAAACCTTACATTTGTCATAACCGTCATGTTACTCTAATAGTAATTGTACCATACTTTGTCATATTGTAGAAAGATCCAATATTGACGTTATTGTCTGGTAATAGAGTTGAAACACTTTACATCTTCAGTCTGATATTGTGTCCACTCCAATTTCCGTGACAAAAGGGGGTTCTGTTTTTCCCATCCTATCACCAAAGAACAACGTATCTGCCTGAATCTACTGTCCACATCGATGCATTGCCAGCATACTTGTTTTGCCTGGATTTCAATAGAGAAAGTAAGAGCAACTGCAATGTTGGGCAATATTGAGAAGACACCTCAATAGCAGCACCTATCTCCTCTATAATACTTGCTATTGTTATTACTCCTCATTGGTTCCGGTGCACCACTTGACAATGCTTAACAACGGATATTTTTCATAATGGTGGCCAGATGGGGCCACTGAAAGTCTTGGGGTGGCACACTAAAACCAAAAGTCAAAACTGAATTTCAGGAATTTGATTATGCTGTTGAAGTAGTTAAGTTAAGAACTATGTTAATGTGAGAGTTAAGGAACTGCATAGTGATATACTTTGGTTTCTTATTGGATGTGTATAGACTAATATCAGTGCCGTTAACATTTTGAGTTCCACAACATGTGTGATGTATCTACATGGTAGATGATCCACTGTTCTTCAAAGGGCTGGTTGCCCTTTTCCTTCAAAAGACAGACGTACAGCTTTAATTTGAAGGAGTACATTGATTGTAAGGAACAAAACTTTCACAGCGACAAGCCTGCTCAAGTTTAGGGAAGACTTGCGGGTACCCATAGAACCCATTTTTATTCAGGTGTCTTGAGGTGAGGTTTTATGAGACCCTTTTGAAAATCTTCGTGCCAGTTTTTCCCTGGCCAAATTTTGAAGCGTTATTTTGCCCCCTTCCTGACAAGCTAGTATGACATTGTAAGCAGCAGTACTAATGGATGCCCTATCTTGTTGTTGTCTTGTTTCAAAGATACTAGCATCTTTACGCTAGCTCAAAACATGAGTGTGCCACAGCCTCTTCAAGACAGGAATTCCGGCCTCCAATTATTGTTTTTCCATGGGGGGCCAGCAATTGTATCAAGGTAGCAATTCCACCCTCCTTTGGGGGCACCACTGCCTGCTGTGCTCATTGGATCTTTCTTTTTTCTTTAACCAAGAAACCGCTGTTTCATGTCACAAGGCCAGACAGATCAGTTAACTCAAATTAGGTGAAGTGGGTGGACTCATCTGGACAAAGTGTTTAAGATTTGACAGTTCAATTAAATACAGTATTTGAAAGCCCACTTCCTCCCTTTCATTGCCTTTTTTTTCATAATAACCTGAATTGCCATATGTACAGAATGTTAATAGCACTTGCAAGTTAAAAATAGCAGTTGTAAAAATAGTTGTGTTTACATATTGAAACTGTATTCCCTAACAGATGACCACATGCTTTATTGTGGCCATGAAAATGCATGAAAGCAAAGGGCAAAATAAAGACATTGTCAGGAGTTTGTTTACTTTCCGGATGCTACTGGGCATCAATTAGTCCCATCTCAAGCTGTGAGGTGGTGACCCTTGCGTCTGTCTGCCTGCCCTGAGCTGAGGCGAGCCCAGACCTGCAATATGTTGGCATGAAGACAGTCTGTGTGAGTGTGAGAGCTTCAGACACTGCTGACTGTGAGCACAGGAGCATCAGACCAGTGTTTTGTCTCTCCTGTGGCATTACAATTTGTATCAGGCCCTTGCATTGGATTTCTGTCTGTGTGTATGTAGTGTTCTATGTATCGGCATATACATAAGGCTCCATATATACAGTGTGTGTCCAAAGTGTGTAATAAAATGGTACAGCTTGAAATTCAGCTGTCTTCGGCAGCAATTAGTGATAAAAGAGGCGATGCACTGCTCGTTTCGACAATGCCAACTCAGTCAGGAGGCTTTCATCCAAAATAGAACTGCCTTTTATTCCCTGTAATTAGAAGAGGTTGGATTTGCTGAATACACTCATCCATAAATATGGGTTAGTGTTGGTTTGACAATAATGAAAACAGTGAGGGAAGATCAAAAAGCATGGAGAAGGTCCTCAACTCGAAACAAGCCCCCTTTGATGTTCCCAGATACGTGAAATCAATTACACTGGTAGTGAATAAAGTTTAAGTGTGTAACTCCTTTTGATTATTTCAAATGTCAAAAGCCGCCATCATTGTTGTGTTGTGAAATTAAAATGATAAAAATAAGATGAAAGGTAATATGCCCTCTCTGCCCGGTAAAGCTGACCCACTTTTGTGTTTGCAATTCTTGCGCTTCTGTAACGCAGCACACTCTTAATCTCCCAGATTAAAAACTCAATTGAATAATTATGTGGCTGACCATGCAGGTTAAACCCTGCATTAGTTTTCCCAATTAGTGCTATACTGTCTTACGTCATCATTCTTGGTGGAATCTCACATGGCGATGCTGCAATCTCTGCAGGATTTTGGTATTTTCTGCAGGACTCATGTATTGAGCAGTTTAATGGACAAAAATAGACCAACGCCGCATTTTAAATCCGTGTTTTGATTTACAGGATGACGCACAGAATGCAAAACACAGTTTCCTTAATGCATTTCATGTACACATTATGTTCTGAACAGAGGATTAAATGAATATCTGTTTTTTTTTTCTAATACAGACAAACAGTGCACACAAAGCTTCAAGAGGCAGCATAAAAAACAACCACATGAGCATCTTGTATTCACTGAAAAAACATGTCCTAGCGACAGCACAGCTCAAAGCATTTCCATCGTCATGTGCTCCGGAACAAAGGCGAAGCTGGGAGGGATGGAAAAGAGAGGACAAGGGACACACTTGATTGAGGAAAAAAGGGATGGGAACAATAGGGGGAGACAATAGGGAGATGGGGCAAAAAGATATGAACTAAAGAATGCTGAGAGCGTTGTGGTCGTCTGCCAAGCTGAGGGGTTCAAATTGAGGCTGAAACCCTCGTTCAGTGAGAAGTCATTTCACAGCCATCACTGCCAGCACCTGTGGCTCCCAAGGGAGGGGGTGACTGTGTGTGAGTGTGAGGGAGGGAGAGAGAGAGAGAGAGAGAGAGAAAAAAACACTGAGCATAAATCTGTTAGAGATCTGACCTGAATTTACAGCATGCTTGCTGGTAAACATCCGCTCTGCTGCTCTGTTCAGCCTTGATACTGTGTTTAAAGCCCCAATCTGATGCGCTCTGTTGACTCACTGACGCATCATGATTGGCTTTGTTTGTGCATTGATTTACTGGCTTGACGGTAGTCCTATGAATTTTTTCCAGATGTTTATTTAGCTCTGAATTATCTTTTAAAGTCCAGGTAAGCATCTGTTTTCAGTGTTCTACTTGCTGCTTGAAATACATTACAGCTCTACTTTAAGAATCTGAGTGGCAGTATAAAGCTCCTAAAATATTTAATTTCCATCTATATGCCAGGCTCTATGAATATATACATGCATTTATGCAACATAATCTCAATGGAGCCAGATGTTATTCTGTCTCTTCTGAGAGTATATGTTGGGAGACAACTGCTTGGCATTGTGCTTATTGAAGCCTGATATAAAAAAATAATAAAGGAAGCAGTGCAGAGTTTCATACCCGATATGTAGCAAGGGAAAAGTAAGAGTGAGCCTAAGAGATCAGACTTTTGGCGTCTGATTCTAACATACAAGGCACCCTTTAGCGTCTCTATGAGCTTCACCAGGATTTCAGCTAACTTCAGTTTAAATCAAGCTATGGTAATGACATCATATAAAGTGTGAAAATGTCCAATTAGGGAAGGAGGGAGTGGGTGTGGATGAGTCAAACAAACAGGACTTTCACCGAGGAGACTACTGTTTGTGTCCCATGTGAAACAATTAGGGGTTGTTTTTTTTTATCCTATATTGTGATTGTCTGAAGTGTAGGGCCACTGACCAAATTGCTGTATTTGACAAGTAAAATGGGAGAATGTGTCATTGTTGCGAGCCAAGTCTCACTCCAAAGTTGTCAAAATGCAGCGCTTGGGCAGTGACTTGCGGCGTCAGAATTTAGAGGAAAAAAGGCGCCCTTTAACGTTGGCATGATACGCAGCCGGTTGAAGTTATAGTGTAACAGTGCCCGGCAGCGTCTGGGGGAAACGTGGTGGGACGATGCCTCAACCTAACCACGTGCTTTCGTTGCCTAAACCCAACCATGTGTGTTTGTTGATGAAGGAAAAAAAACACGTCTTTTCAAGGTGTTGTACCGACATAATGCATTTATTTTGAAAGAGACTGTATGTAAATGTTAAATTTCCTGTGAAAACAGAAGTGAATTTTGAGAGAAGACAATGCATGTACCCTGCATGTTGTATGTGGATGTGGAAAGTCCATGACCAAAATGTCAATATTTGACGAGGTTCGAGTGAGAATGTGTTATTGTGGCTTAGCCCGAGTTATATATTCGCTGTATTTCCACCCCGTTCTCATTTCCAAGTCTTCAAATATCAACACGTTGTCATGTCCTTGGCTTGTGGTACCAATGTTGAGGGCACCCTTTGGCGTCTCTATGAGACATACTGGGCTTTCACCTAACTTCAGTGTAAATCCATCCATGGCAGTATGTAACGCTGAGAGCAAAAGTAATATAAAAAGCAAAAAAATCCATATAGGATAGGAACACAATTTTTGCACTAAACCCAGCTTGCTGCTCCATGCTGAGAAGGAACCGGTCTTTCAGGCACCCGTGCAGTGAACTGTTGCAAAACCATGATCAGATCAGGCATGAAACTTTGCCTGTAAAAGGTGGAAAGGGATGACTGTAATATTGTGTAAAATATACATCAGCTCCATCAATCAGATATTCCCAACATTTCATCTCTGTTTTTTGAAGCTTCGACTGGACCTTTGTTCTCATTCACACCCAGGACTGGGCTTTGAAAGCGTTCTCACCTACAGGAATGTTTCAGCCACAAATATACAACAGCTTTAATACTTAATGCATTCTGTATGCAGTAATGAATTTCTACGTGTCTATTGATCATGTCATATATGACAAGTAGGGTGCCCAGCAGGATGTGAAGCAAACAAAACCATGCATTATAGATAAGCAATCTCCTTGATGGCTCACATTATTTATGAATCTCGTCTCAAGCTATGTATTTGATATTTAAAGCATGCCTATGATTAAGCACATGCTGTAAGTCCATTCTGAAAGCTTGTAAGCAGTGTATTTGCTTAAGTAAATCATTTGGAATGAGGGTAAACAATACCCCTGAGATCTCTGTTCCCAGCATTATACTGTGGACAGTAAAGGCGTATGTATGACGTACTGTGTTTCCAATACATGGCTGAAGATAATGAAAAATTCAAAATGCATAACTCTTCTCAAGTATTATATAGTGGCTCCATTCTTCGTCTCTTTTTGCATTCATTTACATAGAAAGAAAATATCACCTGATGTTTATTGCTCCATTATTTATGACAGCATACCCATGCGGTATGTAGGCGAAACCCCCCACTGTGTTAAGAGAAGACTGTTTACGCACCTCCATGGGATGAGCACTCTGTTCAAAGACCCCCAGTGGCGCCGGGCAATAACCGCCCCGATCCTTTACACCAACATTCTGGAAATACCCAGCAGCAATATGACACATCTCCTGCATGGCCCACCCAGCCATCTTTGATCTCCCAACCACCTACAGATCCATTTCACCCTAAAGCTGTACACCCTACCATGACTTGTTAAACTCAACCGTGCCATTTAAAGCTGCAGCTAAAAAAGAACGAGCCGTGCATAAAGATCAGTCGATTCCACTATCAACCCTTAACAAAAAATTGTGCAGAGAAAATGTGTGTCAGCATATTTCATTTGCTTCATTTAAGATGATGTGAATCCATGTGCTGTGTTTCAAATCAGATACAACTGTGGGTTATACTTGGTATTTTTAATGCATGAGTGTGTTTACACTGAGGAGTGCGGCAAATACACACCATGAATACTTAGATGGTGCACTCATAACCTTAATGGCTACCATGTTGCCTAGGGAGCGCAAGAGGCTGGACCACAAACTAGAGCTTAGATCGGGACCAAAAAAATCCAGCCCGACCCCACCCGAGCTCGTGCATATTCTGTCCGAGCCTGGCCCGTCCCTTTAACTGTAATTATGAGCCCGAGCCCGGTTTAAACACGACATTTTTTTAAGGATACAAACGTGGACATTGAAGGCTGAGTCTCGTCTTTCTTTCCATGGCAAGCCTTCGTCATGTGCCTCTTAAGTGTCAAGGTCCCCGTGCATTTGGTACACTCGACAAAGCTGACACACACTGTCACCGTCAACAACTCACATGTGCGCGACCAGTGGCGCCGTCAAGGGGCATTGCTGTTCCATGTGTTGTGGTGTAAGTTATATGATCTATGACCGTAAGTTATGTTTGGTGTTAATGCAAATTAAATTGTTGTCTTCACTGCAGAAGATTTTAGTATTAAATTTGTGGTCAGATGCTTGAAAAGCTGTTAATATTTGCAAAATGCAGGAGCTATTCTTACATTGGTTGATCAGCTGGTGATAGAGTTACAAAGTAAGCATATATTTTTGCAATTGACAACTGTTCGTCAAGTGTTGACAATAATGTCCCGCTTTCTTTCGATTCGTCAAGCAGAAGATAAAAAGCTGTCAAATCTTGTAATCGTCATTTGCGTTAAGAGCACAATGGCCCTGTTTTATGTGCAACCACACTACCCTGTAAAAATCTGCACACTCCAAACTCAGCATATAGTGTACACAGTGTACTACATGCAATTATACTAATGGAAGTATCTGATTTGAGACACAGCAATGGTCTTCTAGAGCAAGCAGAGGATAATTAACTGTCAACATTGCCTAGATTCATATTCACATATGTGCAAAACTAATGACGCTCCCATCGGCCTTTGCCGTACTTTGTGTTTTAGGCAAATTACCAAGACTGATCTAAGACTAAACTAAGACTGTGCACGTGGTAAACTTAAGTACTATTTGGACAGGATTAGTTTTACATAGGGATGTGGACTAATGTCAGTTTACCACAGGATGTCTGTAATATAAATGTCCGATTTGCACGGGACAAGAAATCTCCGTAATTCTGATAACTCGGTTTGCTCCCTGGCGTCAACTCCCTGTCTGTATGTGCGTGCTACGTTGCTTCCTGTAAGCATCAGCTGAAGGATAATAATAATTAATGAATAGCCTAATATGAAATATTGCCCATGATCAGGATTGTGTGTACACAACGATTAGCACTATGGATTTATATTAGGCCTACCTAACACAACCAGAAGTCTCGTGGCTCTGAAAAGTGCTTTCTTCTCAACCTTTTTGATTGGTCTCCCACGTAGGGCGATCATTAGAAGAATGTCCACTATCACGACTGCCGACAACACTGAAAATGGTTTTAAAGAGAACGTGACAAAATATTGCCATACATTTTTACAGAGGATCGCGTTCGCACGGGATTAATATTACCCAAAGTTTTTTCTCCGGACCGTTTTACAGAAGGTAAAAGTCGTTGTAATTGATACAGACATGGCGCGTTCGGACAAGACTAAAATCCCCGGTAATAATTACTTTACCCCACATCTCCACGTTAAACTAATCCCGTCTGAATAGGGCTATACTTGCTTAACTTTAATGTTAGTATCTTTACTGTGAGCATGTAAGCATAGCGTGAAGCCAGGAAGTGTGACATCTCATGTAAGGGTGACCCAAGTTCAAGAACACTAAGAACTACACTACTTTGGAGGTTTCTCCAAAGCCATGAGATCTCATGGCAAATATAAGATGATTATATATATATGGAGACAATATAATACACAAAGACACTTGAATTTTTTATCTACATCCCCCTACCTCTTAAACTGTGCTTCATTTTTCAGGGTTAGGGTTAGGGAAATCAGTGAGTAGAGTGTTTTATTTGTAGTTGTTTTTCCTGGTACACATCTTCTGGTTCGTGCTCGTTGTTCTGGTTAGATTTTTAAAGCTGTTACCAGTGGGAATACAGTCTCTAGCATCACACAAATGTAAAATTTATGTCCTGTGAACTCATGAAACTGAGAATTTATGTCCTCCAGATTGCTATCAGCAGAGTATGACAAGCAGCAAAACTGAGAAAATGACGAAGCAGCACGACCTGTTGTCTGTGTTGAGTCTTGGGAGAGAGAGTCTTTTTTGCTCCGTGCCCACGTACACAACAGCTGTAGCCTTTTAATAAAGTAGCGGGTGGCCTCGGTTTTCTCTGAACTGAGGGTTGTCAGAGGTTTGTGTGAGCTTGTGTGTGAGCTTCTGTGTCTGTGTGTGTGTGTCTGTAAGCACTCAGCCATGGCAGGCGACTGATTGATGGCTGAGCAAGTCCAGGATGCTCCATGGCTGCTACAGATTGGCACAGCGGAAACCTGGCACTGGAAGGACTCCGAAACACACATACACATACACACATACAGGGCATACTTACACATATTTCATTTTTTTCCCCTCAACACCAAAACCACGGGCAGAACATCCCAGAATGGGGGGTTGTCGTCCACATGCCCTCCACATCTTGTCGGCGCCTGAACCTGCCAAGTGTCATATTTAAGTGCCAGAATGTAGCTGTGAACATATGGGGACGGGGTTAGGATTTACAGGTTGTTTCTAGGGCAGAAATACAGTTGCTGCGCACACATTTAAAGGGAGCAAGTTGGAATATATGTCTTTCATGACCAGTTACATGTCAGTCTATAGGTGGATTTTGCTGCTCTTCAGTGTACTGCAGTGTGTACACCCAGCTCTGGTGGGAGTCAGCTAGCAGCACTGCTCAGTAACTGCTGCTAGTAACAATGTCCTGACCCACCAGGGTTGCTGTGGAAACACTGTGTTCACCCTCGGGTCTCACCCCAGGTCGCCCAGGTAAGTAAGCAACTCAATTTTGAGTCACAAACGCCCTTTACTGTCGTCAACCAGCACAGATGGCTCTGTAAGCACTGTTAGCAGTGTTAGCATGGCTAGTGAGGCTAGTGATGGGTTTTGCGACTCAAAATGGAGTCACTTGCTCACCGAGGCTACCTTGGGGGAGAACAAAGGGTGGGTACCATGTCCCGAATAGGGATTGTTGTTTGTTTATCAGAGGAGGGGGGTGGACTTTTTTTAATACAATTTTTTACCTTTTTTGACCTTATTTTTAAACCAAAACTGACGTACCTATGTAAAACTGCTTCTGCTAAAATGTCACATTCATCATGTTGAACTTTTTAAAATCATTACTACTGGCTTGTATCATATTGTTCAGGTACGTTGGTAGCACAAAGGGTAGTCGTTTGTCTTCTTTAAGGCCTTGTGACAATTACGAATGAGCACATATAAACCATGATAAGGAATATATACTTAATTAATAGTTGCAGTTATACGTGCAAACATGATTAAGACCAAGTTGTAAAGTCAAAGAAATAAGAGCCATACACTCTGGTAAAGAAACCCAGGTGTTTATAGCTGGACCATTCCCATTTTACTTGCTAATGAAAATCTTCATTTGCAAGTACTTGGATTTGAAAGCTGTGTGACAAAAACAAAGTGAAAGATGTCTGTAGGTGTCAGAAAAGCAGGGGGTGTAAAGAAAAATGAGCCATCTTGAATTTTAGGAGTTAATAAAGTATGTGCCGCAGTGGTTGAGCTAGAGAACATGATATCCCTAAGGTGCTGTAGCTGAGAAAAAATATGCTGCTGCCTCCAGCAGATTCTCGGCTGTCCTGCATGGCACACAGAGTATAGACACAAAAATGTATACAGCTATACTGGGAAAATGGGATCCAAATGTATTTGTATAAATATTAAAAAGCCTACAAAAAAGTACAATAGATACAACTATAATAGCTACAAGAATGAATGTAAATGGATAGAAACGCCTCTGTAAACACACACCTGCATATAAAAACACACACACAAACACACACAGTTACAATGAATCTGAGGAAAAGGTGACCATAAAACTCTGCAGTCTTGTGTCATTTTGATTCCACATCATTCTTACTTGTCGCCTCAAGTGACAATACTGTAGAGTTTATAACAACAGCTGGTAATGCTACTCTATCATAGCAGCAAATTAAAGGTAAAAATGTGTAAAAGCCCCTTTAAAATTAAGTAAAAATTTCCCTCAGCATTACTTCTTGACAGACATATATATTTTAATTCTGCACCGGGAGGCATGAATTACAACCGTAACAAAATGCGATATACTGTTCCAGACTGAAATATCTAAAAAAAAAAAAAAAGTATTGGATGGATTACAGTGATACAGACATTCGTGGCCCCCCAGAGGATGGATCCTACTGACTTCACCTGACCTTCCCTCTAGCACCAATGATGTTGACATTTGTGATTTTAAGTGAAAAGACGCAACTACTATTGGTTTATTCCAAAGATATACATTCAGCTAAAAAGGAAGTATCACGTCTTTGCTGGTGCTTTTCATCTGTTGGCATCATCGGGTCAAGATTCTACAGGGTGGTGTAGGAATGAGTCCTAAAACCTAGAAATGACTCCGCATTGTAACACTTTCAGTTCCCATGTCAATCTTTTTTTGGTTTGGTGCCCGAAATACAAGCTTAAGTGACTTTCACGTTTGTGCTATGACATAAAATATTGTCAGTACAGACCCCCACTCGTAAATTTTGAAGCTTTTAAGTGTCTTTTAAAAGGCGGTTGCTAACAAGTGGCTACAGAAAATCATCACATCAAACACGGCTTAACAGCCTTGTTGTGGTGGCGATATTTAGGCCCAATCCCAATACCCTCCCTTGTCCACTGCCCTTTAGCCCTTGCCCACTACCCCTTGGCCCTCAAAATTAAGCAATGAGGGGTAGGGGTTGAAATCTTTCCCTATGCCACTCACTGTGTCACCATGTCAGTTACGTTCACGCATACGTAACTATTTTAAACAGGAAGCTGCGAGCCATCCACATTTCCAACTGGCATCTACAATGGAGTCTCCGGTTGAGCTCATCCTACCTATCGCGTTTGCTGTTTTCATCATGCCTCGTTTGATGAACGACAGACGACAGGGGACTTCTGCTAGCTAGAAAGCTAGCTAACCAGCTAACATTACGAGGCAGCATAGTTATACTAGCTGGCGTGTTATCGTAATGTGAAAAATCTGACAATTTTGCAGAACAGGACAGATGACAGATGCCAGATAGTGCGAGCTAGCTAGCTAGCTAACAAGCAACCTGACAACGGTAACGTTAGCTATGTATGAACTTTTTTCCCCGTCTCTTGCTTGGTGGTAGCCATGGCGACGTCTACCCCTCGCTGGCAAGTCAGCATATGAAATCCCTCGCTCCAGAGGGCTAGTTTCATACCCACTACCCATCGTTATGCCCCCTACCCCTACACGCAAAAAGGAATTGGGACACCGCCACCCCCCCCCCCCACCCCGTGGGAACATGCAAACGTAGGGGTCCAAGGGGTAGGGCTAAGGGGGGTTATTGGGACAGGCCCGTAGTCATGTGACCGTAGTGTAGTTGGTTTATAGCCTAATGCTAGCTTTTAATGCTTAAGAATTGCAAATGTGGTGTTCATTTGTGAAGGTTATCTGCTGAACACAACGTCCAAGTATTGTCCAGTAGGTTTATGACCAAAACAAATGGCATTCCCCACAGTCTCAGTTGTGCTTTGTGTTTACTGTGAATTAGCAAATGCTAGAAAGCTATGATGAAATGGTGAAGCTGGTGAATCTTATCTGCTTAACATCTTTTATTTTAACATCTTGTACAATGCACCACAGTGCCTATGTTTAGCTACAAAGAGCCGGTAGCATCACTGTAGCCTTTAATATTGTTTTCTGATGTAGGATGCACACTACAGGAAAATCGGGCTGATTTGGAGCTTGATTTCCCTCTCTTCACAATTGTCAGCAAAGCCCTGACATTTTTTAAGGTTCTTGAGACTATCATGCAAGATTTTTTCTATGGGATGGGGCATGTTGAGAGTGTTTTTTACATCCCCAGATCTGCTTGTAGTCCATCCTGGCAGCACCAGGGTTTTCTCAGCTCAGAATTTACTCACCTCCAGCTCGCGCAATAACATGTTCAGTCCATATTCATGCTGACTTCATCCATATTTTTAATTTTTTCTTAATTTCCTGTAAAAAAAAATACTGTAAAAACCAACATTGAGTTCTTCCTATCGTCGTCTGCCACATTTCTTTGTTCTAAAGTCACGTTTAATCGTGAAAGATTTCTGGTTTAAAGAGTGGGGACTGTCTTTGGGGACTTTGAGAGTTGTTTGTAAATGGAATCTGTTAGTTTGTGGTAGCCTTTTTATGGGTAAATCTTTGTTTTTCACACAATGTAGGAACAGAACTCTTAAATGTATCAATACATGTGATAATGTGTGGGGTCTGTCACACTTTCACTATTGCTAAAGAATTTAAAAATCTTTTAGTGTGGGCCAGGCTTGACCAAAGAAGTGTAACCATTCACAGAAATGTAAACCAGGTAGCATTACGCTTTGCAAACTAGTTGTGTATAGATGCAGTATTTAGGGGCCTCAAAATTTTCCAAGATTGGATGTTCCCCTTTGAAACTGCAGTGCACAATATGACATGGTGCTCACCTGTGTATTAGCCTATTTTATGACCGTTTTCCTGCTGGTCGTGAGCGGATCTCACATGTGCCCAAATTTCTTTGAAAATCACAAAACCATCAACCCAAGAAGGGGCGAAAAATACATTATGCAATAAACCACAGGCTGCTGAACAGGTTTAATACTTTTCCTGTAGCCTGCAGGTAAACACGTCATTACATTTTTCATCTAATTTATCATTAACATAGCTTAAATAACAAAGCAAAACAAAGCAGAGGTGTTGTTTCCAGGGCATGTTTTCAAGCTGAGAACCAATCAAATCGCTGCCTCAGGCTCTCTCTTTTTATTCAACATTTTCTGTCATATTTCTCCGCAGCTGTGTGAGCTTGAGACAGAGATGTGACTACATAAGATTACTCTCAAAATGTTGTTTCATGAGTGAGTGATTCAGTTGCATCACAATCTCCCCAGCAGCGTATTATGGAGACATAATGGGTAGGCAGACTGTGGAACAAGCAGGGAAAAAATACCTGGAATACCTGGAAAGAGGCTGAATACATCTCAACAGTGATATGAAACAAAAATTCCAATTAAGATGGATTTATTTCCTAATGTAGGTTGTTATGAGAGACTAAATTGCCTTGTCTGTTCATATGCATCTCTCTATTGGAGCTTTAGCTCAGTTAACCTGCACTAACAGATGGTTTTTGGTCGTGTTCGCTAGCTTAAGAGCCTAGTAATTCAGCAAACCAACCAATGTCTTTTCAATTCACTCATATGATTCAAAACACAGCAAGCTGTTCACCGCCTCAGGCCAAAACCGAAACCCACACATCATTCAGTTCAGCTCCAGTTCAGCCGATCTTGAATGCCATACAAAAATCCTGCTAACCCACTCGGCTAAGTACAATAACCGACAGTAACAGCTCAGCGTGGTGCGCGCGTGCTCTGTGCAGGATCTAAAGGCAAAAAGGAGATTTCACAGTGTGATTCTCCTTTTCTTTCGGCCCTGAGGAGGTGAGGAATTCTCCCGCTTCCTTTCACAGAGCGTGTCTGTAAGTGGTCCGGTCATCCAAGTGAGTGACCCCTTTGTCAGTGCGCCCACGCTGAGCCATTTTGGGAAGCCAGGCCTTCGGTGATGTCTCTGAACTTTGACGTTTCGCATGCAGGGTCAGCTGTGCATCCAGACATTTTAGTCCATGCCTAAATATAGAAAAACTATCTTTCCCAGACACCAGACCATGGATACAACCTATTTTTTTTAATACTTTTTCTTTTAAATCATGTGCAGATGGCTGCAGTAGCCTTCAGGTTTAAAGTGCTTGCTTGTGACTGGAAGAAGCAACTGAGGACAATCTGAGAGAGAATATAAAATAATACTCACCCTTAAGTGCAGTGAAGGTGCCCTTGAGATGCCATCTATAGGCCCTAATTGGTCCAGTGGAGCTGCTCTGTGTCCAGGAAATAGTGATGGGTGGACTGATTCTTTTCACAGTTTCAATTCATATGAGTTGATACATGTAGATGTGTCAAACCAAGTTTTGACACTAATTACAAAATATGATGTCAATAACAGGACATGCCCATTCGACAGCTAGTGCTGGCCGCCTCACAGAACTTGTCTTTAATGCATTACCAGTCATCATGTATAGGTTTGCATTAATAAAGCTGTGATATTCATTTTAAATGCTTCATCTTCTTTGTAGCATCCACGTTGCTTACACAACAACCTTAAAGCTCATGAACACATGGAAGTCGGAAGAACGACCATTCAAGAAGCATGTGAATGCACCACTTGCCTTTGTGGGCGAAGGTCTCGATGTTCACTAACCATAGTAGGCAGTGTGTGCAGTAACCTATTAAACGAAACGATTGACAGGCCACCCAGGTACATAATGGACACTAAAAGAGTCGTTCAAAAAGATTCTTTTGTTCATTTTGGCCCATCACAACCACGAAAAGACACGTCAGGAGTATGTGAATGCACCACTTGCCTTTGCTGGCGAAGGTGTCAATGTTCACTCACCGTAGTAGGCAGTGTGTGCAGTAACCTACGAAACAGCGCGTGGGAAAAGACAGAAATTCACAAGCACTCAGATGTTTTAACAAACTAATACTGGACACTAAAAAGAGTCACTGAAAAGGATTCATTTGCTAATTTTCACCCATTACTACCAGGATAAGACATCTAAGGAGAACTTGAATTCATGTGAGTGCACCACTTGCCTTTGCTGGCAGAGGTCTTGACTCAAGTCTGATTCAGTCAATTCTCATTCACTCATCATAACAGGCAGTTTGCGCAGTACCTTACGCTAATGTTGAGAGGGCGAGTGGGAAAAGCTGGGAATAAGAGTTGGCAGGCCAACCAGGTACATAATGGACACTAAAAGAGTTGTTTGAAAGGATGCATTTGTTCATTATGGCCCATCACTACCAGGAAAAGACACTCCAAGAGTATGTGAATGCACCACTGGCCTTGGCTGGCAGCGGTCTCAACTCGACTCCAATTCAATTAATTTGCCTTTACTCGCCATGGCAGGAAGTGGTTGTGTTACCCTACGATAACAGTGAGTGGGCAAGAGGGAAGAGTCAGGGATTCATGAGTACTTGGACCTTGAACAGGCTGACCCGGTACATACTGGACACTAAAAAGAGTCGTTCGAAAGGATTTAATCTTTCATTTTCGCCCATTACGACCAGGAAAAGACAGCAGTAGTTTTGGTAAACTGTAAGAATGTAATGCCTCGGTGAGAGAAGAAGAAAAAAAAGTGTTGTTGCTCGGCAAAGCACTTACCACGATAAATGAAGGCAAGGAAAACACAGCGAAGATATCGTGCGGGGCGAGAGATCAGCTTGATTAAGCGTCAGCAGATGTTCGCTTGGCTTTATCAGACTTTGCTCAGTCTGTCTCCTTGCCTCCTTCCCATCCTTTTGTTCCATTTCATCCATTTTAATTCCTGTTATCTCATTTGAACTAATCTGCCTCATATTACAGATAGCGCACCTTTTGATAGGTATCCTATTGATTCTTCTGAGAACAATGGAGGGTCTTCTTCTTTCGACAGCTTCTCATTAGTAGTCCACAGCAGCGGGTCCCGCACACTGCTGAATAATAACACACACACATGCATGCATACTCATGCCTCTGTGGAATGATAGGGCTGAGTGTAATATGATTATGGGCTGTCCCTGTGTGACCTTCGCATTTGCAATTTATTGACTGCATTCAGTCTGGGCTGGCTGTTTTTTAAAAACTAACTATTCACTTGCTCTCCTGTGGGAGCGTTTATAAACTTGTTAAGTAAGCAGCAATTTGCAAAAAGCTCCAAAATGTCCTCGGCCCCAGCCAAAAGCTTAGCACTTTTAAGGCCTACAAGCTAAGCATTTCTTAAGTTATCTGGATGAATTTTTGATACTTTTGAGGTCATTTTCCACTTCTCAAGGACCTGTTCTCGACAGTATTTTTTTTGGCATTCTAGAGAGGCTGTTTGAGCTGAAATCTGCTGGATTCTAGCCTTGGGGAGACCTCACCAAGCCTGCTCTGCTCGTCTCTGTGGTCCTCACGTCAAAACAGGAGCCTCGACTCAAAAAGAATTATCAAATGGATGCATGTCTTACAGAATAACGATGCTTGCTGTCCAGATGCATAAAGCATCACAAGTTAAAGAAGAAATCCCAAGAGGCCGGATTCTGTGGAAGTCTTGAAGCCGCGGATGTTTCGCTCTTAATTTCAGCGTAGTGCATTAGAACTTTTAGTCTTCAGAGTGTCAGCATAATTCATAAAGATTTCAAGAACGAGGAGTTCAAAAGATAAGAAAACTTACTACCATCGCCTGAAGATGGGAGTAGTAGGAGTGTTGATTGAGTGCTATAGTTGGGGATTGTGCTTTAATATGGGAACTTACAAGTTTTATCAAAGTTTCTGCTTTAAATGATAGATGCTTGAAATATTATGCAACAAAAATAATTCTTGAGCATACAATTTGAGTCTTGAAAATAAACTAACATGCAATGGGTCAGCTGCCTTTTGTCCTTATGCCTATTTTTTTACTCTCTGATCAGCAAGTCTAAGCTGTTTTTATGCTGCTATTTTAAAGACATTTCATTACATATATTTATATTTTCTGTTGAATTTAGATGGTGCTTAACACAGCTGAGGAGAAATCCATCTTCAGAGGCCCAGGAGACGCTGCGGCGCATCTACTAAGGCAAGCAAAAGATGTTTCACTGTTATATTTTAAGCTGCATGCTATATTACTTTGAGCTGTATTGTGTGGCCTATTTGCATAGCACAACAGTTCACCTGGGAGACACTACTGGTTCAAGTGCAATGTAGTGCATCTTGTCAGTTTTGCAGTTTGGGTACAAAAGCCTCGAGTAAAGTTACCTCACATTAGGCGATGGGACATCTGCTAAAAATGCTGCCAGCGTAGATCTGTGTTTGAGTCAGAGATGTACTCAGTGCTGTAATGGCAGAGCGGTTCTGTGGGCAGCAAGACAAATCTCCAGCTGAAGCACTGACATGATGCATAAAAGGCTAAGGAAACAGTTTTTGTTCAACAATGGGCTCAGAATTCGACTTTTTCTTCTGGCCCTGCTGTACACAGTTCCTTTTCTCCAACTCAGTCACATCAACTGACTCTTGCTCCATTGTTATCTGATTTGTGGAAAGCTATCAGTTGCGCTTGTACCCCTGCTATCAATCATCTACTGTACAAACAACGTGGAGATTGTCAACACATTGTGGCATAGACAAATGCCATTTGACAAGAATGTTTAGATAAGAACTGAGCACTGTATCCGCACAAAGCCTGGGATTAGTGTGGGGAATTAATGCAGAACCAGAACTGTAGCCCTTTATATAAAAAGGTTGTCAGGGCTTAATCAATCATTAGTTAATCTGCTTTAAGAATTTAATTGATTAAAAGTAAACTGACAGCGTGGAAGACAAAGGACGTGTGGTGTAAAGTGTCTGGTTTTGGTATAGGTAGTGCCTCTGTGTGTTAAAGGAGATGGAATTACAGGTGCCAATGGCCAATCACATGAATGAACAGGTGTCCTAGCCTGGCATCACCTCTCTCAGTTCACTGTCAAATTCTAGGGGGCATTATTGACAGGTACAGCAATGCAACAACAAATGTAGCGCTAAGGTACATAAGCAAAATGGAGCGGTGCTTTCTCAGATTACAGCAAAACAGCCCAGTTGGCACTGGGCGTCAGTATGACACCAGGTGGACGTTGAGGTCTTACATCGGACAAACGTTAAATTTAATTCGGAATGAACATCGGGTTGATGATATTTTACAACTAACAACTTCAGAATTTCACATTGTGTGGACGTTAACATTATGACATTTTGCAGACACTGGCTTTTGTTCTTCAAACCTAACAACCTCTATTCTACATCAAGATGACGTTGGCGTTAGACATTGTCCCGTTTAAATAATCAGGGGGCGATATAACCCTGACCCTTAATCTATGTTGCCTGATCATGCAAAGAAGACGTCAGCCAATCAGAAGCCTGAAAAAAGCTATTCCTGGAGGGCTACATTCTGACGCCTCTGTTTCTCAATACAGTGACAGAGTAAGTGTACATTGCTGTGTAAACATGTTAAAAGCTGTATTAGCAAGATTAGATTACTTTGGCCACATCCACCATTGCATGAAATGTCACCTCATTTGTAATGCAATGAGACTCTGACATTACAAGCCAAAAACTCTGTTCTCCCTGTCTACACATCAACACAGTGGAAACACTAGGGTCTAGGTACCATGTCTGAAGGGTACTTTCGGTTCTAAAGGTACCATACTGAAAGTGTTTGGTGGAAACAGGGTCAAAGATTTTGTTGTCATGCTGAAACTGCCATGGATACGAGGCTCAGCGAAAACAAAAGTCATGATTTTTGTCACAATAAATGCTTGGACCAAATTGCCTCTAACCCTAGTAATTGATGTCAGTTCATGTTTGTGTTTTCTCCAGTTAGTTAGTGTAAAATTGATCTTAAATTATACTGTGTGGTAATAAGTAAAAGTCTAAAAATTGTGCAGCATTGCATGCTTCTGAGAAAATGTGAACTTATTTTGCCATTTGTTTAAAAAAAGGGAGTCAGAGCACCTACATTTCAAGTGAAGCCATTATACAGTTACGATCATTCAAATTATATTTATTCAATTATTGCTCAAACACTTCTTTTAATTTGATTTTGCTGCAATGGTGGGTCATAGCTGTCATTTGTTTTGCATATTTTTAACCACTGAGTGACTCAAAATATGCATCCCAATATGCAACATGATGACTGAATTTAGTTGCTGTGATTGTTGTCTTCCAAACAAATAACTGGTAAGCATATGCTCCAAAATGAAAACCTCCTTACAGCTGACCAGATATATGAGATATCTTTTTGGCCGGGTGAATATTTTCCAGTGAGCGCTGCGACTGTTGAACTGTGTCAGTGCATGCAGCAGAAATACCAGTGCATCCACTGATAGTGGGAGTCACTTACATCCACATTAACATAGTAAGCCACATTTACAAACATTAGAATATCTGCTGTAATTTCCCCACGGTGGATTTCAAATTCATGAATAGAAATCACTTGAGCATTTTTAACAAGTAAAGCATGTAAACACTGTTTTTGAGATGAAGCAAAGGAATCCCATCCATCTATTCTTCTGGTATGACACCAACACAATACAAAGCTGCCAAGCACTCTACAATGAAGTGTGTGAAGAATACTTAAAATATGTTACTATTTGGTTATTATTTTCATCACAGCTGTTTCTCAGATGCATATCTGAACTGTGAGTTCTACTGCATAGACGTTTAATTACTATTTAACTGTTTCGAGATCCATTTATCTGTCAAATGTGTATCTGAGAGCGGAGCTACAGCAGTGGAGTGATGAAATCATGAGCGCAAACAATCACTGTGGTGGTGAAAACAAGGAGAATAAGGCCCAGATGAAGATAATTATCCTCTCAGAGTGTACACTCAACTGCACCCAAATTTAGAGCTTCTGTGGGCTCTTGTTTGTCAAAGCCTGAAGTGATTTTATCTTCTTTTTGCGTCCTTTTCCTGAGGGACTGATTAAAACGAATAATTCTGGACTCATTTAAGACAGAGGATGGCAGCACTATTCCAGAAATATCTGTATTAATTACCAAATTTAGATTCCATACTATTCACAATCTCCTCCTTTTCCCATCCCATTCATCAACGTGAGATCATACCCGTGACTGGCACATCATTTGAAATTAAATTCAAATTATTAAATAAACATAGTGGCAGTGAATCATTTGTTCAGCCCGTGACTCAGTGACCAGCTAGCGGAACCAATGGGGAAATCAATACTGCAATTCACCTAAAATTAGCAATCATGAATACTAATGAAAAAGCATACCATTACGGATCTGTGAGGCCTTCGGATCTTTGTTTAATTGTGGTGGATGGCAATGAAATGGGAGCTTAGTGTTTGTGGCATGAGATGTTACAGGCTGGGAGGTTGATTTGACGAGACAGAAATAGATGGTAAGTCTTTCTAAGAGTAAACTGGTTAATCTCTCTCCTCAAGCTTGGGGCTGAAGTCATTTTGAAGTGTCAAAATGTGTTTCTTTCCTGGTAGCATCATCACGTCCGCATCACTTTGACTTGTTGTTATTTACTGTACTTCAAAATGTGAATTACGACGACAGTGATGGGACTCACAGGAAACTTAATATTCTAATGCACTTTCATTCACCCTCTTCAACCTTTTTTATTCTCTTGTTTATGTTCATTTTTTCCACACCATGCCATCTCAGTGAGTTGCCAAAAAGAGACGAGTGAGTCATAGTGTAAACTAAGTGGGAGTGTGGGTGAGAGACCCTCAGCCTTTGACATGATTGCAATCAAAAGGAGTACGAACGAAACAACAGGCTCTCAGTATGTTAAACACAAGTGTCCCCTCTTGTATTTTTTATCATGGGTCAGACCAGGCTGTTTATTTTATACCTCCGTCAAAGAGGTCTTGTTTTTTTCATTTGGTTTGTTTGTCTCTTCGTCAGCAGGATTTCAGACAAACTATTGTCTCAGTTTTCATTAAACTTGGTGTACGAGAGTGGCATGGGTCAAGGAAGAACCATAGACTTTAAAATAATGAACGCAACCACCGCCACATCAACCACTGGTTTGTGGACTCACTTTTTGAAGTCTCAAGTTCAACATTTTTGCCGTTACCTTCTTGGATTTTTGGAGCCAGAAGTTAAAATATTTGAGGGTGGACACTAGCTGTTAGCTTGGTTAGCACGGTGAATTTACAGCTATGGTTAGCTTTGATAATGCTAATGGTAAGGCTAATTTTTGCTAACAAAAAAACAGACTTAAACTATAAAAACAAAAAGTACTTTCTGATAAAAGGGGGGTGTTTTCTTCCAACAAGTGCTGAACAAGACATTTTTAAGTCACCAAAATGTTACAGTTGCCTTTCGTGGGTGGCTGTGGCTCAGAGGTAGAGCAGGTTGTCCACCAGTTGGAAGATCAATCGTTCGATCCCCGGCTCCTCCAGTCTGCATGTCAAGATATCCTTGAGCAAGATACTGAACCCCAAATTGCTCCTGATGATGCTTCCATCGGTGTGTGAGTGTGTTAAAAACTGAGTAGCAGGTGGCACCTTGTATGGTAGTCTTGGCCACCAGTGTATCAATGTGTGTGTGAATGGGTGAATGTGACTCATAGTGTAGAAAGCGCTTTGAGTGGTCGGATGACTAGAAAGGCGCTATACAAATGCAGGTTTACCATTTACCATTCACCCTTTACCATTTTGTGAATTGAAATTGCAAAAAATGAGTGACAGCTACATCTTCTGACATCACCCACCTGCCATTTAAAGTGGCTACGTCCTTAAGTATACAAAACTTTAAACCTTATAAGATTTAATTGAGTGAGTTGTATAAAAATTCACCCC
This sequence comes from Epinephelus fuscoguttatus, assembly GCF_011397635.1. Classification (NCBI taxonomy): domain Eukaryota; kingdom Metazoa; phylum Chordata; class Actinopteri; order Perciformes; family Serranidae; genus Epinephelus; species Epinephelus fuscoguttatus. Next base: position 10,841,997 of record NC_064775.1, read on the forward strand.
CTGTGCAGTTCTCATGGACGTTAAAAAGTTCTGTAGCAGGCTGTGTCCATGTTTATTTCCAAACAACATCCTCCACATTTATCATGGGGGTCTGTGGGGACTGACTCATTTTTGGAGCCAGCCTCAAGTGGCCATTCAATGAACTGCAGTTTTAAGCACTTCCCCAGTAGCTTCATTTTTCAGCGCCAGAGGTTGCTGCTTGGGAAGAACCACAGATCTGGATCACAGGGTGGATACAAGATTTTTTTATTTTTCATCTATTTATTTATTTGGCTTTACCTTTGTTAACATTGCCAGATAGTGTATTCAGCCTCGGTGGAGGTCTGCGCTCTTCGAGTGCCTTTCTAGTTTATTTAGATTTCATATTGCCAAGATGAATGGTGGATCTCATGATCTTTTCTTTTTTTAACCATGTATGTTTTAACAAAAATGTAAAAGGGAAAAAAAAACATATACCTACCTGAAACATAAACAAACAAAAGCATATAAAATATTGGGAAATAAGCAACAATAATATAATGGTAAAAAAATAAAAAAATAAAAAAAGACAGAAAAAAGCAAATTACTTATAGATTGTTTCATTGGATGTAGTTAAATAAATTAAATTAAATTAAATTAGAGGATACATTATATAACATCTAGGTGTACCATAGGTACACACAGATATTAACACACATGATACCCATATGCCTAATCATACAGTATCTGGTGATCTAGGAAGTATTCTCAGCAGCAGGGTGGTGTATGTGGAATTGATTTAAAACATTGCCGCAGTGTTCAAATTACAGGGATCATGTCATTGGTGTTGCTGTTTTTTTATTGGAATGGGTTGATAATAAGAAAACTGTAGAATATTGCCAGATGTATCTTTTCCTGCAACTTTTGAAAAGTTTACATTCAGTGTGTTGGTCATTTTACAGCCTGGATCTTGAGACTTTCTCCAGTATTTCCCCTTTAGCTCTCCTCATTCTCAAACAATGTTTGCAGGCAGGCTGGATAAATTTGATTTACTTTGACTGGCAACACAGGGCTCTGATAATTGTGGCTTATTGCACTTTTCTATTTTCTTTTCAACCTGCTCATGCTCTCTCCGCTGTTATTGCATTCTTGCGGCTATTTTTTTTTGTGTATCTGGTTTGAAGGTTATAAAAGTTCATAACACAAGTTCTCATAAAATTTCCGTGCGCGACCTCTCTGCAGCCAGTTCCATTACAGCTGTGGAATTGCCTGGTGTTTTGCATTCATTTCTTGTCCGTGCGGAGTGCAAAAGGTGATTTATTACAAGTTTTGAGATTGGGGGGGGAAGAGGATTTCGATTCTTTTACCGTAAAAGTGTTCGACATTGAAAAATCAGACAGCATTATTTATTCATTTATCCATTTCCTTAGCTTTGATTCCCAACTAGTGTCAGCTTTAACACGTGAGTCGAGACTCAGACATGAACAAAATACATGGTAAAAATAGCATCGCTTATCTTTTCACGGAAGGAATACAATGTTTTTTTCAAGACAGATTTATGAACAATGACTCACTCAAGCATTCAGTAAAGAACATAAAGAACTCTCCATCTCCCTGTCTCTCTTTTGTGCCTCCCTTTGTCCCCTGTACTTTATTCTGCATATCACATCCATCAGCCCTTTATATCACTCCTATAAAAGCAACTCCTCTCGCCAGACATTGAGGGAGTATTACATTTAAAATCATAGATTATTTTACATACAATACCTTTTCCTGCATTCACCCTCCACCAGATTTCGTATGAGATGGAAAAATAAATTGTGTCTTTGATGGTAAAGGAAACGTATGCATTAATGTCAAAGCATGGGCAAATGTGCTGCATTCGTTTACTGTCACCTGCATTCGCATTTATTTCCTTCGCTTCATGACAGAGCCAAGAACAGCTCTGCCTCGGGTATTAACTGAAAACCAAAATGTGCGAAAAATAAAATATGTAATACATATCAGTACAGAATGTAAAATGTATATGACAGATACTGTAAAATTGAGATATTCCATTGCAGAGATTTGCTTTTCCGGTGTGAAAGAAGACTATATTCAAGTGTCAACACTGTTTCCAAGGGCTGTGGATTGGCAAGAATGTGGTGATACAGTACATATCACAATATAGGGGTTATGATTAAAGTGATATATTGTGATCCTGTAAGCAGTGCCATGCCATTGTTACGAAACCCCAATAGTCTGAAAATGTACCATTAGACCAAAAGCCTATTTGTTCAACAGCCTGTTATCCTCACATCAAATGATCATTGCTTTGACAACCCATTGCTCTGAAAATACACTGTAGGTGGAATAATTCATGGTCCGTATTCAGTCAGCCCTGCTGCGATGTTTGTTTTTTTTCCTAACAATGGAGAAGGTATGACCTTATCTTACCAGTATCACTCCTCAAGCCTAAACCGAACCAACCGAACCGACAAAAGCAATGAGTTCTAGCCAATCCCAAGCTGAGAGAGGCAGGTCATGCCTTTGTCATAGTAGGATAAAAATCAGACACCCGGAAAGTTCTGATAATCTGTTTGGGAGGGTGTGTGGCCATTTGTTTTTGAGATAACATGCTGTTGGACAATTGGGCTTTCAGTTCAGTGGGACATTTTTCAGACAATTGGGGTTTCGGAACAATTAGCCGTTGGAACAATGGGCAGTTCCCATGTAAGCAAGACAATATATTGCAATTATCTTACTATATAATGATGAAAACTCTGTCTGTGTGTCTGTATGTCTGTCTGTGTGTGTCTGTGTGTGTCTGTTGCACGTTTTTCTCCTCACTGACTTGGTCAATCCATGTGAAATTTGGCACAGTGGTAGAGGGTCATGGGAGGATGTGAATGAAGCAATATTACATCAATTGGCCAAAGGGGGGCGCTATAGCAACCTACTGAAATTGCAAACTTTGAATGGGCATATCTCATGCTCCATATGTCGTAGAGACATGAAACTTTGCACAGAGATGCCTCTCCTCATGAGGAATACATTTGCCTCAAGAACCCATAATTTCCGGTTATATAGATTTCCACCATTTTGATTTTTTTGAAAAACACTTCAAATCAATCTCTTCCTAGGAAGTTTGAGCGATCTGCATGAAACTGGGTGAACATAATCTAGGGACCAATATCTAAAGTTCCCTCTTGGCAAAAGTTGGAAAACTTACTAAAACTGAGCTTCTATAAGGCAATGAATATTGCGGAGGGCGTGGCTCATCACATAAAGGTGTATAACATCTCAAGGGTTTCACCCATCACCACGCAACTTTGTAGGCATATGACCACACATAATCTGAGGGGACCCCTCCATTATTGACCCCATCAAACAAAATGGGGGCGCTAGAGAGCTCATTTCTTATCTAGGCCTAACCGCTATATCGATTTTTACTGAACTTGGTAGATAGGTAGAACAGGATGCCTCAAGGTGACTGGAGAAATTTAACTCTAATTGGCAACTGGGTGGCGCTATAACAACAGAAAAATGCTTAAATGGCTCAAATGCGACTGATCGCTGTGGCTCCCCCTGTGGCCGAAAGTTGTTATTTTTTTCTAATTTTTGGTATGACTAAGTCATGGTATGGTATGCTGTACATAATCACAGAAACTGTCAGTGTGCCATTCTGTCTGTCCCACGTTTTTCCTACTCACTGACGCGGTCAATCTATGTGATACTGCACATAGGAATTGAGGATTGGCATAGGTAGAAGGTGACAAAGCTACCAATGGATATGGACTAGTTTAAATCTAATTTTAGGAAAATGTTCATAGTTTAAAGAACACACCACCATATGCATCAATTCTTGGCAAAAAGTTTACCATTTTATGCAATCAGAGCGCAATGCAGTACAATGGAAACTTAATGACGGGCAACTTAGGTTTTCTATTAACATAATGAGAAAGTGTTGCTAATTAATGCACTGAATGTATCAGGATAAAATTGGCAATCTTGCACTACACTGTCCACTTATAGTGAGTACAGCATTTTTTGTTACCCCTTTGATTAACATTTAACCAACAACATGACATTACCCTTATTCCCTTTTTGTTGCCTAAACCTAACACAGCAATCTAGATGTCAGCCCGTGGTTCTTATATCAAAGTCTTGCACTTGGTACATCCACCACCCTCCCCAACAAGCTCCTTCCAAAGCTAACGCAGTACATGAATGTAGTGTTTTGTTACCTGAAAGAAATGATAACAGCTATTATGTTGCTAGAACAATGTAATTACGGATGCAATTTAGTAACATAGAAAACAAATGTAATTTCTTGGAGACAGCATTGAGTGTGCACACACTTTCCATCCACTCCCTCTTATCTACCTCTCTATCTACAATACCCAGAAGGACATTTGCCTCTTGATCAAAAAGATTTTTCCCTTGGGATCCCAAAACGTTGACTTATGCAAAAAATAAAAAAAAAAGTGGACCAAAGCAAAAATATGCAAATATAAATCTTGTCAGTGGACTGTCTGTGAGTGACAGCACAAAGGAGTTGCCGACTGTATCTACATTCACCCTGGACAGCACACATAAAGATAACAGTGCACTGCATTGATGCTGTTTGCTCCTCCTTCACATTTGTCGTCAAATCACACATTCTGTGTTTCCAGCAGTCTCCGCAGAAGCTGATAGAGACCTTTAAATGCACCTCGCTGTGGGAAGGTATTGACATCAGTCCATCAAAGTTTATTCACCTGCTTCATTAGACAGGGTTATGTCAAAACAAACTTTGATATCTCACTCTATTGGAACAGGCATGACAGCCTGGCAGCTCTGTCAAGCATTTGTTCATTCTATTCCAGTGATTATATAAAAGTGTGTTCTTGTGGTTTCACACTGTATCGATATTATAAGCATGTTTACGAGCTTTCTGTATGACATGTATCCATGCATCTGTGTTGCTGCATTAGCATATTTATGTCTGTATTTGTGAGTGTTTCCAGAGCGGAGCTGAGGTGAGCAACAGCTTGCTGCAGTGCTGTCACCACGCCAGCATTAGTGTGCATTATTTATCCGCCTGCAGACTGATTCAGAGAAAGGCATAACCATAGCAACCAGAGCCATGCACACATACACACGCTGTGAGGAGAAACATCGGTTGTACTGGCACAGCAGTGGCTGGTGTTGCCCTAATCTCAGAATTCATATGTTTCGGCAAATCTCGCGTTCTGGATCTCAAAAGGCGAGAAATGCAGCGCCTTTTGAAGCTCCATGAGAGCTGTGTTTTCTCATGCAGGGGGCATCCCGGCTGCCCCCGCACTTGAGCCAAACAAACAGCAAAGAGAATTTCTTTGTCAAAGGTTGGTGATGTCACAAACGTCAGTGTTTGCTGGCAGATACACAAACACAAGGTTCTAACTGCATTCCACAACCCAGAACCACACTCATATCACGACTGATTCTAATTGCAAAAAATGGACTTGTCAAAGTTGGTCTATTGATTATTGGTACTGACACTCGACTGTGTGTTCGCTCAGCTCAAGGCTCAGAATAGTGCTGGCTGAAAAAGTGCTGTGGGTGATCCCTGGAACAACCACTATAGCCACAACTGTGCTGCTGAGGACAGTGTCAGTGTTTTGATTTGAGTCCAGGTGAAGGGATTGTTCTGCTCTCCGGTAAAGGGGCAGTGATGTTCACAAAGTGGGGCACAAACTGCCTGCACCAGCCAGTGTTAGAGGATAAAGTACCTCCCTATGGCTTTGCTTCTGAGGACAGTTCTGGAATGATCTCACTCTTATCCACACATGTGGCTTTACCTCTCTGCCTCCCAGTGCTTCTCTGTAAACTGAAGAGTCCAGCTGGTGTGCTGTGAACACACCTTGTAAGGCACACTGAAACTTGCCAGTGCCCACTGAAGACTGCCATAAGGCATTTTTCTTGTTGGCCTGATTGACCGTACTTCAGGGAAATCACAAGGTTTATGTCAGGATCTGCAGTGGAGAATGAACTAGCCTCGCATAGCCAGACCTGCTTTCACACTTTGTTGTAGCGCTATGCCAGCACTGGAAAAAGGTCTGGCTGAACCCATCATAATTCCACACTCCGGGAAAAAAAACGTTCTGGGTTGTTTGTATTTCTTGAAACCAATCGTTTTGGCCGACGGTACTCCAGCAAAAGAGTACTTGCAAAATAGTCAAGAGGGAATTGATTTTGGTGGAACATTTGTGTGCTGAGAGGCGAGCCCTGGCATCAAAATGGCCAAATCCCTGCAAAGGAAAAACCAAATAAAACATTAAAAGATGTTTTAGCATGTAGGTTGTTAGCTGAGAGGTTGTTGTTCCTGGGGTGGCTGTTGTCGCCAGTGGGCAGGCCAGCATTTGGCATGGCAGCTCCGCCAACATCCGTGTGTGTATGAATGGGTGAATGAAAGGCAAATTGTATAGTTCTTTGGCCAGTAAGGTAGACAGGCACCATATGAATGCAGTCCTTTTACCATTTACTATTCACATGGAAACAAGCCTGCATTCAAACCAGTCTGAGAGGCCATGTTCACCTCCCCCACTAAGACACTGTAAAACCGCTGCAATCTTCCTGTCTGTCCACCGTGTCGGTTATGACATATGCTGTTTGTCATTCTTTAGGATTTGGCAGCTTGCTGTTAAAAAAAAAAAAGAGGGAGATACAGGAGGACTTTGTTGTCAAGCCTGCTGGTCGTACCAGATCTTCTGTGTTTGCTTTGCACAAGCTCACAGCTGCTCACAGTCCGACACATGAGTCGTGTTGTGTGAATGTATGCATTATGAGAGAGCCATAAAAACCTTAGCAATCGACTGAAATAATCATAATAAGGCTGTAGTGGTGTGGAATTACTAAAAAAATGTGTGCAGTGCCGGGCCATTATTACACATAGATGAGCACTGTGGTCGCATCTGGTGACAGTCTATTTGGAGCTTATGCTCTTCGCCATAGTATTAATAGAAACATGTAGATACTACTTATTTTGTGGCCTATGCAGTTTATTTGGTCAATCATACATACTGGGGTGTGAATAAGCAGGTGGGTTACTAATGTGCCAAAAAACAGGACAAGACACAACTGTTACACTGACTCATGTTATTCTGAGTCATGTCGTAGTTAATCAGTCCCACACCAGACAGCTGGACAACTTCCTGTAAAATAGTCACAGGGACTGGTCAGTGTGTTTTTGCATGCGTTTTACTACAACCCAAATGGCAGGATAAATGGTGGCATTCTGCAAATTACAAATTTGTACAATATTGTGTGACACGTATGTTGAAACGTCACCTTTCTTGAAGTTTCAGTAACACTGCAGTCAGTTTGAGGTTAGGTTTAGGCACAAATACCACCTGGTTATGGTAAGAAAAAAAGATCATGTTTTGGCTTAAATTACCTGGTTTTGGTGGCACAATCCCTGCTGGAAAGGGAAACAGTGTTAAAAACACAACCATTTTTGTGGCACTATCCCTGCAGGAAACGTAGCGATGCCTCACCAGAAACTGCGGTGTTTGTTCGTCGCAGTGATCGGCAGCTTGGTGAGCATCTTTCCTAGGTGCCACGCCATCCACCATTCCCTCTATCTCATGACAAATTCAGCTCACACACTACGCTATGATATGTATGAAATGTAACCTATTAGTGGTTTGCAGAAACGTACAATGCCAACATTTTCATCTGGCAACTTGGCTGTGTTATTATGTAATTATGTGGTTATAACAAAACTATATAACAGAGGTTGCTTCCATGCTCAATCATCCCAAATATCATTAAAACCAGGATGAAACAAGGACACTATAGTATACATGTAAAGATACTAATTGAGAGACAACTGTATAGGTTAGACTTAACAGTTGCGGACTCTCTGACAGGAAGTGCCTGCTGGGGACCCCCTTCCCCAAGAACTTCATACCTTCAAGGGCTTTTTACTGTTTGCATTCACACTGCCAATAGGAACGCATGAGTTGGCTATCAATTGTGTTGTATTTGCACCGTGCATATATGCTCAGTAGACCTTGGCCTTCACTGTTGGTCCACGTGTTTGTGTTTCCTTCCTGTCTTCCTTTTTTTTTTCTCTTTGTCACGAGCTGTATTTGTGTATTATGTTGTTTGTTATGTAATGTGTTCTTGAAAATGGTGATTGCAAGTGCTGCACTGGCTCATGTTCCTCTTGTGCTGGGATGGTACCGACTCTGAATTGGGAGCTCCAAAAGTCTCTTGTGGGGTGGACACAAAAGCAAGAGGGGGCTGTTGGAACTGTGTTATTAGAAATATGAAAAAATGTTCCTTTGGTCAGAAAACACCCATGAGTTGCTAATGACATGACGCAGACCAGAACTTGAGTGAAAATAAATTAAAGTAAACTAGCAAGAAATGATTTGACTATGAAAAGATCAACCCCTCAGGGGTGCCTGTCAGCACTGGGGAGTAACTAGTTACATATAAGGGAGTAAATAGCAAAATAAATGTTACTGTAATCAATTCCAAATATCTTGCTATATAATGACGACAACTCTGTCTGTGTGTGTCTCTGTTCAACATTTTTCTCCTCACTGACTTGGTCAATCCATGTGAAATTTGGCACAGTGGTAGAGGGTCATGGGAGGATACGAATGAAGCAATATTACATCAATTGGCCAAAGGGGGGTGCTATGGCAACCGATTGAAATTGCAAACTTTGAATGGCCATATCTCATGCCCCGTATGTCGTAGAGACATGAAACTTTGCACAGAGATGCCTCTCCTCATGAGGAACCCATAACTTCTGGAAAATCTATAGATTTTCCACCATTTTGAATTTTGAACACTTTAAATTGATCTCTTCCTAGGAAGTTTGAGTGATCTGCATGAAACTGGGTGAACATAATCTAGGGACCAATATCTAAAGTTCCCTCTTGGCAAAAATTGGAAAACTTACTGAAACTGAGCTTCTATAAGGCAATGAATATTGCGGAGGGCGTGGCTCATCACATAAAGGTGTATAACATCTCAAGGGTTTCACCCATCACCACGCAACTTTGTAGGCATATGACCACACATAATCTGAGGGGCCCCCTCCATTATTGACCCCATCAAACAAAATGGGGGCGCTAGAGAGCTAATTTCTTATCTAGGCCTAACCGCCATATCAATTTTTACTAAGCTTAGTAGATATGTAGAACAGGACGCCTCAAGGTGACTGGAGAAATTTAACTCTAATTGGCAACTGGGTGGCGCTATAACAACAGAAAAATGCTTAAAAATGGCTAAAATGTGACCGATCGCTGTGGCTCCCCCTGTGGCCCAATGTTTTTCCCTCAACTACTAATGTACAGTTTTAGCCCACTAACTATCACACTATTGGCAATGGTCCTACTGTACTTTCAATAAAGCAATCGTACTATCAAATTCACAAAAACTGTCTGAATACATTGCTCTTCTTAATGGGTTCAGTTGACTATTTAATCTGCAATTTCCTATGACCTGTATCCCAAACACACACCGTGTGAAACTGTACGTGGGCAACTGTGCACTCAATGGGTATGGACTTGTTGGTTATTACAAAGGAGTTACATCCGAATAAATTATATGTAGAATGTGACACTCATTCTGTTGCTTTGCATGTCTTTGCCCTAATCAAAAAGTCATTAACTGTAACTAGTAATCTGTAACCTATCACATTTCAAAAGTAACGTTCCCAACATTGGTGCCAGTGTGTGTCTGAACAAGGGCATTATGATAGCAGAAATGGCCCTGGTCCTGTGTGTGCCTTTATCTTGGAAAGTGAATTACCTGCACCTGGTGAAAAATTTTAATGTCACCAGTTTATGGTCAAAGAAAAAAACACTATAAAAACAAAATCACTCGACTATATAGCACTGCTCTGACTTATTAGCTGTCTGTATCATAATAGCCTTTTTGTCAAAGTAAGCTACAAAAATTGAAGTGTCACTTCCTCAAGCCGCTATGCAAACATTTGCAAGAATAACTGTCAGATTCTGACAATGGGAGCTGCGGACGAATATAACTCTCGTGCATTTTAAAGGCAGTGGACCGAATTTAGGTTCAGATGGACAAAATAACATGGTAGACATCTTGTGTCTGATTGCAGCCTACTGCACAGAGACAGACCAGTGAGAGCTTCCCAGGTAACTGTGACTGACAGCTTGGATTTTATCTGGCAACAAGCTCCCCTACCTGAACAAGTGGTGGCCCCCATACACACACAGCAGCAGCTTCCCACCAGGGACCAGTCTTTATAGAGTCCTTGCCTCCCACTGCTGTCACAATTTGTATATATAAATATATATATATATATATATATATATATATATATATTCTGTGGACCCGTACAGGTACATTTTTAGTACATGTGGACTGTGAGAAGACTGTCCATAACTTGACAAAAGGTCAGTGCTTTTTTGATAATATTGTCACTATTCTGTGTGTTGAAACAGTTTTAAAATGAGCGTGAGGAGCAGCAGCGATATAAAAAGAATTAAATAAAAATGAAGTAAACAAACTGGGAGAGATGACAGCCACAGAGAACCAGAGATCAGAGGTATAGAAACATTCAGAATGAAAGACAGTGAGTGTCCTACATTGGCAGTGTCGAGTCTTTGTACTTTGGCTAGGAAAATAACTTTTTACTCAGAGCAGCATAACATTTGAAAGCTCTTATTTTTGTTGTATAAGGCTGATGGAGATTGAAACATGATAATTCTAATTCGACCTTGGAAGTAATTTCCTTCCTTTTGGTTGTATTAAGTGTCAGAGTGTCTTGTTCTGAGAGACATTTGACTGAGGTGTTTTGAGCATTTCAGTCCTCGCTGGGCACTTATTCTGAATGTTGGTGGAATAAAAGCCTCTACGTAAATGCGGCTGGGGATCCAAACACTCCACTCTCCCGAATGCCCTTAATTCAAGAGGTGGGGGATGGGATAAAGAGAGGCTGGAGCTCCTGGCTCTCGCCTGTGTCCTCTGCGCCTCGGTTGATAGCTAGTGGTTTCGCTCTCCACTTATGAGGAGTGCAGCGTGATCACTGTGATTTAGCTGAGGCAGAAGACAGAGGCCAGAAAACAAATATGTGTCAAAGATGTGCAAAGGCCCTAACAAAGCATTTGTCTAAGTCATAGTCACCCCTAGTATTTGTGTAAAAGCTTAAGCACCTACAAATGTCTCAGGTCATATTTTATATAAATAAAACATGCATTCTATGTATTTTTGTGCAAAACCACAAACATTTTGTTCCACATAACACTGTACAATCCCAAGGAGCTTCCTCACACAGGTCCTGTGTAAGAGATAAATCTTTGTTGGTTAACAGAGGACATTCTTGTTAAATGTTTCCCTGTTCCATTTTAAATGCCCTTTAAATGGATCTTGCACAGAGAATAGTCCACCAGAGGCTGTTTAGTGCAGCTGAAAAATTCTAATGAAATCAAGCTCCCTGTTTTGGCCAAACATTGGTCCACGCCAAATATTATTGCTTCATTTATCATGCTGCACCTTTTCCAGAGTACATTTCCCCAAAGGGTTTTCGCTCTAGTGTCTCATTCAGACGGAGAAAGTGACCAGCTGGGTTACTGCCAGTTTAATGTTGCATGAATTCAGTAATGGATGCTTGGCTGAAATGGTCCTGGACTGAAAAACCCATTCTGACAAACAGACCTTTTCCAGTCATCTGCTGGGACACAGAGGTCCGATCTCTGTGGTGAGATTGCGGCCGGTCACTGCCTTTTTTGCGAAACTCCGTCTCCTCTTGGGCACGGGGGATTGGTGTCACTGTCTCTGGGGCACGCACTTCATAAAAACCTGAAGTCACGCAAGGCAACTTTCATCTATTTCTGACATGTCCCATTGTTTCACTTCTTCGACATGTCTGCTGTTCCCTTTCTGTTTCTGTCACTTGCTGTTTATTTCCCTCCTTCTTTTTTCTCCCTCGCTTCCATCCCGGTGTCATTGTGAAATGACTCAGCCACTCGAAGGACCCATCCTTTTCATTGTTTTCGAGTGTGGCGTTTTACTATAGATGTCTGCTTTGAACATGCACTGGCGATGTCAGTAAAAGCTGACAAGCATTCAGCGGCAGCTACATTACATCGTCTGTCTGCCATACAGAATGTATTTCTGTAGATTATTTGCACTTTAAAGTCGCTGGTAGACACTCTTACATATCCTCAGTGGCCTTCAAAGACAATGGCCGATCTCTTTCACCATAACTGTGTTGGACAGTTGGAAATGTTGAAAGGTGTGCTGCATAGTTTCTCAAAGGTAGCATCACACGGCCTGAACACACATGGAAATATTTGATATGACTACACAAGCAATTATCTATTGATGCAAACATTTTTGAGCGGTGTATTGGCACCAACAAGTCAGTGAAATATCTCTGCAAGGGATACCACTTTCCCTCGTAAAAGGTAGTAAATATAAAAGACCTTTTTTAGTCCAGCACTGAAATGACTCAGTGAGCTTTGGTGCCATATTTCAAAGCACTAAGTATTTAGGTGGTGAACTATTCATTTTTTTGTGTTGTAAATATCTTACCATTTATTTTATTTTCTATTGACTTTGCTGACAGACAGACAGCTAGCTGGGGTGAAAGAATGACAAATGAAAAATGAAGCCAACACAGAAGTGCCAAAAACTGCAGTTCAGTGATTGGCCACTTGAGGGTGGTTCCTATAAACCCCCTTGTTAAAATGCCCAACTTTACAATAGAAATAAACATGTTTACAGCCTGTTCTCTCTCTTTGATATCCCCTCGGGCTCCAAACAGATATCTACAAAGCAAGGGGTGATGTTACGGTGGTAACTACTTCAATTATATTATATAGTCAGTAGCCTTTTGAGACAGGAATTGTGCAAATTTGCAGGAAAGCCCAATCAGTCTTCGTTCAGCATTAGCAGTATAAAAATAAAATCGGGCAGTGCGGCAAAATGCTGCCTACCTACTTTTGTTTATACAGAATGTGCCTTTTTCAGGACAATGGGGGGCGTGAGCAAGTGACAAAACGTGTAGCTCAGCGTGTGACATAAACAGTGACGTGGGAAAGAAGCCGCGGCTGGTCAGTAATTCGGCAGTTCTCTCATGAATCAGTCGTTCTTCACCGTCCCCATCATCTGATGGTTAATGGCCTCTTCGTTTGTGAGGACAAGGAGAGCGCACAATTCCTTTGCTTTAGCACTGATAACTATGTCAACACCAGTAGCCATGCTGACGCTGCTAAAAGTGCCAACAGAGTTAATAGCCGCTTGCTAACCGTGGTGAAATTATGAAGGGGGGATACCAGAGGGTGGGCACAATGTTTCCACAGCAATGCTTTTGGGTTGGGACAGCATTACTAACGGTAATCACTGAATGAGTAGTGCGGCTAGCTAGCTCCCACCAGACCTGGGTTGCTGGCAGCAAAGTAAACCTATAGACTAACATGCATAACTGATCAAAAAAAATCCCATCGATTAACCAATGAATGGTTAACCATTGACATCCCTCTACATTTACAAGGTGGATAGCACAAATGTGGTGCCGATATCATGCTCCCTGGAGGATAAATCCTAATATTATAAATCCTTTTGCGATCCCATGACTTGTCCTTGTTCATGGTTTATTTCATCAAGTCAAAATTTCAATGAGTCCATAACTTAATAAGGAAGAGAAATCCATTAGTTATGTCACTAAGCATTACAGCTTCACAGAGCTGCCAGCATGGCTTTAGGCTCTTCGTCTTCCTCTGCTTCTTTTACTTACAGTATTCTTTTAGCTAAAATGCTTTTCCCAATCATCAGTAAGGCTCTGTTTGCAAAGACTTCCGAATAACAGAAATATCAGTCTTTGCAAGTGTCCAGCACGACTCCGGAATCACCCAAAACCCAGAGTAACTTTCTCTAACTGTGGTTTTAATCAGTCCATATAGTTCCCAGACAATTAAACCTGCCCATATAATTGTCTTTATAGTCTTGTTCCCCGAATGTGAGAGAATTTCCCCCCTCAAGCTTGTAGACTTCCATTAAATTAAACCAAACAATGTCCAGGAAATGAATCAATCTGCATATAATATGAATCGTTACTGTGTCATCGTCGACTCTTGACTATTGATCTCAACGTAATTACATTCCCCTCCAACTCCCCTCAGGAGTGAAGACGCGCAATTAGAGAGGACAGGTGACAGTGTGGAGACGTGTAGCTCAATAAAAGACTCCTTCCATTGGGTAATTAAAAATCATCGCATGTCCTAAATGAGCAAAATCAAGGTCTCTTCTTCTCTTTTCACTTCTTTATCCATAACCCCTGGAGGAAGCCGGGAAATATTTGACTTTATTTGGAGCTAATTGACCAATTTCAGTCAGATAAAAGCGTTGTTTTCCCACCAGCTGTGAGATTGTCCTCCCAAGTATTTTCCTCTGGGTGGGACATTAGCTGCCAACTTGCCAATAGTGCCAGACTATGGGAGTTTGAGATAAAAGAGAGGGTGAAAAAAGGCGATTAGACAGTTTGCCTGTAGCATGGTTACATTGCAGTTTGACGCCAGTGTACACACGTGCCGTCATGTCCATTACATGTCAGTGCTACGTCGCCTGTGGCATGTGTGATTGCTAAGTGGCTTTGATTGGCAAGGCCCTTAGAGGTGTCAAGGTTACAGTTTGTCAAAACCAAATGATTGACACCCATGACCATTTTTCTTTTTGAAGAAAATTATGTTAATAGAATTTGCATCACCTCTAATGCACACACCAATTTGCATGATGATCTTTTCAATATTGACTTTTAATAATTACTGTGTTACATCCAAGGCTGTGATTGTGTGACAGCACGACAAAGGCTGCAAGGAGAAAATGTCAGCGCATTCTCGGTAAACAGAGCAAAGCTTTTGAATTAATGCGACACGGAACGGGAGGGAGAAATCCTTGTCCAAATCTCCCCACTTTTATTCAGTCGTTGTACAGAGTACATCTTCTCCCTACAGTTGGTCCCTTATCTCCCGCTCGCTCTTTTTTCTCCTCCGTCTCTGACAATGGAAGTGAAACAAATAAACCACCCTCCCATGCCATGAAAGCAGAAGCGATAATTTGTGAGGAGGAGTCTCTCTCTGCCCCCTTTTCTTTCTTTTTACTCCCTCACTTTCTTTTTATTATGTTGGAGGTGTGCACTGCATTGTTATTCCATAATGACACCAATGACAGTGAGATAAGCTGTGCAGCAGCAGCAGCATGCCCTCTTAAAGAGTAGCTACACCCTAAAACAAGCCAGTTGAAGTACAAATTTGCTCTGTTTTCTTATCAATTAAAACCTTTTATGTTGCTTTGTCAGCCATGTTTGTTCAAGGTTGCAAATGAAAGATTTGACCTTTGCTTTTCTCTGAATGTACCTGGAAAAATGAACAGAAGAAAGTAAAGAGCAACGGCTAATTAGCATGAGCTGGAGCTAGAGCTTTGAGCTTTGACTAGATTGTTGTGTTATTTCTAGGACGTCTGGTGTAGATACAAGACTGCAAACATGAAGACACAGTCAAAGCAATGAGGATCTTGCACATTGACACATAACTGTACAGATAAAGTGTCCAGTTTAGTGTGTTTAGCTTTAGTTTGCATGCTGTGTACAGACAACTTGGTAAAGCTTTGATGGTTGGTACAGCCTGTGCCGGCGCTGCACTGGCTGTCTCTAAAACCTTTTTGTATTACCAGCTGAATGCAGTGAACGGACGTCACTTCTCTCAGATGTGCTCTAGTTTAAAGTCTGTGAAGCCATTGCCAGGAAATAAATTGTGCGTGTGTTAGCGTCACAATGTTGAATACCAGAGGGTTTGTCTCTGCCATTGTTCACTGATGCCTCCCTTCTCTAAAGAACAACCTGCATAGTTGATTTCAGTGTAGTTACCCACCTAAACTCTTCATCACAGCTTTTATTGTATTTATCTTTTGGACAGGTTGGATGGGGACATATTTACCAGCAGTGACACCTGATTTTCATATTGTGTGTGTGTGTGTCATGGCAATGTGTGATCACCTATTGCAGCAGGAACTATCACAGAAGCCATTTTGGGTACTTTGGCAGATGTTCTGGAAGGAATTGTACCTTTCTGCAAACCACAGACATGTTACATTTGAAAGTAATTATGTTTCGTACAAAAACTCTCCTTTACATTTCAACAACCTTGTCGTTAACGTGTGGTTAGGTTTAGGCATAGGAAAAACTACTTGGTTATGGTTAGGAAAAGATAATGTTTGGGCTCAAAATAGCCACCTTGGGCACTATCCTAGCTTGAAAAACAACAACTGATTGCTTAAAAACACCCACGTTTGATGGCTAAAAAGTCATTGGATACACAGCAACGACTTGCTACAGTACAATTAGTTTTGTTTTATGTTGGTCTCCAACAAACGAGAACCTCCAAGGCTGAAAAATTAAGCCAGTGCAGGAGTACTGAAAACTGTAGTTCATCGAACGCCCATAAAACAAAGTAAATCCCCAGAGACCCCCTTGTTAAAATGACCTTGACTTTACCGCAGAAGTAGACATGTTTACAGCCTGGTACAAAAAACGGCATTGGTACATGTAGAAGTATATTTAAGGGCAGGCCAGCTTGAGTGACAGGCTGTCTGTGTGGCTGAGGTGTTGCCATAGTCTATGAGTCAGATCCACCCCTCAACAGCTCCAACCTCTCGTCCAAATACGGTCACTTCTAGTTCTTAAAGAACCAATATGTCAGTGACTGAAATGCCGAAATAGAGGCTCCAAAATGGCGGTCCACGAACCAATGAGTGACGTCACGGAAACTACATCCATAATCTATACAGTCTACAGCCTTGAACAGTGGTCTGCAGCTTGGCAGGCATCTCATCTAGGTGACTCGCCAAGGTGACACAGCATCCACCATCCACTTCACTTTCAGATGATAGAGTCAACTCGTGTAGTACGTTATTTTACTAGGAGTTAAGCAGTATCTTAGCTGTTCCTAGGACTGCACTCTTCCGAACAGAGACCTCAGATGTTGTACCTGGAATCTGCAGGAGCCACTCTACCAGTCTGGGGGTCACAACCCTGAGTGCTCCGATTACCACTGTCCCCACATCTTTTCTAGCTTCTCTTTCAGCCTTTGGTATTTTTCAAGCTTCTCCTGTCCCTCGCTCGGGATAGCTACATCTATCACCACTGCCTTCAATCAACACAATGTCTGGTTGGTTATCCATCAAGTGTTTGTCAGTTTGGTTTTGTGATTTCCACAGAATCTTAGCTCAGACACTTTAGGAGATGTCTTCCATTGTGTCCTTGGGACTTCCAGCCCATACTCAATGCAGATGTTCCTGCAAACTATGCCAGCCATGACGTCCCATGTTCCTGCCTGCATTGTATGCCCTGCAATTATGTGCTGATACAGCTTGGGGCAAATGAAATGAAATAAAATAAAGGGATCAAAATGAATGCTGAGTTTGAGGAAACCCCCCACCCCCTCTATGATACGCCCTTTCCCTTCAAGTTGCGGATCTCTGTATCGCAGCTGGAGTGATCCTATCAAAGGTGCTCTCCAGTCCAAATTACATCTGAAGTAGCCACCACCATTATAAACCTGAAGAGGCCAGATGAACTTGTACCTGCATCAGAACTGGAATTAATGAATTTTTCTGTATGCTGGAAATAGTAAAAAAAAAAAAGCACCAATAAACAGTGATAAAAAGAAATGCGTAGGCTACAAAATGTCAAATAAAATCCAAGAATAAACAGCGTAAATGCATAAATACATAGGTGAATAAATATAGGCACAAATGAATAAAATAACTGGTTCCAACAGGGATGATAGCAGCAGCTGACAACCTAATGGCCCCAGAGATGCTGCACTGTAGATGACCTCTGAAGACTTCCGTATGTGTAGGGAGTCATGTATGTATGTATATATGTGACTAAGAAAGACACGCAGATCCAGCGGACGATTATAAAACTGAATAAATGTGTCACTCAGGTCATTAGAGGTGCACTTCTGTGGAATTCATGTGAATATAGAAAGACTCTGGTGGGCAGACTGTGTCCTGTTCTTGAGATTAGCCTGTCAAAACACACATCCAATTAAAAGATTCAGAAGGCCTGTGCCCCAGGACTTGGCTTCGCTCCAGTGTGTGTGTGTTCATGGAAAAGAGAGCGAGCAAATGTGTCTTTGTTTTATCTCTATTACGGCACATGTGGTTCTGTCCATGGTGCTGAATCACTGTAATAGATAGCACTACCAACCATGTCATTTCCCTTTCTCCGTCTCTCTGCACGTGTTTCTCTCCACACGCCTGTATTGTGTGTGTTTGTTTCTGCGCATTCACGCGTGTATGTGTGTTTATATATATACACATGTGTGCTTGTGTGTTAAATGCATAAATAGGGCATATTGCCAACGGTGCACCACAGTGGAAGTGGCCATGGCTGTAGCTGTTTCCCTTAGCTCCCTCCCTGTCGCTAGTAATTAGGCTGATGGCCTCTGTGTGTGTTCGTGCGTGTGTGCAAGGATGCGCCCATATTATGTGCCTCTCTGTATAACTGTCTCATTCCAAGTCTTATCATCTCCTTCACCCTTCCTCTGTATCTCTCTTTTTTCAGTCATGACGAAGCAAAAAAAAAAAAAAAAAGCCCAAAGTAAATAAACAAACAATAGCTGTGGGAGCTTTGTCTGCTCCGAGAGGCACGCAGAGGAAATCGATGATGTGACATCACACCAGGGCCTGGAATTAAAACTCTCAGACTAAATATAGATTTGGCTTATTCGTGACTCAAGGCATTTGGAAGAGATTAGCTTTGGTGTTTCCTTCACAGTCTGACTTTCCAAATTACAAGTTTGCCAGCCTCTGGGTGATATTTTCCAGAACTCTAGTAGCTGTTTGTTATTGTTGCAGACGTCTGTCTCTGCACAAAATGCGATGATATTGTACAGTATGTCTCTGGCGTTGGCGCCTACGAGCGGCTCTGGCTTGGATGTTTGAGGAAAGACAATGGTGCGAGAGACTGGGATTATCAATTGGACACATACCATCACTGATGTTTCATTGTTTGGGCCTGCAGCATCATGTTTCCAGAGGGGTCGACGATGATTTCTGGCAAGAGTCAGTCAGATATTATAAGGATAGAGATATGTTTTGTTTTGTTTTGTTTAGACTCAACTTCAGGCTGGATTTTAAATGAAACCAACGACAAGGTTAAAGTTTTGATCTGTAAGGGATGAAGCTGGCAATATTCAATATTTTTCTTCATGTCAACAATGAACTGATCTCTACTGTGGATTCATAGCCTGATATATCTTGTTTATCTGTGCTCTATGGTTGTTCAGAAACATTCAAACACATCACAGAGCTAGGCAGTCACACTGGGGGACCTGCTCCTTTATTATGTAAAACATAGGCATCAAGTTCACTGTCAGGGGGGGTTTAGATGGCACAGATGACCCGGAGCATGCAAAGGGTTGTGCTACTACAAGACTGGTGGTGTGGTTTGAAAATGTTTGTCCCCTTGTCCATAATTCCTAATGGCTGGCCCAATGGGTGTTGAAGTTTTGCACACCAAATGTGTATTAGTCTGCATTATTGATTATGTTTGATGACATTTGCGAAGAACCATGTGCCCAGCTGTTTCATTAAATTATTGTAATTATTTTATTAAACCAGGCTATACATTTGTGACCCATTTCAAAAGATTTTATATCTTCATTAGGAGCCACAGTTGGGACTTTAACATAAAATAGTTTATAATGAGGCCCCCAAATATCTGTCCAACTACTTTAACCACTATCTATCTATCCAGGTGCCAGACGCTAAGCAGCATGCATCCAAGAGGAAGCCACGGAAATCATGGGCTGCCCCTGACTAAGAATTTTCCTAGTCAACCACTAGTCGTTATTTAGGGCCCATTAGTCAACTAGTCACCTGCATGTTTATGACATTATTAAATTATGAGTTGAAGGTGTGAGAAAGAATAGTATCAGTACCATTGTTAACACTGTACTACATTACAGAGAAATACAAAACTGTACTAATGAACCTTCATTAATATAGGTCTATATTTGCCTGTTAATGACGCTGTGGGCTAATGGGCATGTAGCTACTTCCATGTTTCAGATGATACGTCATGTTTGTAGTCGACCAATGAAGATGAGTTTACATATCACCTTGGGTTCGTCCTTCACCTTCTCAAAATGATCCCACACTTTGGATTTCCTGCCCGACATGTTGTTAATAGCCTGTGGAATAACTCCAGGTACCAGCACTGGAAATTAGGGGCCGTACAAATGCTGTGTCTTTAACCGCCTGGAAAATGCGAGGCCGAACGCTGGGCACTACTCTTGTGCCTTTTCTGTGCCAGCTTTCAAGAGCATGGCAGGTTGCATCTGAGGTTGCTAATCAACCTTAATAAGCTCGGTATAATAGCCCCTTTACTTGCAATCCTCAGTACAGAGCTGACCTTCTTCCAGGCGCTTTTGATAAGTGTGTAGGCCTATCGTCCATTGGACAGATGTAAAGCTCTGGGTAGCCCTGCACTAACATGATCAACTTTTCCGTATTTATCAGACTGAATATTTACAGAAGAAGGGAAAGATATCTGTTGGCTGTGACTCCTGTCTGACTGCTGAGCTTGTCTGTTCTTTCAAATTAATTCCCACATGGCCCACCAGTGTGGGAATTTCTTGCCGACTAATGACCTTTTTGATTGACGAACGTTGGGTCGACTATGAGGGGGCAGCCCTACAAATAATACAGTGTCAACAGCTTTCACTTTCACTGGTGAAACTGCTTATAAGCAGTAGTCAACAATTCCTTTAGGTAGTTTACCTTTGGGTAAAATACAGAAAACACCAGCCTTTAAATTTCCATGATTCCAAGCCTGATCGTTGATACTGTTGATAGATGGCAGATTTTCAGGATTAGCCACTCAGTGTATGCATTCAGCTACTATGGGTTGCATGTGCTTCAAAGAAACTTCAAAGAGCTGACTCTGACTCTTGCTGCTCTCTGCAGAGTGATGTTCCATATTCTATAGTTAATAAGACATGTATAGGTCAAACATGCTAGGCTGCCTACAAGCAATCGAATCCTCATCTACACTGGTTAAAGTTACCCATCACATACAGATAAGCACGATGATTTCTTGGTAAAATTAGGACACCAAATGTGAAGGTCATGTATCACAATCCAGCCTAACTGCATTACTACTACTACTACTCCATTATAATAAAGATAAAGAAGGACAGGAATGCATGGCAACAAAGCATATTGCCAATATCTGAGAGACTCCCTTATGTTTTAAGAGGAGCTGATTTCTTATTAGGAGGAGAAAAGCTCCCCCTGGCTCCCCTTAGTTCACACTCATGTTTGCAATTACTCCTGGAGTCCACCTTTCACACACAGAACTCAAATTGCTTAATGAAGAACGGCATTTGAATCTTCTTTTACCACAATACAATTGCAGTATAACTTTTTGAGTTTTCTCAGCTTTAAGGGTTTTTGATTGTCTTTGCATCCATGCTGGGTGAATAGCATACAGTTAATCACCTTTTTCTATACATTTCCCTTTAGTTGTAAGCCAATGAAGAAGGAGAAAATGGATCAGGACAATACTGCAACCAAGTGGAATGAATGTTCTCACCTGATCACAATCCAGTTGAGCTTTGCCGAGTTTTACTTCCTGAAGACCAGACTGAGGGGGGAATGCCTCCAACAGATACCGGGACATAGGAGTAGATTTCAGGATGGATGCAGGAGACGCAGGGGAAACTTTCCCCTTAATAATTTTTGCAAAATTAAAGACATATCCACCATAAACTGATGCAAAAAAGGCACAAATTGGTGCACAAATAATCACAAAAATATATTATATTTTGAAATGAAAGCTAGACCTTTGCACAGGGAGTGAAATTGCTGCAGCTCAGACCTGGTAGAGCCTTACCAGAGATTATACCATGGGTTGCAAACTTTAGCCAGTCATTGACTGCAACTCATTTGTCAGCAAATATTGAATAAACCTATGTTAACTTGTCCAGTTAGTTTCTGTCCTGTAAAATTGGGGTATAGTGTATAAAAGGGGTTACTATCCCTCGATTGTTCATCTAATGTAGGTGTAAAGGCGGTCAAATTGAAGCTGAAAGCCTGGACTTTAACCTCCACAGTCATTGTTTCATTTCAGAGCTAATGTGGTGTTGTGCAGAGCTAACGCATATCTAACCCATTTTCAGCCTCACCCTCCATGTGCTAATGGCGCTATTGTGACTGCTGGCATTCAGCGTGAAAGCACTGATGGCTCTTTTAATTCAGAACGCCAGTTCAAATTTGACAAACCCTCCCTTTTTTTGACGTTATGACATCTTAAAGACACTTTTTTTCTCAGCTTCTGCTTTGCTTTTTCACCCCCAATCACGATCTATTGAGCACCTCTGAATCACTTTGTTTTATTGGGTAATGCTAATTGACACGTGGCTTCCTCCTCGCTAACGTGAACTGATTTTGACATTTCGGATGGTAGGTAGCCTGTCATCTGTGTTCAGCAGGTAGTTGTCTGGCTGCTGAGAAAAGAAGCCAGGAACAGACGGAACCGGAGTGCTTGAACTGTCAATCAGGTGCTTTTGGGGGGGAGCTTTTATGATAGTATTTGTCTTTCTTATAAACTTGTCACATTGCTGCGGAAAGTGTTATTTTTATGGGTGCCTTTATTGTGATAAAAAGCTACAACAAAAAGCAGTTTCATTACATACTAGAAAATCTCTACTTAAGGGGGTTTATTTGTTATTATCACAAGTTAGACCCATTATTATCTTCTTAAGATCACATTACCGTACCAGTGTGCATGCAGAGAGATTTATTCTACAGCATTTTTAAGCCTTGAATATCATTTTAACTTGGTAGCTTGACATTGTGTACAGGGCTGCCACACAAATGTTTCTTAGTGTCAGTGCCAGTATTGCAAAAGAAATGAGCTGCACGCAAATGTGACAGTACCCTGGTGTGTTGTGTAATACGCCCCGAGAGTTTTTTTTTTCTTCCTCTCTTTCCCTTTTTTTCCACCAACAACAATTTCTGCTGTGTTAGAGCCCCTTTCTCAACTCAGACCTTTTCATTTGGCAATTCTTCCACTGCACAGTACACTAATACAAAGCACTCCCAGCTTGTTTACATTGTTTTGAATTGAAAAAGCAAGCAGTTTTTTTGGTTGTTTTTTTTTGCGGAAGCGATCCTGGGATGAGCTCGGGGGAAGATGAGTCCAAACGTGTTATTATAAATGAGGTCCCTTGGCTGAGAGTGTGCATAGATAAGGTTCTTTGGTGGGTCAGCGAAGAGCTCAAAGAGATTGAGATTCACAAACATGCTTTAAAAACGCCAATAGGTTTCGAGGCCACATTGTTAAATCTAACTTGTGTGTGTGTGTGTGTGTGTGTGTGTGTGTGCGTGTGTGCGTGTGTGTGCCCTTGAACCACTTGAACTGTCCAGTCGGCCCAATTGTGCAGGGTTGGAAAAGACATCAAGCTGGAGAACTTAATTGGTCCGTAGAGGGCATTGCTAAGAATGGAGGGAGAGAGAGGGACAGACGGTGCATTTGACAGAGCAAAGGTTTTGAGAAAGAAAGACAAAATATGCCAAGAAAAGATGGGGGGGGGGGGGAGAGAGACTCTGGAAAAGGGAGCAGTTGCTGGGAAGATAAAGAACGGAAGGTTGAAAGAAAAGGGAGGGAGATGACAGACAGGTGGAGGAAGTGAGACAGAGCTTGTCAGAGAGCTGGTGAAAAGACTGAGATGGGTGTAGAATAGGGGTTGTGGAAGATTGAGAGATCGGGTTGAAATGAAAGCGGCTGTAAAGGGAACTGAGGGGGGAAATGAAAATGGATTGAATGGGGACACGATGGGGAGAAACAAAAGAGGAAAGATGAGCGATGGTAATCGAGAGGATGCTTGCGAGGCTTCGACTGATGAGAACAGAGAAGAGGGGAAGGAAAAGGCTTTCATGTCTCTTTTTCGTGCCGCGATTGGAGAATGAATTATAGTTGCGGCAGAGAGCAGGAGAATATTAACCTGACACTCATCCTGAATTCAGATTCCGCTTCTCGCCATCATTCAGTCTCAAACTGCTATCCTTGTGCTGGCTTTCAAACAAACCAGAGGGCATTGTTGAAACCTCGTCTTGTCTAGTTCATCTTAATCTCCTACTACGAGGCTTTTCAGAAATGTGTGAGTTTTGAAAACCAGGGAACTAAAAGGCCACGGCGAAAACTATCTTCCGAGCATTCTCTCGGTGGGAGATTAGTTGCTTTGAATAAATATGTACAAAAACAGAGATGCCAGACTGATAATGGTCGGACAAACACAACACATGATATAGTGAATTCTTAATCAAGTAAGCTGATTACAACTGTAGTCAACACACACATTCCTATTTCTGTTTTCACCACTGTTCTGTTCTGTCACATGTTATTTCTGTTGACTTCCCTCGCCAGTGTTTGACAGTTTACTCCATTTCTCTCAGGTCATGCATAACAAGTGCTCATTCATGAATGAGGCTCATATGGTATACCGCACACCCACCACCTTTTTTATATAATACATCTGGCAGTGGGATGTGCGACTGACACTATGAAATCAAAACCGTTCCAGCAACGTGGGCGCAAGTCCCTTCCTATGTCCCTTTGATCACTCCAGGCCCTGCTCTGCGGGCTTTGCTGAGACCTGCAGTAGTATCAATTAATTTTCCTCAGGGTGTCCTTGCCTGTGTTGTTTTCATCAACCAAAGACAAAGAAAAGGAGAGCAGAGGACACACCCACCCGCAGCTTCTATTGCTTGGCAGCTCCACTTTCACATGCCCCTATAACACTCCAAGGATGGGCAGTTCAGCCAAGAAAAGTCTCAAGATTATGAGCCAGATATACCAGATGTGGATCTGGCAAACAGCCATAACCATCAGATGTGCCATGTACAATGATCTGCACAATATATTTTTATTATAATTAACAGCGCTCTAGACTGTGACTATTTAGTCGAACTTTGCAACCTTTCTCGGAGACAGTGCTACTAAGTTTTATAAGTAGAAGCACCATTGCATCTTGCCAATATGCAATCTGTTTATTTTACTTTATTTATTTGCTTAATTTTAATTAATCAAGTGTGACATATAAAACGCCATCAGGAAGCGAGAGCTGCTGTATGACTTCGCTCTGCCCTGCCTTTGTTGTCTCCAACTTTAGTGACGGCGAGGCCTGAGTGAAGGCTGATTTGACCGCAGTCCTTTTTTTGATCAGTTGAGCTGCATCACATCTCATCCTCCCAGCCAGTTCTCATTCCCGGGTCTGACGCTCTGTTATAACTCTCAGCATGTGATATCAACATCAAAGATACACTTCAGCATCATTATAAGATGCACAGGTCTTTCAACTTACTCAAGTGTAAACCCATCCTTAGCAAGACATTGTTGATGTTGAGAGCGAATGAAGCAGTATAAAGAGCAAGAGGGTCTGTGCAGGACGGCAGGGAGTGGAGATGGGCAGGTCAAACAGATCGAGACTTTCACTCAGGAGACTGCAGCATCCCAAGTTGTCTTAATTTAACGTTAAGTAACTGATGTACCGACGTCCCATGTGAAATCAGAAGCAATTTTTTAATGTAACGCTGCATTAACGTAATGCAGTTTACGTGACCCAGTTGTGTTACGTGTTACAATCATAGTTATTTTAAGCCAAAACATGATCTTTTTTCTACACCTTAAGTGTTAGTTTTGTTGCCTAAACCTAACCGCAATTGTTTCACAACAATAACAACGTTTTCCAGTGTGTTTCAGCTGTGCCTCACATACAGACGCTAAAGGGCACCTTGTGCATCACCATGAGATGCTGAGGAGCGTGACAAATCTTCAGTATTTGATGACCTGGGAATGAGAGCAGGTTGAAAGATTTGCAAAGTATATTTTCTATTGCGATCGTAAGTGCTAATATCGTAGGCAACTGGACATGCTTGCATTTCTTGAAGACGTTTCGCCTTTCATCCAAGAAGCTTCTTCAGTTCTAAATCTTCTTGGATGAGAGGCGAAATGTCTTCAAGAAACGCAAGCAAGTCCATTTGCCTACGATATTAGCACTTAGGATTACCATGACCTGCATGACTGAGAGTGTTCACCGATAACTTTCTATTGCAATTACCTGTGACCATTTGGTCGCATTTTACCATCATTTTTGGAGACGCTGCCACAATTTTTTTAAGTAGGAGCACCAGTGTGTCTTGATTTACGAGCGACATCACTTTGTTCACTTTAAAACTTGGTTCTGCTGCGCCTGCATTGTCTCCAAGTTAAGCGATGGCTGGTTTGACCAGATGCCAGTGACGTTTGGCTTGACAGCGGTACTTTTCTCGGTCAGCCAAACTGGATCAAATCCTTCCCTCGTGCTGCTCAGCTGGTCCAGAGGCAGCATCTAATGTTTCTGCATCAAGCCACCCCCTGCATCTCTGTAGTCAAACCAGCTGCAGCTAAAATTGGAGTGCCCCCCTGTATTCTGACGTTTATTGTACAGGCATTGAAACAACCTCGGATACACACATGGCTTTGTCTGCTTTTCAAATCAGGTGTTAACACAGAGTACAGACAAAAAATATTTTTAGAAAACATATTAATTGGATTATGTTGATAGAAAGTATAAAGCATGTTAGTCTCCCTTATAAATTAAGAGCTCCCACTGAATTGTGAGGGAAATAACTATTCTTTGATTTTGTGTTTCTTGAAAAGACAAACTCAACAGTGATTAAATTTCAATTACAGACAGTTGTGACTCTAAATCAGGCATTTTTACCATATCAATTGCAGTGCAATTACACTTTTTTGTACACCTTGAAATAGCCACGTTTCTTAATCTCAAAAATGCAAGTAAAGTAAAATCAGAGATTTCTTTCAAGACACATTATACACGTTAGAAAACACTTGTTGAAGACATTAGGAGAGACTGTAAATTGTGTTGTATTGCATTGTACAGTTGTGTGTCCGGGATTTTTTGGCTGAAAACCATGGCTTTATGACTTAATGGAGCCATCCTTATGATAACCCCTTCACTACTAAATCAAAACTAGCATTAGCATCAGTGTCAACTTGTTCCCTCTACTGTGTGTGAACGGTGTGTCTTTCAGTCTATTAAATACAGGAATAAACAACTCTGTTAAATGCCACCATAGTATAAAGACATCAAAATTACTGTCACAAATGTACTTTTCAGTCTTTGAACCTGAATTGTTAGCTAATGTTAGCTGCTAACGAGAGTCTGTCACTGCACAGCAGCTCCTTCTTTGTTTCAGCTCCTTCGGCGGACATGCCACATCTTCTGAGAGCAGAGAATACTGGTTGTTTTTTCACATTTTGAAACCTAATTTAAATTAATTTTATTAACTTATCAGTTTTTTTAATTATTCTAATTTGGCACGGTGGTTAGAAGCACATTTTTCTGTGTATGATGAACTCATAGCACCAATTTATTTTTGCTTTTCCTAGACATTAAGGTGCAAACATTGGTTAGTTCAGTGGACACCAGAGCTACTAGTGGAAAATGTTCTGTGTGTAAAGAGGGCTAATCCAGTATCCCAGCAATCACACTTAATCGCCATTGAGTTTCACTTTGACTTTTTACTTTTCAGTCAACCTATTAAATAAATTTGTCATTTTCCCAACAATCAGCGACTAAAGCAGCCCTCAAAAGATGATTGGATTTTATTGCATTGCCTGTGTCCTGTAGGCTTACAAGAGACCAACTACTGAGATGATCACAAATTGTGCATTGTGTCTTTTTATAATTTCCCTCCTTAACCACTCCAGGAAATAAACAGCTCCGAGCACAGGTGTTTACATTATTCTCTAACAAACAGTATTCAGTTTGTCAAGGCTAATATGGACATTCATCTTCGTTAAAGAGCACTAATATACAGCAATGAGTAATATTTATCTTTGAATGCATCTGTATGGATATTATAAAGCTGCCTAGCATGGAATGAGCCAGCGTTTACTCCAACTGTAACAAGAGGCACACAAGCAGTCGCACGTCTGAAAGGAAAAAAAAAATATAATGAGCCTGGGAAAAAGGAGAGTAGAAAAACATTTTTGTTTAGAGCCAGCGTTCATACAGTACATATACATGAACACACTGTACACCCAGCCAGTCAGTGAGCCAGCCAGCCAGCAAGCTAGCAAGCTAACAAAGCAGAGGAGAGCGTGGGTTGTCATCCCTATGTTTCTGTAGCTCCACAACCATAAATTAAGCCCCTGGGAGAGACCGAGAACTGGATAGGAAGGGATAAAGAGTGGGTGAAGAGAGAAAGAGAAAAAGGTTGAGAGAGGAAAAGCAACAGAGCGAGTATGAGAATCAGAAATGAAGACAGGAAGAGGAGGAGAGAAAGACGAAGAGACCCAGCGGAGGCCCCAAAGACTGAACAAGAAAAGGAGTGGGAGGCAGCAGCCCGCCCTCCCCTCCGCTCCATCCTCCCTGCCAACTGTGCAGCGCTGAAGGCTTTCATCATCTCTGATTTTTGTGGGGTGATTTTCTGATTCGAGATGCATCGCATCAGCGAGTGTGGATATTGTTGAGATCACACAGACTGAGACAGATCATTTGTAAGGCTTGTGAGTTGCGCAATAGTTTGGGGTGTATAGCAGCCGCAGCATTCTGGGTAAAAAGAGGGAACACTGTCGAGAAAAATTCACTGCAAGAACACTAGCTCCCTTGAACGTCTTTCTTTCCTTCCAATGAATTTTTAAATAGAAAGGGTCGGCCCTCAAGCCAAGCGTCAT